>NC_061093.1:11377958-11385458 GCF_015104395.2 Macrobrachium nipponense
ATATATATATCTATATATATATATATCTATATATATAATATCTATATATATATATATATATATATATATATATATATATATATATATATATATATATATATATATATATATATATATATATATATATGTAATAGTGTGGCACAGTGTCGTTATTACAAAAGGCAATAACTTAATAATACTTAAGAAAAAGGCACGAAACGGATAATAAGAGAAGAAAAGGATTTTCACAAGGAAAAGGGATACGATAATGATTTTTCTTAGCGAAAGGATTTTGTTACTCCAAACATTAGGCTTTTAGCCATTAGACATCTGGTTTTCATCTCCCCCAAAAAGCCTCTGTCCGTACCAGCGATTAGTGACCAACAAGAGATTATGGGCGACGAAGGATATCGCTCAGGCATATTCGAGAAATTGGAAACTACTCTCATTAGCGCCTATGACTAATCGGCGTTCCTTTCGTGAACAGGTCAGAGAGAGCCATCTGGCATACGTTAAAAAGGAATTCTATGACCCGTTGTTAGAAAGAGGGAAGTACCAAATTCTTAAAAGCTCCACCCTCCCAAAGGTAGGCCTCTAGTATCGACGAATCAAAAGCCATGAGTGTTGGTCATAAGACAGCCCAAAAAGGGTATCAACGAATGAACTATGAGGTTACTAAAGGATACTCCCCTAAGAGCTAGGACATGAAGAAGGAGGCGTATACAAATTCAAAGCCTACGAATTACTGTAGAAGACCTGACAGGAAGGCGGTCTTGTATAATGTTTGCAGCCACTAAGGCACAAGAAGTCTTTCAGAAAATGCCACACCCAGTCAAAATCCAAAAATCCAAAGGTGGGGCTAAGGAGATTTCAACTGAACAAAAAGGCGAGACAGAGAGAGAGCAGGGAGAAAAGGGAGCAGAGAAAAAAGGGGAACAGAGAAACCAAGAGAGAGAACAACTGGGGAGCCTGAGGGGAGAACGGCAGTGGCATGGCCGTGAAACAGAGAAGGACAGAAGAATCCCCAGAAGAAGAACAGGTGCAAAAGTGTGGTGTGCGAAGCAATCAAAGACAGTGAAAGTGACAATCAATACTCAGTAAATTTCCCTCGTGCCTATAGACTCGTAATTGCAACAAGTGCCAATTAAGTTTTATCAGTCCAAGAGCCCAGTAACTCAGAAGGTGGAAAACGTGTGTAAGAACCCCTAACGAAGAATAAACTTAATGCAAAGAAACATATCAATTAATTTCTCATCCTAACAGAACCCCTTTACCTAATTCCCCAAAGTACAGCCTCCACGGCACACGTTACCTTAGATCTGTGCAAAGAAAGTAAGTACCAGCACAGATTTATTGGTGGCAGCGGTGGGATACGATGAGATAAAGATTGATATAGTGACAAGATTAATTGATGTCGATAGGATAGGAAGAGACAAAAGACACAGCAAAGAAATGGTGATTAGCGACGTGATACGAAGACACGAATGACAGTTAAAGACAGCGGCTGCGAAACGGAATCAAAAGTTTAGTGTCGGCATAAGAGATTTCAATCCATTCACGCCACTCGAAAAAGAAAGTTCTCCCCAAAGACAGTTACCAGTGCTTCCCCAAATACAAGGACAGTTACCGAGTTGTAACAATAAAAGCGCTCCAAAAAAAGCCACCCACACTTTGCGAAAGTAAAACTCCACTCTGAAGAACAAGAACAGTCGTTCCACTAGAAGAACAAGATGTCGAACGCATAAAAGAATATATCAAGAGGAAAGAAAACAATTCCGAAAACGCATCAGTCAACGCAATCGAGAGAGAGAGAGAGAAGTCCCCTTCCCGCAGACGTAACAACGCATCATTCAACGCGCTGGTAGGCGAACGCAAGCTGTCAGACGTAAACCCGGGAGTCGAAGACGACGAAAGAAGTTAAGTCCAAAATAATATCCTCACACTTACATAACATCAAACTTTATTGAAAGTAAATTACGCGATTAACATTTCAGTTAGACAATTTCTGGTATTTTCAAGATTAAAAGATTTTCACTCTGAACCTTTTTTTTTGGCAACGAAACTACGATATTTCTTTAGTTTACTAATTATAACTAATCAGCTACTAAGACCTTTTCCCGAACATTTGTATTTACTAACCAATAACTTTAAATTTTAATTTCTAATTTTGATTGTGTCATTTTATGTTATTTTTTGTGATTTTGGTTGTTTTGCGATTTCTTGTACTTTTTGTTTTTTTTGTTTTAGTATTTGCTTTTACTTTTATTCGTTACGTCGAATGAATGTTTACTTGTTTTTTTTTTGTTTGTTTAGGATAACAAGGGTAATTCCAGGGAGGTCTCTCGTTAGCGTACACTTTACGGTCAGTTCAGTATCGTTTTACCAGTACTGTTAAGAGGGTTTTGTTGTTGTTTAAGAATCGCTTACCGGTAACGTAAGACTTGAGAAATATTTCTGGGGAAAATTCTTTTATTTTTTATGGTGATCGAATACTTTAGTAAAAACAATTTATTGTTATTATCATTTTCTTTTGGGATATTACTGTCATAACTTTGATGCTTTTAATGATACTCAGTACTTAAGAAAATTTCCATTAACGAGTCGATGGTCAAAGGGAGACCGACTCCTTATCAGAACGTAAGAACGCCTGTGCTCACGAGAAGTCAAACAAGGAAATTAACCATGACGGAAGGTACACAGTCCGCGAATTCGAGCGCAGCAGTAATGGGAAACACATAAGGGACATGTGATTAATCACATAGCTAAATTTTGCGGAAGAAAGGATGGTCAGTTAGCTTGTAACTTAGAGAACTGGATAGAGCAAGTGGAGACACGCCTAGATAGCATAACGGGGACAGATAGAGAAAAGCTTATTGAAGCCAAGAGTTATCTTGATTTGGAAGCCGGAGGAGACTTAGAACGATACGTCCACTCCGAGACTTACCGAGATCTTAAGAATTGGGAAGAATTGAAACGGTATTTTAGGAATGGTTTTATTCCACAGTTGGTGAAAGGGATCCAGTTACTAGCTGGCAAGGATAGTGCGTCAATTTAAGTTAGACGAAAGACGTTATCAAGAGTTTAGCTCTCAGTTGTATAACAATATGAATGAATGGGGTAACTTCATGGAATCCACAGGTTGGATAGAGGTAGAAGGAGGCAAGCAAAAAATGCTAATGAGTCATGTTAAAAAAATATTTAGACTAGCAATAATGATTGGAAGCCTGCCAACGGAAGTTATTGCAAGGATGACTCGTAAGTGGGAGACATCCGATGATGTAGCAGAGATTGAAGAGGAGGAAACAAAATCCTAGTAGAAGACCTGAAGGGAATCCTATATACAGACCTTTAGTCGCTATAGGCGGACAAAAGGAAAGGGGTTCAAATAGATCTAGGACACCATCTAGAAATCAGAATAAGATGCCAGGTAAATCTTCTCATGGAGGATTTTCGACAGTCACGTGTTATAACTGTCAGAAGAGAGGACATTATGCCAGTGACTGCCGAGGGATAGCCTTCTGTCCTTTCCATAAGAGAACAGGACATAGTGCTCGAGAATGCAGAAATAAATTTGTTTCAACTCCTAGAGGTAGATCTCAGTCGAGAGGCAGAAGTAGAAACAATAGTCAATCTTCCCCAGTTAGAGGAAATAGGGATTCCGTCCCAAATAGATATGCTAATCAAACAGCAAGTATAGGGTATCAACCAGCTCAGTCAATGTCAGACGACGCAATGGGAAATTTTCTGCTTACTGGTACAATGAATCTTCCTCTATAACAGAGAGAACGTCCGGAATGTCAAGGCTAAGTCAAGCTACACAGGTTAGCAAAGTTGATGTAGGAAATGAATATAATTATAGACCATTATTTCCCGCACACGTCGGTCTAGAGAAACCTATTGTTACATTCTTTGATACAGGAAGTCCTAAGAATATAATGTCAGAAAAGGTGTATCGATTGTATTTTTCTCACTTAATTTTGAATCCAGCAGTAGATTGTAGAATCACAGACGTCCAGGGTAATGATATCCACGTAATTGGACAGTTAGATTTTCCATTTAGGCTAGGAAGAATTGCTCTAAGAGAAAATGTTCTGGTAGCCAGAGATATACAATTAGCTTTTGCCCATTTGCTGATAGGTTATCCAACTATGGCTAGACAAGGGATAAGCATTGATGCCCCTAGAGAACAACTAGTGATTGAAAACGGTCATGAGATTTCTAGAATACCAATATGCAAGCCAATTAAAAGAACCCAGACTCAAGAGAATCCCACGATGAAAGGTATCTTAAAGAAGGATAAGACAGAGGGAAGATATCCAGAATGCATCACGAGTTCACAACAGATCATTAACCTCTTAGAATCAAATCAATGCACTTATTTAAAGTTAGAAAGGGAATTAAGACTTAAACCAGGAGAAAGTACGTGGGTAGAATGTAACAGTAAATCCAATTTTGAAGGGAAGGAAATTCTCACGCTTACTGAAAAGTCGCAAGTAAACGGAATACATTATTCTTCTAGTTTACACGAAGTCAGACAGGGCAAAATAGCGTTACAGATTACGAATAACAGAGGAGGAAAGGTTAAATTAACACCAGGTACAGAGATAGGCTTAGCAGAAGTATACTCCATACCTATCCGAGTTGTAGAAAGGGAAACGGTAGCCGCGATCCGTAAAGGAAATGAAAATTATGCTCAGGACATAGAACTGAGAAGAGCTAAGATAGGATCTCATTTAAAGGACATTAAGGAAAACCATGTTAGAGAGGAATTCATAGACTTACTGTGCGAATATAATGATATAGTCGCTCTAGACGGCGACACCTTGGGAAAATACACACGCAAATAACGCACAAGATAGACATTCCATCAAACACAAGGCCAATCTACATACCAGCCTACAGAGTAGCACATTCCCAGAAGGAAATCATTGAAAGAGAAGTACAAGGAATGAATAGGCAAGGAATAATAGAACCATCTAAATCCCATGGTCTTTTCCACTTTTGCTAGTTCCTAAAAGGGACAAAACTTATAGAATAGTTGTGGATTTCAGAAAATTGAACCAAATTACTGAAAATGATCCTTATCCAATGCCGTCAATGCGAGATCTTATCGCCACTATAGGGTCCAAGAAGTACTTCACCACTATAGATTTATTGCAAGGATTCTTGCAAATCCCTCTAGACGAAGAAAGTAAAACCTTTGACTGCTTTTTCCACTAGTAACGGCAGATACCAGATGTAAGAATGCCCTTGGTCTAAAGTCAAGCCCGGTAACTTTTTGTAAGATTTAATGGATAAAATTTTGGGCGATTTACTAGGCAAAGACGTACACTGTTACATAGATGATTTGGTAATAGCAACAGACACTATAGAGGAACATATAGACTTAGTCAGAGAAGTCCTAAAGAGATTAAGAAAAGCCAACCTGAAGCTTAAACTAAAGAATGTAACTTCCTTAAAAGGAAAATAGACTACCTTGGTCATACACTAAGTGAAAACAAAGGGCGTAGAAGTAAACGACGCAAAGATTAAGTCGATTAGGGAATATCCTACACCTCAGTGCAAGAAGGACGTAAGTCATTTTTAGGTTTAGCAGGTTTTACCGCAAGTTCGTAGGGAACTTTGCAGTCATATCAGCTCCACTAAACTGAACTTTTAAAGGAACACTATCATTTGTATGGACAGACGAGCAGCAAGAACGCTTTGATGAATTGAAAGAAAGATTAACACATCCCCCAGTACTTAGCTTCCCAGACTTTGGCAAAAGAATTCTTTTTAGCCACGGACGCAAGCCACATTGGTATGGAGGAGCATGTTTAATGCAAAGACAAGATAACAAGTATAATGCCATAGCTTATTACAGTAGGCAAATTAAAGCCCTCAGAAGTGAACTACTCAGTAACAGACCTCGAGTCTCTAGCTAAATAGAACGCTTTAAAGCATTTCAGATATATCATTTTTGGTTACAAGAGATAACCGTGTTCACGGATCATTCAGCTGCAGTAGAAATGCTAAAGAAACCCTAATTTTTCGGGACGAAGAGCCCGTTGGTTCATGACAGCCCAAGATTATGATATAGAGGTGAAATATGTCCCTGGAAGACGAATAAGGTAGCAGATGCATATCAAGATATGTGACAAGGTGATAGTATAAATATGATGATTCAAGAAGAAGAAAAGAATGAAACAATGTGCAATGACGTAAATGTACTCACCATGCACTATACAGAGGAGCTTTTCCCGCAAAATTTCATAAAAAGAACAAGAAAGAGATGAAGATATAAGGGAACTGTTCAAATACGTTAGAAACGAAAGAAAACACAGCCAACAAGAATTAAACCGAACTAGGTAGGAAGGTTGGATGTCCCACAGATGCACTAACGGACATAGATGCGTATTAATTTGGATGTGTCACGAATATGACCCATTTGGTCAATTTATAGGTGTACTGCACAAAAGGTTAGTACCTAAGAGTCTAAGAAACAAGGTCATTGAGCTAATGCCGACGATGACATGAGAGCTCACCCAGGAAGGATGAGACAATTAGATTAATTCAAAGAACTTTCCATTGGAAGGGAATTCACAAGGTTGTTAGTAATTATGTGAAGAGCTGCAATATATGCAACAGCTAAAAGGGAAGAACAGACAAGGAAGTACCACTAGGGAAATATCCTATCCCACAGACTCCTTTCGAAAGAGTATCTATTGATCTTATCACAAATCTCCATACCACGAGTAAAGGGAATAAGAATATACTAGTATGTATCGACGCGCTCACGAGATATACAGAGTTGGTACCACTAACTAGTAAAAGTGCCAAGGATTGTGCAACCGCACTCTTCGATAAGATATTTTGCAGATATCTGCCCCACAGCTATCATTATTTCGATAATGGGACCGAGTTCAACAACTCGTTAGTTCAAGAAATTTGTAACGCCTTTAAGGTAGAAAAGGTAGCGATACAGCCGTATCACCCAGCTAGCAATGGCTTAGTAGAAAGGAATAACATGAAGATTTTAGACGTATTACGTCACACAGTAGGACAGGATCCTGACTGGGACGTCAATTTACCTTTAGTCCAATTATCATTAAATGCAAGGCATCATACGCGTACTCGAGCAACTCCCATAAAAGCTTTGATGGGATATGAACCCAGATTACCTTATGCATGGCTGAATCAGCCAATACAGCCTAATTACTCTGAAGATATCATGAAGATAAGAATCGGAAACTTTAAGTAATACACAAGCAATTGCACAAGAATCTAGAAGAAGCCCAGCAGAATATGATAGAGAAAGCATCAAGAAGGATTAAGGCCTGTAGACCACAAGAAAGGGAGGGTGAAGTCTATATTAGAAGGAAGTAAGAAGTGGTATTAATTATAAGTTAGCCACAAAATTCACAGGACCATACAAGGTCGTAGACGTACAAGAAACTAAGATAAAGGTTAAGAAAATGAATAACCAAATGCCTTCCACATATGCTGAATCATTAGAAGAAGAAGAAATTTTGGATAAACAAG
>NC_061093.1:11392958-11507989 GCF_015104395.2 Macrobrachium nipponense
GGCCTTCGTATTATGGGTTTTTCGTATCTTGGAACACAAATTTTACATGTAAAATGGCTAATCATTCCAAGCCTCCTAAAAAACACCCCAGTAAATTAATATTTCCTCCAGGCCTAAAACACATGTTTCTAGGGTTAACGACGGACGAAATTAAAGTCTCCAAAAAGGCAAAATACTGTACATACTTGAGTAATATTCAACTGCATGTAATGTTCAACCCCATTTTCACTGCATATATTAGGACTTTAGCATATGTCCCTTAGCAATAAGCCTAGCCTATGTTAGCGGTTGCTACTGTAGCCTAGTCTATGATTCTGACCATCTAAACCTAGAGCTAAAAGCTTAGAATATGCCATAAAATGTATAAATAATCAGTATGTACTCATTTTCAAATAATTTTATTAATTCATTAACTATAATAGACAAAACAAAGAAAAAAAACAAACTTCCAATCAATTGTTTACATTCTTAGAGTATCGAACGAGCGCCAAGCATCATTTTTTCCTATAAGCACCACCAGTAAGCCATAAATTGTCATTAATATCTCTCTTCAACTAATGAAACCACCAAACAGTATAATAAACCATTCATTCTATTCTTTATTCTATCTTTACCTAATGGAGATACCGAGTTACTGACAGCTTTGTAATGAAACATACGTAATACGTAACGTAATAATAAAACAGAAGAGAATCTAAAAAATACCTATTTGTTGGCAGACTGGATTTATTTTATATTTTCTGATATCTAATTCACAATTTTTTTTATTATTAAATGTATTGCATGTACTCATTTGCAAATAATTAAGTAAACCATAAACTATAATAAAAAAAAAAAAAAAAAAAAAAACAAAAACTTCCAAAAACGTCTGTTTTACATCCAGCACTTACTAGTAATCGGGGAACGATCGCCAAGCAATCACTTTTACACAGTAAGCCATAAATTTTAATTATCTCTCTTCAACCCCTACTGAAACTACCCAAACAGTATGATAACCAATTCATTCTATTCTTTATTCTATCTTTACCTAATGGTTTTTTTCTTTTTTATTAAATGTATGCATGAATAAGGGTTTTTCAATTTACAGCAACCATTTACCAATATGAAGTTTTTATTGTAAAACTGATATTGTAATACCTACCTGAACACCTGAACTAAGCCCTGGCAACATTACCAGCCCGCAACCATCATTTATAAAAAATTTACCAAATCTTGGTTAAAATAAACGATCAGTGTTGCCAATCTCCTGGCAAACCCTCCATTACTAGTTACAAGCCCATGCTAGTAGCCCTGCCTCACGGGCCGGTCACACCTGCCCTCTCACGTCAATCATAACTCAAAAACTCTGTATGCGGAGGGGGAGGAGGGGGTGGGAATCAATTCAGGTGTTCAGGTAGGTATTACAATATTAGTTTTACAAATAAAAAACTCATATTGCAATACACCCCCTGAACACCTGAATAAGCCCGATTAACAACATTAAATTTGGGAGGTGGGGAATCAAATCTACCCGCCCTCCACTGTACCAGTTGTCAGTCAATATAATTGAGTACGGGTCAGTCTCAAGTTCATTTGTCACTCGTCCAAACTAACCTCCCATGTGTTGGCCTTCTAGGCCTCCATATGTGAGGGAAAAACTCCCTGCACCTCTACCCTAAGGTCAAAACTCATTGAGTGCGGGAGGGATACAAACCTGTTTCCTCTCAGCTGGCTATGTGCCTCACCTGAGAGAGGAAAAAACTGAAGACCTCCCATGTGGCTCTCGGCCTCTCATGTATGGAGGGAATCTGAAAGACCTCCATGTGGCTCTCAGCCTCTCATGTATGGAGGGAATCTGAAGACCTCCCATGTGGCTCTCGGCCTCTCATGTATGGAGGGAAACTGAAGACCTCCATGTGGCCTTAGGCCTCTCATGTACGGAGGAGACAACCATGTCCATCGGTGCGTCTGCGACGGTGGTCGTCGATCGTAGGTGATGTCTCTCTTGTAGTGTTGTACCTGCCTGTCTGTAACTCTGCCCTGGTTTGCACTTGGAAGAATACCCTCAGATAGACCCAGACATGTTCTTTCTCCTATCGTCCTAATACTTAAAATCCTCTCGTGATATATCATATCATGATACCCTTATACATATTCCTAATATTCGCTCCCAACTCTAATACTAACTCAGACAGCAAGATTGTTTGGGTTTACAAATAGGAATTTAGGCCAAGGCCGAGTATTGGGACCTATGAGTCAGTCAGCGCTGAAGGGAAATTGACAAAGTTTGAAAAGGTGTGACAGGAAGAAAAACCTCTGTTGCACAATGAGTCCAGTGTAGGAGACGTGGAAAATAGGATGAGAGAATATGAAATCAGAAAAGTAAGAGAGAGAGAGAGAGAGAGAGGAGAGAGAGAGGGAGAGAGAGAGAGAGAGAGAAATACAATCGTCTAGGATAAAGAGAATAAAATAAAAGGAATCAGGGAAGTGAGAGAGAGAGAGAGAGAGAGAGAGAGAGAGAGAGAGAGAGAGAGAGAGAGAGAGAGTAATTACAATCGTTTCTAACATCCCACCTCCGTAAAATTGCACCCTCTTCTAAGTTAAAAAGGGTATTATCTTAACCCTTAAAACGCCGAAGCGGTAAAAAAAAAAATGTCTCCCGTGTGCCGGAGACGTTTCAGAGTGAGTGCGAAAGCGGAAAAAAATATTTTTTCAAAAAATCACAGCGCGCTTAGTTTTTAAGATTGAAGAGTTCATTTAGACCCTTTTTTCCTTTTTTTTGTTCATGCCTGAAGTTTTAGTATGCACCATCAGAAATGAAAAAAAATTATCATTATCATATATAAATAATGCGATATATGATAGCGCAAAAAACGAAATTTCATATATAATTGTATTTAAATCGCGCTGTGCGCAAAAACTGGTTTAAAGATAAAAACAAGTTACTTTTTTTTCGTTGTAATGTACACTAAATTGCGATCATTTTGGTATATAACACATTGTAAAAACGATAAAAGCAACACAGAAAAAATATTATCACAAAAATAATGCAGTGAATTCGTAACGTGCGGACGTTAAACAAATATTTTTTTTTTCAAAAAAATTCACCTAAATATAAATATTGTCCCTAGAGATTTCCAATTTCTTTCAAACTGAAGACAAATGATTGAATATTTATATACAGTAAGATATTAGCTTAAAAATGCAGTTTTCGACCATATCTGGAAGAGTTAAAGTTGACCGAATGTCAAATTTTTTTATATATATTTATTTTCTATGCAATTATTTCAGAAATAAGAAAAAGCTACAACTTTCAAATATTTTTTGTTTTATTCTACATGAAATTGAGCACATTTTCATATATAAAACTCTATGAAATGCCTAATATGAAACTGAGCCAAATATTCGAGAAATGGGACTTACGCATTTCTGAGATTTGTGGCGGAGAATCCGCGCGTGAAGGGAAGGAAAGTTTTTTTTTTAAAATTCACCATAAATTTAAATATTTGTTGCTAGAGGACTTCAAAATTTTGTTTCACGATGAAGATAAATGACTGAATATTACTAGACTGTAAGAGTTTTTATCTACAAATGCGTTTTTTTCAACCATTTCGGATAGAGTCAAATTTGATCCCGAACGTGGTTTTTTTTTTGTTTTTTCTATTTATCGTGATTTATATGCAAATATTTCAAAAATGAGAAAAAGCTACAACCTTCAATTTTGTTTTTAGTTTTATTATACATGAAATTGCGCACATTTTCATATATAAAACTTTTATGTAACGGCCTAATTCAAAATGGTGCAAACATTAGCACAATCGCAGTATGATTTTTTCGGAGAGTTACCGCGCGGACCGTAAAGAAAATGGTAATTTTTTTTATAAATTTCACCATATATCGAAATATTGTGCTAGATACTTCCAATTTTGTCTCAAAATGAAGGTAAATACTTGAATATTACTAGAACATAAGCGTTTTAGCTTACAATTGCGTTTTTGGACCATTTCGGTAGAGTCAAAGTTGACGAGGTTGAAAAAATTTGTCACTTATCATTTTGTATATGAAAATATTTCAAAATTGATAAAGCTACAACCATGGGTTGTTTTTAGTTGTATTGTGCATGAAATTGCGCACATTTTCATATATAAAACTTTATGTAACGGCTAATTTAAAATGGTGCAAACATTACCACAATCGCATGTATGATTTTTTCGGAAGAGTTACCGCGCGACGTAAGGAAAAGTTTTTTCATAAATTCACCATAAATCGAAATATTGTGCTAGACTTCCAATTAGTTTCAAAATTAAGGTAAATGATTGAATATTACTAAAAATATAAGAGTTTTAGCTTACAATTGCGTTTTTCGACCATTTCGGTAGAGTCAAAGTTGACCGAAGGTTGAAATTTTGGCACTTATCGTTATTTATATGAAAATATCTCAAAACTGATAAAAGCTACAATCATGAGTATTTTTTGTTTTTTACATAAAAATGCGCACATTTTCATATATAATACTCCATGTAACGGCTAATTTAAAATGGTACAAAAATTATGTCAAAGTGACGAAATAATTTCAGAGATGTGTCACAAATACTTTTTAGTGCGGCAAGAAAGAATTTCGCGCTTGCGCGCCTGCGTAACGATTGTAAACAAAACAACACCTTGATCCGTGAACTCCCAGCATCCCCCAAGGCGCGTGATTCAAGAGTTTTCGGCTGGTAGGCCTAAAAGTATTTTTCCGCGAATTTTTAATAAAACTTTTGTATGTCGACGTAAAATAAGTCCAGTCGGCACCCGAGAGACAAAAAATTTTGACGTAAAATGCGTCCAGTCGGCGTTTAAGGGTTAACGATAATATACTCGTATAACTCCGTACAGCTATGAACAACCGAACGAGAACTTGTTGATAATGCGATCGACTCCTATAACAACATCACTTTATTGTATTGATCAGCGTGTGACAGTAATCGAATCCGATAGCAACATCCGTTATTGTATTCATCCGCGTGCGACGGTAATTACTGTATTCATGTCAGAAATGCAGCTGAAGCTAATAAGGCAAAATTACATGCATCAGCAACCTGGACAGAAGTCCCGAGCTTTTGTATGAATTCAAACGCAGCCGTGGTAAGAGAAACTAATAGCATGAAAGAGCTCATTACTGTTGTTTTCACACAGACAAAGGATTAATAAAGTATATAAAGTGTAAGGTTCGTAATACCTATGAAAAAGAGTGAAAAACGAACGGAATCCTAAATTTAACGCCATCTAACCGAGGAAAAACCTAGCTTCCATGTGACGTATCAGTCAAATTTTGGTCTTAAATTACATCGTAAGACGAACAGTATGACTTCGTTCCATAAGTTAAGTATCCAGATATTCATTAATATGCTAACTAGGGACAAAAACATTAGCCGAGACCAAGTGATATGGTTGAATCTGGAGCCAAGGAAAAAAAACAGACTAGCCGGCATCCTTGTCTGTCCTAAGCCACACACCTCCTTACAATAGTGCTGTTTGACGACAAGCTAGTGTAATTGTAATTTAATTGAAAAGTAATAAAATAATATTTAAAGGTAATTAAATTAACTTTATTAGGCCTAATATTAATTTCAGTTGTCATTGTAATTTGATAATACGACTGGTAATAATTTGTAACTGTAATTGACATAAGCGCAATGTAATTACTGACGGCAATAGTCTGTTAAACGTATGAAGACGTCGTACATACGAATTCCTTATATCTGACATCTGATTATATGCCCAAGATAGATAACTCATTGACTATGTTAAATGTCAACATAGTTGAACACACGTCTCTTCAAGATGTTTGTACAAACTTGGCATAAGTGAGAGTGTTGTTACGTTAGTCATTTTAGGCAATCAGGAGAGAATGGATATGGATACGGCGACGCAAACCCGTATTCGTCATCCGCTGTTTCCAGCGTGAATGACTGCCGAGTTAGTGTTTATACTACGCTAATATGATGATACATATAATACAATTATAATGTTTTAGTCGGACAGAATCCGATCTTCATTCTGTTTCGATTACATTCATATTATTATCCTCAGATCGGATTCTCGTTCGTTCTTTTCAATTACACCTGTACTGAAATATCCGAAGTCAGAATGCCTTGAGCCTACAGCGTTAGCCAATATAAAATAACTACCGATATGTTGTACAGCGAATACTTTAGGCTAGGCTAGGCTACTGAATATGCATACGATATATCATCGTGAACACTATGGCTAACTGTAGTTAATTTTTTTTATTCGATTTCTCTCCATACTGAATATCGTAAGTCAATATGCATTGACGGAGAATTAGTTGATATTAACAATTATCGTATCGTATAAGTAGAGGAAAGTAACCTAAAAGATGAAGGAGCATATCTGAAAGACCAACCATGGCCTAAAAGCTTCTGATGCAAGGAACTCGAAGCAGGAAAAAGCCTAAAGATGCTCTAAGGACACTGTGTCTCTATAAACTACTACTTTTAATAGAAAACCGAACCGAAGAAGCCTGCACTTCTCTTCCTAAACTAAAACACTATGTAGCCTATTATCCCTACTCGTCTATATCTGACCTAAGTTTTTTTATCATCCTGAGAACTTACACATCGAGGGAAGGGGAATCCTGCTGCCAACACTGCCTGCTCCGCGCCAGGGGGACGGCGGATCCTGCCCTGGGGGCTTGCGGATCCCCATAACCCCCAGCACCGGTTAGGGCTGGTTCTGGAACAGGCCGGGGAGCTGGAAAAGAACGATTAGTAATTTCAGCATCCCTATTGCTCGATCTATCCTCACTTAATCTTGACATAAAATCGGTAACAGAGATGTCATACTCGATGTCAGCCTACTCTCAAGTCTCTAAAAGAGCACTGTCTCTAAGTCTTTATCTTGATCTACGTTAGTCTCTTCCTGCCTACACTTACTTCTTAATACAAGACCTTTCCTATGTTTGAGATACCCTAACATCTGGTCCAAAGACCACTCCTGACATTCCAAACATCTGGTCTTTACATTATATTGAACAGGCCTACAATTTACGCATAAGGAATGACTATCGTGTCATAGGGTACTCATCCTTTTCTTGCATTGTTGGCAAAGACGATACGTTGTTGAACTTCCGCTCGTCGTGGCCGAGAATGCAGTAGTCGTTGTCGTAGCTTGTGTTGTTTCTTCCTTTGCAGAATCAATGTCTGATGACAAGGTATTAAGAGCAATCCAACCGTAATCCAAAGGGATGCATATTCGTCACCAAAATCATCAAATCAAAGGTGCAAATGAAGGCCGGGCAAGACAAAAAGGAGTTTGCTGTGGATACATCTGTACTCCACCGCGAACAATAAGTGATTGACGTGAGAGGGCAGGTGTGACCGGCCCGTGAGGCAGGGCTACTAGCGGTGGGCTGGTAACTAGGTAACGAGGGTGTTTGCCAGGAGATTGGCAACACTGATCGTTTATTTTAACCAAAGATTTGGTAAATTTTTAATAAATGATGGTTCGGGCTGGTAAGTGACCAGGGCTTATTCAGGTGTTCAGGGGGTGTATTGCAATAGAATACTTAAAGCACAAGGGGTAGAATGCTGACCAATAGAAGAGCAGGACCTTATGGGGTGACTAGCATCAGGAACCAATGGGAGAGCGGGTGGAGGTGGTGGAAGAGTTTACTCAGTTGGCGGCGCGGGAGTTTTAAAATTGTTCTCGGTGGTCCGGGCGCAATCTCGGGACTTTACAGCAACAACCTTTCGTATCTTGAAAACTTTTCGTATGTATAGCAGTAAAATTTTTCGCATTGGCTTTCGTATCTCGAGTTTTTCGTAAGTAGAGCCTTTCGTATCTCGAGGTACCACTGTATTAAAAAATTTAGTTTTTTTTCAATAGCTTAGCCACAAAGGAGTTAAATTCCCATGGTCCCTTAGGGCTCCATAAGACAGACCAACCAATCTCAAAGAATTCTCTTAGAGTTGATCTGTCACAATCGTGTGTGCTAGCACAGTGATAATATATAAAGGACTCAGGACAGGAGGGCTCTACCTCCTATCCACAACAACTACCTCAATTTTCCCTTCATCCTACTTGCACAGATGTGATATCAGCTATTTTCCTCAAACACTCTGGTCTGTCCCGTAGTTCAACTGACCAGAAGTTCACATGTCCCCAATGTTTATGCATTGGCACCAATACATACTTAACAACGGTGCCATTAACTAGTTATCAGAGCCAATAAGCCCCAAAAACCAGTTATCTGTGATTTTCACTTATCATCAAGCCATCAAAACAGAACCCCTCCCAATAACCGGGGACTGCTTGTATACATTGAAGACCAAAAAGGTAATGGTGTCTTGGTCCATATCTGGTTGTAAGCAAACAATATGACGGCATATATGGGCATATGCACGTAGCCACTTCTTGCAGGTTTTTTTGACGTAGGTAAACTGGGTTCAGTATTCTCTTAAGATAAGATAAATTGCCCTCTTATCCCGAGTCCATTTACACTCAAGTTATAATGTTTATCATTACGACACAATACAAGATAAAGGGAATAGTTTGACATTAGTCTGGTCACAATGGAGCTCTGGTTACACCGTGGAAAGCATGGAGAAAGGGTAACTCCTCAAGGATGAGACAGCGGCTACACTGTTAAAGAAGGATTACTTAGAGAGAGCCAGAGATACTTTGACCACTAACTGGTCTAAGTAGAAAAGAATTTATAAATTATATAGAGCAATTATAACAATACAGAGGGTAATTTGGAAACATCAAAACATAGGTGTACTAATGTACAGATACAAATATGGAGTGGCTGTTTCTATGAGAAAAGAGCTTTGAAGTCAGGATGCCTGACCTGACCAAGTGAAGGTTCACTTGTATTCTAGAGTGTACTGAATTAATTTTTTACCAGTTTAAACATTTTTTACCAGTTTAAACATTAAGTTTTAAAATTACTATGAAATTACCTATACCTTAGAATTTGTGGACTAACCCATAATCCCCATCACAAGTACTAATCTCAAAATATGATGTACTTACACTTTGCAAACCATCCACCCGCACCTTCGAAAAGCCCTCCTGTCTCATCGCAGTCTTCATGGCACAACCACAAAACCAACGGGGCTACTAAGTCAGGTTTAAGTTGCTCAAATAAATCTGGAAATTTAAATAGACTCAAATTCAAATCATCATCTATTACTAAAAGAAAATAATTAAATGTTGATCTAAAAAGGGTATTAACAAGCATTTAGCAAATGATAGGCAACTAAACAAATAAATTAATTTGTATTTTTCATAGCTAACAAACCTGGGGTCTTAACATTGACTGCCCACCTCTAGCCACCCCTCTTGTGTTTCATCCTGGGTTGGAAGAAAGACTAAAACACCACTGGATTCAAGAGTGGTCCCTGACTCGCTTCCACCTCAACTACATATTGGATGCCAGATGCCACATATTACTTGCATTTACAGTTTTTTCATTTTTTTAACTGGTTTCCAGCTGGCACCAGATGATCCTAATGTTAACACCTCAGGTTTGTTAGCTATGAAAAATACAAATTGATTAAATATTTGCCATTAAATATTCATGTTTTGAATAACTATATATTTTGAGAAATGGAATTTATCCTGGAAACCGTGTGTAAGGATTTGTACTGATGGAGCTCCATCAATGGTAGGTCCAATAAAGGTCTTGGATCATTTGTAAAACATAATCCAAACATTATACCAACTCACTGCATCTTGCACAGAGAAGTCCTAATGGCAAAATCACTGGACAATAAATTGAAAGGATTTCTTTTGTAAAGCTGTAGTAATGATAAATTTCACTAAAACTAGACCAGTAAAATCTCACATACATACTTGAACTACTTTGTGAAAATAATGATTTTCTATAAAAATCCATTTTTTTAGGTACTTACCCTCTATCATTTGCTGTATCTGTGGCCACTTGGCACAAGTTTGACAAGTTAAAATTGAAACAACTGTTAATGAACATTCCCAATAGTTACCCCAACTCTTTCGAGGGTGGGGGTAACGCAGCAATGCTTTGGTTATCATTTACCTCTTCACTCTTAATGGACAGATAGCTTCTCAGGAGCAGTAATAACAAGTTTGGGGTGGTGGATGGATTGATCTTGTAGATAAGCAATATTAAGAACTATCAATTTGGAAAGAATCGGGCAGGAAAGAGGTGCCAATACTTCTATTGCCCATAAATTTACTAATGGCAATTTTTACACCAGCTAAAATCAAGACTCAGCAGCTCATGCAAGCTCAGTAGTGGTTTTGACATCGAGGGGATTGTACTGCTTCTGTCTCATATGGACTGCAGTAAATTTTAGTTCTTGTCTTTTACAATAGTATGTCAGTTGCAAATGTAATTTTGCAAAGAAAAGTGCCAAGAAATATTAGAAAAGACAGAAAAAGTTACTGATTCTTCATTCTCGGTAAATTTACGTAAATATTTTTCAACAAATATGCTAAGGATTTGTTACTGATTTTATTTTTTATTTGTTTTGATATTGTGTGAGCTGTAATTATAATTTTACAAAATAAAATAAAATTATCTATTAGAAAAAACACATAAGTTGGTGAAATTTACAACTTTCTTGTAAAAGAGGCCCCACAAGGGATTGCAAATAGTCATTTTCAACTTCTCGTGTAAGGTAGGAAAAATTTTTTAGCTTTTTTTTCTTTCACCATGTGCATTTGCATATCTTCCTCTTTCCATTGATGGTTTTTTTCGTAAATTGGCCGACCTCAAAGTTTATCCGGCCTGAGGAGCTGCATATTGATTCTTTTTTTATCCGTCCACTAAGGGTTAATCTCTTTATGAGGGTAGGAGGGAGGGATCTCAATGATAGAGGGTAAGTAACTGATCTCAATGATAGAGGGTCAGTAGTACCTAAAACACTGAGAAAATTCCATATTCCCAAATACAGACCAAAATCCAGACAATCCATTCGATAACCAGGAAAACAAACCCAAACTTAAGAGCACTTGTCTGAATGGGCAACCATATTCGCCAACTAGAAAAGAATGACAACCACAGCATGCTTGCTGTCTCACCTCAAACCTCCAAAAAGTTGGTGTATCTATTGGGAGTGTATGTTAAAGATAGTTTCAATTTTAACACTTGTCGAACCAGCGCCAAGTAGCCGCAGACAAAGCAAAAGATAGAGGGTAAGTTTCACCTCAAAAATATGGATTCACAACACAAGCGCTTACTTTTGCATACAGAAGTGAGGTGGTTATCAAGAAGTAGGGTACTCTGTCATGTACCTGAACTTCGACAAGAACTACAGTACTTGCATTTTTTGAGAAAGAAAATATAAGTAACTTATGCAAACCTCTTGAATGTGAATTTTGGATCTCAAAGTTGGAACACGACTGAAATGTTCCAACACTTGAATACTATGAACGTATCTATGCAAAAGGGAAATGGAAGCATCCCCTCATTAGCCAAAAAAATAAAAGCATTCCAGAAAAACTTAATGATTTGGAAAAGGAAAGCAAGTTCTGGCTGTTTGGAAATGTTTCCTTTGGTTATAAAAGTATATGAAAATGATTCAATCCTTCTAATAGTGGATCATTTTACAATTATGGAAAGTAATTTGAGTTACTATTGTCCAATCCATAAACAAGTGAATTAGGATTTTCTGCACATCCCAACATTAAATGTATGAAGAGATCAAATATGAGATGCATTGGTGAAGAAATGAGGCTATGATTAACACATAAAAGGCCTAATATTTAAAAAAAATTACCAAATCACAAGTTTCACACATGCATACTTAAATACTATAAAGTATTTGTAATGTCTTGAAAATAAATGCTTATTTCACGAACTTCTTTGTTATTTGCCTATTTTTCACTTTTATTGCTAATTTTACTTTACTGAAATTCCAAGTGCACCCCCAGGTTTTAATTACTCTCCAAATGTGACCTGATGTGAAAAAGGTTCAGAAGCACTGCTGCAGTACTACATAGTGATACATGAAATAATTTTTGGGGGAAGTTATAAGCATTTTAGAGAATAAAATGAGAATTAGTTATTAACAGTAAAGTATTAGCTGTATGACACTATGTGTTTGTATGAATGTGTATGTACATTATTAAAAGGCAATAAAGTTAGATTTTAAGAAAAAAAATTTGATGTAACCTTTGAACTCATATATGACAAAGCAAAACTAACCTTGAGGCAAGATATCTTCAGTAAGACGAGTTCCACCCGTAGGAGCTATGGTATTGCAATGAATATTATATTTCTGTCCTTCTATAGCCAAAGTGTTGCTCAGACCTAAAAGTCCCAGTTTTGCTGCACTGCAACGATAGATAAAAAAGAAACCTCAAAATTTTTAATTTAATACTAAAATTCAAATAAACTTTAACATAAAACTTCAACAGTGACACAAAGATTTATTTTCTTTCAAAATCCATCATTCATATAGTACACACAGCACTGCCCACATTCATTGTCTCTGAAAAGCCCCAAACACTAGAACCTTTTATCAAACAGACAGATGACACTTGGCAGAGTCACAGTGCATGTGCCACAAGAAGCCTTATGTGCACAACCTCATCAATCACAAGCTTCAGTTCCTTTTATCATGCTAGGTCAGGGCTCAAAGGAAGTAGAGACTTAACTCCCGAAAGTCTTCCTTTAGAAAGTCACCATCGTAGGTCCAACTTGAGTTCTGTCGGGATGGAGAACCCAAAGGAGTCTGGTTGTGTTCTCCTGTTCCAGCTGGCTTTCAGGAAGAACTGCAGAACTCTCATATGGAGTCCACCAACTTGACAAATTACTCAATGGAGCTGAGAGTCCCCAAAAAAACTTTTCAATCATTTGGCTGAGCAGGACAGAAGAGAAAGAAAGCTGCAGAATGTCTAAGACAGGAATTAACTCTCTTGGGGGATAGAAAAACCTGAAAACTCTGAGAGATAATCATCATCCTTAAATAAAGAATCTCTAGAGTCAGTGCTAGTTGAGATTTCTGCAGGTTGATAATTATTCCCAATTCTTGAGCGAGGAGAAGGGTCTCCTGTAAGTCCTTCGTGCAATTCTCCTTTGAAGGTAACAGGAGAAGCCAGTTCTCTAGGTAAAGGTAGATGTTTATGCCGAGAAGGTGGAGTGGAGCCATTTTGCATGAGGGGTGCGAACTCATGTGAAAACTTAAGGAGCTGTAAAGAGGTCAAAGCACAGGGCCCAAAACTGGAAGACTCTGTCCTTGCAGACGAACGTACAGTACTTTCTGGAGTCCAGATGGGTGGAGACATGGAAGTATGCATCTTGCATGTTAAGGCTAATCATCCAATTGCCCTGGTGAATGGATGAACAGTACCAACTGGTTCATCTCCATCTTCGACTACATCTGGACAAAGAAGTTCACTAGCGCTGATATCAAGGACAGCTCTCCAACACCCCAATGACTTGAGGACTATGAAGTGTAACGATTAGTTGTTATTTGTTTTAAACAACCATTACGATGGTTGCATTGTTTCCCTTACCCACCAGTGTTTATTGTCATGGTGACGAGGTTACTTTTGTTGTGGTGTGAGTGACACCTGTAGATGGGTTTTGGATGGCGATCTGAGAGGTTCTGGGAACCTTTGGCTGAGAAGGCAACAGCAGCATGGCAGTATTGGGGCAGCTGAAAGTCGTTTGTGACTTCAACGGGAGGACTGACTTATATAGGAGGATGAAGTCTCATCCGTTTCTGTCTTCAACAATTCTCGTGAATTTGTCCATTTGATTATTTTGCTGCTTGGATGTTATGTAATTGGTATATATTTTTTGGTTTTCTGGCTGCCTATTTGTGTTATTGTTATTACCATTATGTTTATGTTGCCGGTGTGATTGCCTAGTTTTGATTCAGTTTATTGATTTTTGGTGTCAAGCACGTGTATGGCTCTGTTGATGATGTTATTGTAATTTTCATCATTATTTCTTGTGTCGAGCGAGTTTATGCTCTGGTTTAGTGCAATGTTCACTACTGATGTCTGATTTTGGTTGATTTATTGATTATTCTGATAACTGATCAGTGTACATTTACCACCCAAAACCTGGTCTCAATTGTAAATTTGTAAATTTAACCTGTAAATAAATTAATATTAAGGTTATTTTTGTGTTTTGGTTTAGTCCTTCTCCTTGATTTGTCTTGCCTTTTGTCAGTCATTCCAGCCCAATTTCTTGTTTTTATTTTGAACCTGTTGGTCTTAAATAACGAGTCCATTACAGAAGAGATGGTTGTAAACATCTGTGTTGAAATCCTCAACTTCCCCTACAGCTCTTTTTTGAAGGAGGGATGAGACTTCCTCTGAAAGAGCCGAATACTTTTTGGAGGTTTTTGAGTAGGCCGTCATTACAATGGGCGTAGTGACTAAAGGTAGATTCTCCCTGAACGGGATGGAGTAGCCCTCCTTCAGTACCTTGATTGTCCACTGTTCTGCTCCTATAGCAGAAGTCCTTTTGAGTGCTCTAGCTGAAAAACATTTGTTGGAGCAGGGCCTCGGCTAAAACATCTGTCTACTCCCATAAAAGGGCTGTTGTTGGAGCAGTGAGACTGACTTGGTGACAGATGACAGCAGCTCTTAAGGTCGTTTAGAGGACGGGGCAAGAAGGTCCTGAGTAGACTTCTTCTGGAGGTCGGTAGCTATCTTCTTAATCCTGGCCTGGGGAAAAAGGTGATGATGTTCTAAAGGAGAGAAAGGCAGGGCTGACTTCAAATTCCAGAGAGCTGTCTCTGATGGCTTTGTCCACACAGAACAACACTCCAAGCAAATCCAAAGCAAAATCTCCTGCCAAGTATAAACAGTCCTTGCTCTTCTTGGCAAGAGCCCCAACAATCCAGTCCAGAAAACTGAATAGTACTTCAAATACTTTAAAAATATACTTTACTTTTTTACCAGGAGATCCTGTCACGCCAACGAAAACATTATTTTCACTGATGAGAAGTCTGAACGTTGTGCAGTCAATGAGATCAGAAAAGTTTCCCTGGGAGGAGGGACTCCCAAAGAAGGAGCTCCCTTGGTGGTGTATGACAGGTATCTCCTGCACATTAACCTAGAAGGTGGAGAGGCGAAGGAGGCTTTACCCTGTTCTCTCTTTGCAGATAGCTAATCTCTGACCTCTTTAAGGGCTTTCTTCAAAGAGGAGGAGAACCATCTTAGGGAGCAAAATTTAACTTTAGGTTGGTTCCTCATGAAAAATTGAGGCAGCCAAGCTTGGGGCAGCTGGTGAAATAAACGATGGGAAGCTAGCCAGGAAATACCTGAGAATAGCGGCATATGCTGAGGTGGCAGGCTCTTAGTTTAACTCCTCTTCATCAGAAAATGTGTGAGACAAAGATAAATCCTTTGTTGACTTGGCAACAGCAGGAGCTTTTTGAAGTAAGCCCATAATATCAGCCAACTGTCACTTGATGGGCACTAAGAATGAATGGTCTACAGCAGGCACAGAAGAATCTGAAGTTGGACAACGCTGGAGGTTGAAGCTGACGAGGAGACACCGAGCGCTCGAAAGTTGGCGCCAGGCACTTGGCAACTGGTGCCAAATGCTCAGAAGCTGGCACCAGGCGCTCGGGAGCTGGTGACAGGAAATCAGAAACTAGAACTGACACTGGGCACTCAGGAGAAGACATTGGGCACTCGTGAGATGATGGGCACCTGGAAGAAGAAAATGGGTGCTTGGGAGCCAAATATACTGGTACTCCACAGGAGAACACTCAGGAGAATAAGTATTCTGAGCTGACCTAAGGACTGCAGGACAGAAGGGCTGCGAGACTGTTCCTTAAACTTCTTACAGGATAACAGAGAAGAGCAGTCAGCGTCACCTGTACGTCTCTTCAGAGGGCAAGACTCATCTGGGAAGTGGCATCAGCGCTTTGTCTTTGTCTGGACTGAAATCCTCGGAATCAGAGGACAACCAACGCACATACCAACAGCTGTCTGTTGAAGCCTGGATATATGTGACAGGCTCGACTGAGGGAGCAACTACCAGCGGGCAAACTCCACAAGCCTCCTTAGGATTTTGGTATGTCTTCTCCCAGGGTCAGGAGAGTATAACAGGGACCCTCGTCTAGGAGAACCGGCGGGACAAGCTGCCACCTCCTCCTCTTCCATTTGCACAACAATATACAACGGTCCCCCCATATTAGCGGGGGATGTGTACCAGTCATCCCCTGTGAATAGTTGACTACGTGAATAGTTCGAACCCCTATAAAAACACTTAAAAAGGCCTACTTTGTCAGTTAAAACTCAAGAAAAAACCACAAAAAATTTTTATACTTGTTTTTTTAACAGTTTATCACAAAAAGTGCATTTTATGATGAAAAAAAACAAAAAAAACAGGAATTTGGATATTTTACATAGAAAAATACCGCAAATGCGCAAATTTCCCACCAACAATGGGGAAATTTGTTCCAGAGACAAATCTGTGAATGCATGAGTCTGCAAATCCAAAGAACGCGAAGGAAGGAGGAATGGAAATACCATCTTCATTACTAGGGTTAGGTGTAGGTGTCTAGGCTATGTAAACCCATACTTTTGGCCCAGGAGGCTGCTGTTCTCTTCCTATTCCTTTCAAGTTTATCCATACAGGATTTCAAAACCTTCCAATTTCTATCATCTGTCCTTGCATTTGTTAGCTTTTCATTACAAACTTGCCCCCTACAATTAGAACAAATCATACACAAATGATAAATAGATTTCGTCAGTCTAGTCTAGCAGCCTTTGCTACAATAGGATAGGATAAAAGATTATTTTAACCAGACTTCTGAGCATATCAAAGGCTCTTCTTGGGCTGGTTTTGCTACAATAATGAATAGTGGAGGAGCTAGAGTCCAAATAAAAGTGAGAGTAATTCACTAAATCCTGGAGAAATTCAAACCAATTTACCAATGAAAATGGCAAAATAAGCTGCTGCATACATTGGCAGCCAGTAGAAACGAACTGAGTTCTGCTTTGTTGTTCCTATGGTGGGTGAGGTTAGCCACATACACAAAAACAATAGAAACACTACTGCGATTTTTTAAAATTGGGCTGCCATGCAAGTGGAAACTATAGCTATGTAATTACTTGGTAAGTTACTTCTATGAAACTATTGGATAAATTTGAGTTCTGGAGTAACTCTAACACATCGACAAGGAAAAAAGGCACTGAAATTGTAAAACCATAAGTTATTCTTAAAAAATCGAAGGTTTAAAATAAAGAAAAGCTTCAAGTATAAAGTAGGCACAAACAATAAACTCATATGAGCACATCCATATATCTAACCTGTAATTGGACTGCCCAAAATTTCCATAAATTCCAGAAGTAGAAGCAGTCATGATGATACGCCCAAAGTTTTGTTTCTTCATTATTGGGAAAGCTGCTCTTGTCACCAAAAAGGAACCTCGCAAATGCACTCGATGAATCAAGTCTATAAATTTCAAAGGTTGTAAAATATTAAAAGAAAGCTTAATAGACCCTCTATGATAAACAAGACATATTCAACAATTTTTCTGCACAAGTAAAATATTGCATTAAAAGAGATTAATGGCCAACTTCTGATTACAAATTCTTGTGAATGCTGTACGTACTAATTATATATGTATGCACATAAAAGAAAGCACTGTATACTTTAGCATAACTTCAAATTGGCTATATACTATGAGTTCTAATTATCAGAGGATTTCCAGGTATAAGGAAACATTCTTCAACATATTCTCACTATGCATAATATCCTGGAAAAATATTTGAATATAGTGATTACTTGAATCTAAAACGTTTTTGACCAATTTCAAATTTTCATAATATACAAATCTTTAATTTGCTGAATCAACACTGCCTACACCACCTGAAAAATTATTATGTACGAGAAACAATGTAGTGGTTATTAATATTCAAATTCTACTTTCTTGAAACAGAAATTAACTAACTTTTCTCTTATACACAAACTCCAATGAAGAAAAATAGCACTTCCCTGCACCCAACCATGCATCTCACCCAGCATTCCAAGAAGTGAAATGTCATTCCCCCAGATTGTAAGTGCTTGTCAAGAAAGTGCAGATATGAGAGGAATGAGGGCCCCTCTTTGATAATGGATGGGTTTGTATCGAAAGAATGTACTTTTAAAAATCTTACTGGGTTTTAAAACAAAAACTAATGAGTTTATGAGAGCCTGAGTTTTCATTTAAAGGGGAAAGGACTTTCATGAATAGAAAATTTAAAACTGTATTACTATTAAGGCCAACTGCTAACCAGAAATACATTCTTGAGGTTACCAATGGCACATGAGGTTTGACATCTCGCTCAACTTTACACAAATACATGAACTTTCTTTCACATGAGTTGCCAGACAGTCTCAACCCATAAAGTACAAGCCATTCCATGGAGAGGTAGTACCTCTGAAGATGTAACTGCTGAAGTAGCTTGCAACATAGGGATATCTATCGCAGAACACAAACAAGAATTCCCAGCAGATCAGGATACAGTAACACCCCGAACTTATGCTAGGTTAGGTTCCAGAACCATATGACCCTAATCATGCTCCCTAAATATCAAGCTAACTTTCAAATGATATTAAATTTACTGTAATTTCATTTAAAAGTTAGCTCAATACATTACCCTTAAAAAAAGAAATAAACGGTTGGTAAAAATACGTACAGGAGTGTGTGAAGATTACATACTACAGTATTTCTCTCTTCCAACCGACTGATCTATTTTTAGAAGTCTTCTCAACCACTTTTAAGAAATTCTTCTTTATTCTGTCTCTTTCTCTTCGTTCTGAAATTCCTTTTCATGAGCAAATAGTGCTTTTTATTTGGACTAATACAACTCTTAGTTATGTCACTAACTACGAGAGAGAGAGAGAGAGAGAGAGAGAGAGAGAGAGAGAGAGAGAGAGAGAGAGAGAGAGAGAGAGAGAGAGAGAGAGAGAGAAAGTATTGTCTTTACATAAGTATTAAGCTAACTTTTAAATGAAATTAAAGTTAATGTAATTTCATTTAAAAGTTAGCTAGATATTACCCTTATAAAAGAACTAAATAGTAAATGGTTGGTAAAAACATAAGAGTGTGTGAAGATTACATATGTAGAGAGAGAGAGAGAGAGAGAGAGAGAGAGAGAGAGAGAGAGAGAGAGAGAGAGAGAGAGAGAGAGAGAGAGAGAGAATTACATAAAAATCATTGATGATAATCTGCCAACACTCTCCCTCTTGTCACATTACTTAACACATTTGACAGCCCTGGACTTCGAGCTTCTGGTGGCGTTAAAAAGAAAGAAGAGGGAAAGAATTCTTTATATGCATCATTTTGTCATTACAGTTATATTACTGTTACTATTATTATTATTATTTTAAAATATTAATAAACATATAGTAGATGTACAGTGGTCGCCCCGTATTCGCGGGGGATGCGTACCAGACAACCGGCCCCCCCCTTGAATAGTTAGAACCCGTGAATAGTTGGAACCCCTATAAAAATGCTGAAAACAGCCTATTTTGTTAGTTAAAACTCAAGAAAAACCAACTAAAAATTTTGATACTTGGATTTATTAATAGTTTTATCACAAAAAGTGCATTTTATGATGAAATTGATAAAAAAAAAAAATAAACAGGAATTTGTGGATATTTCTTATAGAAAAATACCGCGAATATGCGAATTTTCCGTGAATAATTCGGGGAAACGATCCCGAGAGAAATCCGTCAATTTGTGAGTCTGCGAATCCCGGGGTCCACTGTACTATGAAAATTCTCTCATCTCAGTAAGAGAGATAGAGAAGAGTTGTTCTTAATTTACTTAAAAGTAAAATGATAAGATTATTTCTTTAAAATACTATCACACACGAATTTTGTAATTACAGTTATATTATTATTATTTGAAAATATTAATAAACATAGTACATACTACATGTATCATATAAATTCTCTCATCACAGTAAAAGAGAGAGAGAGGAGAGAGAGAGAGAGAGAGAGAGAGAGAGAGAGAGAGAGAGAGAGAGAGAGAAAAGAATTATCATTTTTATTTTTATTATGTGTTATTCAATTTACACATGAAAGCTTGAAAACTTATAAATTATATAAAAAATTAAACAAACACTTTTGCAGCTATCAACTACTATGGAAGGTGGCGACGTAGAGAAACAGGAAGGCGATGAAAAAGGGGAATTAGAATTCTTGGGCTTTGATGAACCTGGGCAAGAAAATGAAGAGGAGGAAGAGCCACAACTGGGACCGTCATCAGCTCCTGAAGGTTTTCAGAAGAGCAAAGGATGGTTTCCCTGGTTCCAGAAGCAGTTCCCCATAAAGTCTGTTTCCCTACATGGGGAAGCAATATCACATGACTGAGAGGCAGCTGTGAAATATTCCAAGACCTTCAAGAATATTCTTCAGGAGAAAGGATACCACCCAGAACATATGTTCAGTATGTACAAGACTGGCCTGTTCTGGAAGAAGATGCCATCCCAGAGATGTACCTTATGAAAGACGAAGCCAAAGCCTCCAGATTCAAGGCACAGAATGATAGGGTTACCTCCAAATGTGTGGGAATGCAACTGGCTTTATGCTGAAACCAGGCCTCATTTACAAGGCTGCAAACCCCAGGGCACTCAAGAATAAGAACAAGGCATTGCTGCCTGTCTTCTGGATGCATAATCCAAAGGCCTGGATCATGAAAGTTCTTACAGAGTACTGGTTCCATCAGAGCTTCATTCTCCAAGTTAGGCAATGCCTGGGTGACTTGAACATGGAGTTCAGGGTCTTGCTGATTATGGACAATGCTAGTGGCCACCCTCTCGAACGTTATTACAAGGGAGTCCAGCTTGAGTTCTTCCCTCCCAACACCCGTTTCTCCTCCTGGCTATGGATCAGGACATGATCCATGCCTTCGAGGCACTGTACATCGGGAATTCCCTCCAGCACCTTGTTGATGTAATAGACCGTGACAGTGAATTTATGCTGAAAGACTATTGGTGTAAATTCACGATTGCTTCATGTCTGTATGTCACTGAACAGTTGCTGAAGAACATGAAGAAGAGACCCTGAATGCATGCTATAGTAAGTTGTGGCTGGATTGCGTCCATAATTATACAGGCTACTCTCCTGAGGAAATTCAGAATTCAGCCATTAACAAGGTGGCCCAGTTGGCGAGGATTCTTGGTGGTAAAGACTTTGATGATATCACCAAGGATGAAGTCGGCACCGTCATTGATGCCCACTCTGACCCTCTGACAGACCAGGATTTGGAAGACCTGACAGTCTGCCAGTGAGGAAGAAGACACTCCAGGTTCAGGAGAGGAGGAGGAGAAGGAAGTGGGTCTGACTTTGGAACGCCTGTCCCTACTTAGGAGAATGGTAAATGATGTTCAGGAGTTTGTTTTAACATGGGATCCTTTACATGGAACACTCCTTAGTTTTCAAATATCCTTCATACGGCAATGGAGCCCTATAATCAAGCCCTCGTCACCATGAAGAAGCATGGAAAGAAGCTGCCAATTACTATGTTTATCACATGTATGAAAAGGATCCTCCAAAATCTCCCCAAACCCCTAAAGTGGTGCCTCCTGAATCACCTGAAGTAGTGCCTCCCAAATCACCTTTAGTGGTGCCTTTCTCTATAAATCATTTTGCAACATACAGGCAGCTTAACCACAGCCTAAAACTTCAACATTCAAAGAAAACCTGTTGCAATTCATATTCCTATTTTGAAAATGTTGTTATGACTGTTGAGCATATTAGGTCTACTGTTATAATGCTGCAGAGGTAGTTAAGTTGACCACCCCGAGGAGCATGTTAATTGAGCTGTCATTGATGGCACTGCTAACCTTATCATGCCGTACTTGAAACAAAGCAATGTGAGAAAAAATCAGCTCAAATCATAGATTACAAATTATACTAATTCATAAAAGCTATCATACTTGATATAACCATAAGGAAAATAGTGCTATCTATGAATTCACAAACTTTTCTAATATATGACATTACAAATGAAAATAATTTTTTAACACTACTTGTAAAAGAATCATGCAGCATCACTACATAACTAAGTCATACAGCACATACGGTATGTATATTTTTAACCATAAAATGTAAGACTTACTTTGAAATATTGATAATATTATTTCAAAGATTAATATGTACAGTAATAGGATATTTTAATATATATTAGATGTATGAGGGATGTCTGTAAAAGAAGTTTCCCAAAGATTTTTCACAATGAAAAACATGATTATTGGCATTGAATAATACATTTTTAGAAAGTTTAATCTTTTTCCTACTTTTTGACATAATCGCCATTGAGATTAATGCATTTTTGCATACGGTGTACCATCGTCTTTATGCCTGAATAGTAGAAATCTCCTGGTGCTCCGCGAAGGTAGCTTAAAACCTCTTCTTTCAGCTCCGCTCCGGTTTTGAAATGCTTATGGACGTCTGTACGTCCGTCTTTGAATTCTCTGCACCATTTGCGCACATGTTGCACGCTCATACACTTTTCTCCGTTGACTTCACACAGTTAGGAATGAATGTCCACATTGCAGTGTTTTTTGCATACAAAAAAAAGAATCACAGAGCGTAATCCGCACCTGGTGGGAGAAGCGAGTGGGAGCTCCATCTCTATGGCTGCCAAGCTAAGGTTGAGCTTCGCAGACAGCTCGCCGGGGTGGGGTCTGGGAGAGAGGGAACAAAGCTACACGCCAGTGTCACCGGATCCCGCACAACAGCGTTCCTCGCAACTGCAGCTTCTTGGGAACCTTATTATACGGACAACCCAAGTAGGATGGTATTTTTAGGGATACTTTGGTGTTTAAACATTCAAGATGGGCAGCTATAAGCATTTTTATAGGGGGTTCTGAGTATTCATGGATTCTAGCTAGTCGCGGGGGGTTGTGGGAGCATCCCTTGCGAAGCAGGGGGTTACTGTACAGGGGTAACTTGACTATATTCGTGTTTTTTTCCATCTGTCCATCCGCCTGTGGTATTTTTGTATGGTAACACTGCGTCCCGGGCTTTAAATAGTTTACGGTATTAGAGAATTCTTTGTAATCAGTTGGTGTCTTCCACAGGCCAGGGGGGAAGGGAGTTACCATGAGAGTGTATCTTTAAAGGACTAACAGCAGCTACCAAAAATAGGTTTTCCCTAAATTAAAACCTGTTTTATTGTATCCCAGGTCTCATCCGATATCCAAGGTTTTCATCTGGGTTATCCATTTCACAACACTTCTTTTTCAGTAACTTGATTTGCAGTACATTCATTGTGTCAATTCAGTCTTTATGTCAATTCAGTCTTTATTGCCGGGCACCTCCTCAGAATGACTTCTGCAGAATAAATGTTTTGATGTTCAGTTAAAAGAAACCTCTAAATGTTCACCTTCAAAAACTTCATTACATTAAAAACTTGGTGGATGCTTTAAATTTCAGCTTTAATATGGGAAGGACAAGTTGGTGATTGCTACCTAGATCTGCTTAGTCTACAAATTCTAACATTCCTCTGTTCTTTTTCTTTTGAATGTTATCTATTGGGTTTTGGGGATTGCCATCTGGGGATGATCAAGTGTATTTATAGATTTCTTGTGTTGGAAAAGAGTATGCATCTCCAATTGCAAAGTCATTTGCTGCATAAATATACTCATAAATTGCACCCCATTTGCACTTTAAAATTTCCAAAGCATTTTGTTTCCATGATATACTCCATACCTTCATTGTTGCTACCAACTTTTGCAGTCATGTCACCAACAACAATCTTTCTCTGCAAATACTTTATAATTGTTCTGAATTAAATCTTCCAAGTAGTAATCTACTGCTCACTGATCCAGTCAGTGCCTCTTCTTCTTTTGGTGTAAGAACGTGCATGTTACTTATCTGCCAGCTCCATCTTCTCTGCCCGAATAAATAAACTTATTACCCTCATCTAATCTCTAATTCTTTTGCACCAAGTTTCACAAACAGCTAAGATGTCCTGTTCATATCTCTGAATTTATTTTCTAAATGCTGTATTTTTATATGCAAATTTTGTTTTCAAATTTGCTTAATGGCCAATGGTTTGAAATCACATAGAAAAATAAGTTGTAAAATGGGGCAAAGTGTAAGCTCCTAATTCATTGCATGTATGGAATCAAATAAATTTTTTTGAGTTTATATTTTATTTCTCAATACTGAGTACTAGTGCACTATCATTTCAATCATATGGTTATCATCTTTTTTAATTGTGTGAAGTTCCCTTGAATAACTTGGCTACATGTAGTTTGTTGTTTTGGTTTTTGATAGAAAAAGCAAATGTATTCCCCCACTTTTACGCATTTCACATTCCTGCAGTCCAACTTGTCACGGATTTTTGTGGAACACATTATTCACTTTTCGACGGGGAACTTTCACTAATTTGTGGATTTTTTTCTAGTGACCATATCTCAAAAATTATTACTATTTTTTTTTTTTTATAGAGCAACACTATTCACCAACAATAGCATTTTTTTCATTCTCTGTACATGACTAAACACTGACTTTTATGATGAAAATTATCTACAACATACTTATAATACAGTTATACATCTGTAAGTTCATTCCAGGTTGGGCCCCATACTAAGCATAATAGGTGCCTGATTCTCTCTCTCTCTCTCTCTCTCTCTCTCTCTCTCTCTCTCTCTCTCTCTCTCTCTCTCTCTCTCTCTCTCTCTCTCAGGGTAATGTAAGATGCATTTGAAATGATATTGATGTCAAGATTTTTTATCATAGAGCATTTTGTAAAATATTTAAAAATATATTCACAACTTATTTACATTTTATTTTCGAGTAAAAGCAGACTGGAAAATACAATGAAAATCATTAGCAAATATTTTAAATATTGTATAACATGCTCATCATAAAAAACTTTATAGTAATATCATTTTACATACATCTTATATTACCCTTAACGAGAGAGAGAGAGAGAGAGAGAGAGAGAGAGAGAGAGAGAGAGAGAGAGAGAGAGAGAGAGAGAGAGAGAGAGAGAGAGAGAGAGAGTCGTACACCTATTATGCTCAGTCCAGAGCTCCACCTGAAGTGAGCTTAATACTAGTACGTATTTAGAATATTTTTTAACATTTATTTTTATATAGTATTAATACAGTACTTTACTAATGTTTACGTTGAGTTTTTGAACCAAAAATGAACTTTTTTGTTAGCTGAATTTTGCTGGTGCTTTGGCAATTGGTCTCTTTTGATAAGATGGCCTTGAGGGTGACATATCTTATCTCACTTAGTCAATTATTTTATGATTATCATCAGTCTTTTGAAGTGCCGAGCATTTTGTTATTGTTAATAATCAGGATGATTTTCATTCCTATCTCCTCTCTCTCTCTCCTCTCTCTCTCTCTCGTCCTCTTCTCTCATCTCTCTCTCTCTCTTCTCTCTCTCTCTTTCATGATTACAGTAATCACCAAAAGTACTATTGATGATTAACCAGATTCTGCAAAGAGAATAGTATGCAAGTTTGTAAAAATGTAATATCGAGGAATAATTAATTCACAATAAAGTTAAAAACTGACATTAAATAGAATAAGAAAGTTAGATTAATAAAATTCTGAAGTATTTTAAGGTAAATGTCTTAAGTATAGTTGTGAAACATGGCCCATGAAGAAAGCACAAGAGAGAAGGATGGAAGTGGCAGAAATGAGAATGTTACGTTGGATGTGCAGACTGAAACAAGGGGGGGAGAGACAGGAAAAGGAAATCGGACTCATAAGAGGGAGGGTGGAAGTTACAGAAGTATCAAAGAGGCTGCAACAGAGACGATTGCAATGTTTAGGGCATGTTATGAGAGGAGAGGAGGAAATCTGTATGCAAAAAGAACCATGAATATGGAAGTACCCAAAACAAGGAGGAGCGGTAGACCAAAAATGAGATGGAGACAATGAACAGGGACGTGCGGGAAAGGAACGTGAGTGAGGTAATGAACAAGTTCCATCTAGCCACTTAGTGTGAAAATTGGCAAGCTCTCACACACACAAACAAACACACTCCCTTTGTTTTCTCATCGTATTCTCATAAGTAACAGTATACAGTAGTATACCAGACACCCCCATGAATAGCTAGAATCTGCAAATAGTTGAAACCCTTATAAAACACTTAAAACCTTAAAACAGCCTATTTCGTTAGTTTAAACTCAAGAAAAACCCACTAAAAATGTTTATACCTTTTTTTTATAGTTTTATCACAAAAAGTGCATTTTATGATGACATTGATTTTAAAAAACCCAGAATTTGTGGATATTTCTCCAGAAAAATACTGTGAATAGGTTAATTTTCCATGAATAATGGGGGTATATGTTCCCAAGAGAAACCTGCAAATACAGGAGTCTGCAAAACTGGAACCCGTGAATATGGGGTGGTTCACTGTACTATCTGGCAATTCCTTTGTCTGGCTGCATTGCTTGTTAATCACAGTATCTTCTCCCTCAAATTTTCCAACTGATCAAATGATGGCTTTTTTAATACCCATGTACACGTAGGTGACTAAGCCTGGTTCCCCTCCATATAAATAAATGTAGACCTTATTATCAATACAAATCCTTCAGGCTAATATCTCCAAAAGTACTGAAGATAACAGTCCCCGGGTTACAACGGTCTCGGCTACGACGTTCCGAGGTTATGACGCTTTTCAATTATATTCATCAGACATTATTTCCAGGGTTACGATGCATGTTCCAGGGTTACGACGCATGTTCCAGGGTTACGACGCCTACAACGCTCATCTGGCAGATGAAATATGACACCAAAAATGCAAAATAATTAATATTTGAAGGGTTTTTTTATGAAAAAAATCTATAAGAATGCAGTTTACATAGTTTTCATGCACCCAAAGCATTAAAAGTAAGGTTTTCTTAGGATTTTTGACAATGTTCCGGCTTACGACGATTTCGGCTTACGGCGTGTCTCAAGAACGGAACCCCCGTCGTGAACCCGGGGACTGCCTGTATCTCCAAAAATATCGACAGTAAAAGAAAAATTCTTTTGGCAGATAAAACCTTACATCTTTCAATTTCATCCTGTATAAGATTTATTTAAACTATTTGAAATGCAATTACTGTAATGATAATAATTATGTAGCAGAGAGTTCAGAGACACCTAGTTAACCCTTTGATGGTTTAACTTGAACCTTCATGAGTTATTGCCTATAGGGCGTCCTACTGGTAAATGTAGCCCTTATTATTAATAAAGACAAATCTTTCAGGTCAGCTGTGTGAAAGCTAAATAGATTAGCGCAGGGGCCTGGTTAAACTACTCAATAATAATAATTTATCTGGGTTACTTCTGTCTTTCCTAAAACCAACTTGTTCATCACTCAGCAATTACTGTAACCGGTTTCTTTCTTAAGGGCAACTATGAATAAGCATACATCATTTTTTCATTACCATAGTTGCAAATGCAGAGCCTATACAGTTACTTCATTCAGTCAGGTTACTTTCTTTGCCATGACCTCCAAATCCTAATCATCAGGTTGTGTTACCTCATTTCATATTCTGCAAAACAGTCTACTCAGTATAGCAAGTGGCATTTCATATTCAGCTAACATTATCTCTGCAGTGATTCCATCATAGCAAGGCGTTTGCTATTTACATTGCTTTAGTACTGATACCAATTAAAAAAATGACAAACTTTAAATCAATTTGTATTTTCCATAACTAACAAACCTTCAGTCTTAACGTACTCTAGTGCCAGCTGGACTCTGGTTAAAAATAACACAAGGAATTGATGGCAACAGGAGTCAGCCAGTAGGGGAGTAGGAAGAAGCTGTGTGGCCTGCCTTACCCCCCCTACACATCATCATACCAGTTTCTTTCCAGCCCAGGAAAGAATGAAGGGTGTCTTGAGGTGGGGCGTATATGTTACAACCAAAGTTTTGTTAGATATGAAAAATGTAAATTGATTTAAAATTTGTCATTTGTACATATACAGAACAAGCCTTGGTCTTACTGTGGAGAGGACTTACTCTTGGTGGGAGGATAAAAAAAGTCTTACAACCAACTGGAGGTTTGGAACACCTGAGCCCACTTCCTTGGGAAAGGATATAGCTACAAATAATGAATTGGAGTTTAAAAAAGAAACTAAATCTAAATGATTTTGTTGAACCTAAAGGAGAAATTACAGAAGCTCCATATGAGATAATGATGAAGGAAAGATGGCTTGAAAATATCAAGGGGATACCAGTAGGGTGATGGTGTCAACTAGCCTTCTGTGAGCACAAGAATAAACGAAAGACTCAAGCCTACTTGGATGTGAAAAGTAAGATTGAGCATGAAGATGAGAAAAGAATTGGGGAAATGAAAACACAAGTAAGACAAAAATGGCAGGATTACATAGAGATCCTTTGTGTTGAATGGAAGTTGAGGTAATGATAACAATCATGCTGATGAGGCCTAAAAAGAATTAAGAAAATAAAAGTTACATAAAAGAAGCACCAACAAACTTGTCCTTCAGTCCATTACATACCCCAATCTGTATCTGAAGTTCGGGCAAACGATCTGTCTCGAAGGATACCAGCATTGTTGATGACAATATCAACACGACCAAAACTGTCCAAGGCTGTCTGAACAACTTTATCGCCATCCTCAACAGAGTCATAGTTTGCAACAGCAACACCACCTGAAATTATAAGAAATATACTTGAGAAAACAGCAATAAATTTCACATTAGACCCCAATATAAATACATACAGTGTTTGCTGTATTTATCAACATAAAATATACCAGCATAATCTGGGCATGTTAGGGGTTCTGCCTCTCACAAAATAAGCCTTTTCTAAATTACAGTCAAAGTCTGATCACTAATGTACACTTATCATCCTCCTGTCTTCTCTCTTCGTGTTAGTGCCCATATTTTAGTGTATGTAATTTCAAATATGTACTGTACATATAGTATTCAGTATATTATAGATTACAGTAATTTTCTTATTCATGTGATATGGCATATGAAAAATTTATCATGACTGCATAAAACTTCTTATGGGTCTTGAATTAACATAATTGTACAATAATAACCAAATCAATCATAACCATCTAACTACTCTACAACAATCTTTTCTCTCTCTCCCTTTCACATGTACATTACAGATACCTTGCTGTAATTTCAAGCCTGTTTTCTATGTTGAGAGGTACAGTACATAAAAAATCATTACAGTAGGAATGTATCATATTTATCTTCTGACAGGCCTAGAAAGTTTTCTTTCTTCTTAATCGCACTACCAATGGTACAATTTTAGACCTAATAAAGATATTTCAAAACAATACTACTACCATATTCAAGGGGTATGCTATAAGATAAGTTGAGCCATTAATACACAAAGCAAAACATGATGGATGACTTGGCTTTACAATTATATAAATAAAACAAAATACAAAGTACAGTATGTGTTTGTTTGTTTATATGGTGTTTTTATGTTGCATGGAACCAGTGGTTATTCAGCAACGGGACCAACAGCTTTACGTGGCTTCCAACCCAAGTCGCGAGTGAACTTCTATCACCAGAATACACATATCATACCCGTCAATGGAATGCCCGAGAATCGAACTCCCGCCACAGGGGTGGCAGGCTATAGTAAGTGTTCATATACTAGTTGAATACATATGGACAACAAATGTTCTACATTGTCAGAGATAGTGTTGGAGACAACAGGAGGAACTGGCAAAAGCTATAAAAATGCAATGCAAAGCTAAAACATAATGACTGAAGCATATCAATTATGTTTAACAAATGTCAAAGCAAGCTACTTAACCCTCTTACGCCGATTGGACATATTAAACGTCGAGATAAATTGTCTCCCGGGTGTCGATTGGACATATTAAACGTCGAAATAAAAAGTTTTTTTAAAAATTTGCAGAAAAATACTTTTAGGCCTACCACACGCTTGGGGGATGCTGGGAGCTCACGATCAAGGCATTGTTTTGTTTACAATCGTTATGCAGGCGCGCAAGCGCAAATTTCTTTCTTATCGCACTAAAAAGTATCAGTGACACATCTCAGAAATTATTTAGTCACTTTGACATAATTTTTGCACCATTTTAAATTATCCATTACATGGAGTATTATATATGAAAATGTGTGCAATTTCATGTAGTATACACAAAAAAAAAACCTCATGACTGTAGCTTTTTGTCAGTTTTGAAATATTTTCATATAAATAACGATAAGTGCCAAAATTTTCAACCTACGGTCAACTTTGACTCTACCGAAAATGGTCGAAAAACGCCAATGGTAACTAAACTCTTATATTCTAGTAATATTCAATCATTTACCTTCATTTTGCAACAAATTGGACGTCTCTAGCACAATATTTCGATCTATGGTGAATTTATGAAAAAAAAAAAACATTTTCCTTACGTCCGCGCGGTAACTCTTCCGATAAATTTTTTCGTGCGATTGTCCTAATGTTTGCACCATTTTAAATTTGCCGGTACATAAAGTTTTATATATGGAAATGTGCGCAATTTCATACACAATACAACTAAAAACAACTCATGGTTGTAGCTTTTATCAATTTTGAAATATTTTCATATAAATAACGATAAGTGCCAAAATTTCAACCTTCGGTCAACTTTGACTACCGAAATGTCAAAAAATGATATTGTTATGTTACAATAAAGTTTCATACATACTTACCTGGCAGATATATACATAGCTAAGACTCCGTCGTCCCCGACAGAAATTCAAATTTCGCGCCACTCGCTACAGGTGGTAGGTCAGGTGATCTACCTGCCTGCCCTGGCGGCAGGACTAGGAACCATCCCCGTTTTCTATCATATTTTCTCTCTTCCACCTGTCTCCTGCGGGGAGGCTGGGTGGCCTTTAATTGTATATATCTGCCAGGTAAGTATGTATGAAACTTATTGTAAACATAACAATATCATTTTCATACAATCAACTTACCTGTCAGATATATACATAGCTGATTGGCACCCTTCGGTGGAGGGTAAGAGACAGCTACTATATGGAATAGACAGGTAAACAACATATGTTGTAGGTATAAATAAAACCTTGGTTCCTACCTGATAGGTGGTAGACTTCGTGGGTGTTTGCCCAGTAGTCTGCATCACCTCAAGAAACTTTAGCGAGATATGTGATCTATGGCCAAGAGTTCTTGTGGGTCTGCCGATGGGGTCTTACCCACTTACTCAGCAGAGCCTAAAAGGACTTTGTCAATGGGTGCTGATCCACTTATATGACAATACACCTTATGAAGGAGCACACAACCAATCCCGACCACCTGATCCTAACCATATGTTAGAACTAAGGATTGTTACGAGTTATCCCCGAACTCGTCACAACAACCGTAACTCAAAAACCACTACGCACACATACATAATTTTCAAAAAAAAATTATACTCAACTAATTGGATATGACAAGAATTCTCTTATGAACAACATAGACGGCCGCCCGTGCGAGCCTGAATCCTCCATTGTTCGAAGAGATTCTCGACCATATCCAAACAGAAGAACAGTATATACATTTAAGGATTGGTGTCGGCTCCCGTACCCAGAATCGTATCTGCCGATATGATAGGACCTAGAGAAAAGCACTTCTCATACGTCACACGCACGTCTTTCAAGTAATGAGATGCAAATACTGAGTTGCATCTCCAATATGTCGTATCTATAATGTTTTTAAGCGACATATTCTTATAAAACGAGAGAGACGTCGCAACCGCTCTTACTTCATGAGCTTTTACTCTCAGTAGTTGTAATTGTTCGTCAGGACAGACCTTATGAGCGTCCGTAATGACGTTTCTTACAAAGAACGCTAGAGCATTCTTGGACATCAGTCTTGTGGGGTCTTTTACCGCGCACCAAAGACCTTGTCTAGAGCCTCCCAACTGACGCTTCCTCTGAAGATAGAACTTCAGAGCTCTAACAGGGCATAGAGACCTCTCTGCTTCTCTGCCTACGAGACTCGACATTCTTTGACTTCGAATGACCTAGGCCAGGGATTCGTGGGATTCTCGTTTTTCGCTAAAAACAGGGTCGGGTTAAACGAGCAAATAGCCGAGTCTCCCTTGAATCCTACTTTATCCTGCAGAGCTTGTAACTCACTAATTCTTTTTGCCGTCGCTAAAGATAAAAGGAATAGGCATTTTCTAGTTATGTCTCTAAATGATGCCAGATGCGGAGGCTCGAATCTATCCGAAGACAGATATTTGAGGACTACGTCCAAGTTCCAGTTCGGAGGTACTGGTTCCTTAGACTTTGAAGTCTCAAAAGATCTTATGAGATCGTGGAGATCTTTGTTATTTGCCAGATCTAATCCTCTGTTTCTGAATACAGCCGAGAGCATACTTCTGTATCCCTTTATTGTAGATACGGCTAGATGAGATTTTACTCTCAGGAATAGCAAGAAATCCGCAATTTCCGCTATAGAGGTAGAGGAGGAGGACTTCTTGGCTCTACACCACCTTCTAAAGACCTCCCACTTCGACTGGTATACTTTCGTAGTGGAGGTTCTGCGAGCTCTCGCGATCGCGCTTGCCACTTCGCGAGAAAAGCCTCTCGCTCTGACAAGTCTTTCGATAGTCGAAAGGCAGTCAGAGCGAGAGCGGGGAGGTTTTGATGGGTACCCTCTTGAAGTGTGGTTTTGTTTGAGAAGATCCGTCCTTCCTGGTAGGGATCTTGGAAAGTCTACGATCCACTCTACCACCTCCGTGAACCATTCCTGGGCCGGCCAAAAGGGGGCTATTAATGTCATCCTCGTCTCTTTTGACGCCACAAACTTTTTCATTACTAACCCCAGGATTTTGAATGGGGGAAAAGCGTAAACGTCTACTCGAGACCAGTTTAGCAGGAAGGCGTCTACCATAATTGCTCTTGGATCTTCCACGACCGAGCAAAACACTGGGAGTCTTTTTGAAATGTATGTTGCGAAGAGATCCACATGAGGAGTTCCCCACAGAGACCAGAGATCGAGACACACTTCCTCGTGTAGAGTCCATTCTGTATGAAGGACCTGGTTCCTCCTGCTGAGCCTGTCCGCCCTCACATTCCTTACTCCCTGTACGAACCTTGTCAGCAGGGAGATGTTCCTGTGAGACGTCCAAAGTAATAGGTCTCTCGTGAGTTCGTAAAGGAACGAGGAGTGTGTCCCTCCCTGTTTCCGAATGTAGGCAAGTGCGGTGGTGTTGTCCACGTTTACTTGCACTACCTTGTCTCTCACCAGAGGTTCTAGGCTCTTCAAGGCCAGGTGACGGCGAAGAGCTCTTTGCAGTTTATGTGCCAGGACACCTGTGCTGGTTCCCAGGTGCCTGACACTTCCTCTGAGCCTAATGTCGCTCCCACCTGTCTCGACGCGTCGGAGAACAACACTAGGTCTGGGTTCTGTGTTCTTAGAGAGATCCCTTTGTTCTCTTCCAGAGGTAGCAACCACCACTGTAGGTGTGCCTTTATCTCCCCTGGAATGGGAAAAACGTCCGACAGTTGTCCGGTTTTCCAGCTCCAAGACCTCTTGAGGAAGAATTGAAGTGGACGTATATGAAGTCTTCCTAGAGGGAAGAATTGTTCCAGCGAGGAAAGCGTCCCCAGAAGGCTCAACCATTCCCTCGCTGACGTTTGTTGCTTCTCTAAGAAGAGAGAGATTATCCGCAAACCTTTTGCGGTTCTCTCTTGCGAAGGAAAAACTCGAAAACCCCGAGAATCCATCCGAATCCCCAGATAGACTAGGTCCTGTCTGGGGGTCAGCTGAGACTTCTCGAGGTTCACAAGCAATCCCAACGCCTTGGTCAAATCCAGAGTTAACTTTAGGTCCTCCAAGCACTGTCTCTCTGATCTGGCCCTGATGAGCCAGTCGTCTAGATACATAGAGACATTCACTCCTTTGAGATGAAGAAATCTCGCCACATTCCTCATCAGGCTTGTGAAGACCTGAGGAGCTGTGGACAGGCCGAAACACAAGGCTCTGAACTGAAAGATCCTTCCCCCCGTCATGAAACGGAGGTACTTCTTCGATGAAGGGTGGATCGGGACGTGAAAGTAGGCGTCCTGGAGATCTAGAGACACCATCCAATCTCCTTGTCGTAATGACGCTAGGACTGAAGCAGAAGTCTCCATGGAGAACTTCTCCTTCTGCACAAATTTGTTCAGAGAGCTGACGTCTAGTACTGGTCTCCAGCCTCCCGAGGCTTTCGCCACTAGAAAAAGGCGATTGTAAAACCCCGGGGAGTTTTGATCCAGTACTAGTTCTATTGCACTCTTGTCCAAACATCTGTTCCACCATCGATCGAAGAGTATCCCTCAGCACAGGGTCCTTGTACGTTGGCTGATAGTTCCCTTGGTATTGACGTTAGGGGAGGAGTATTCAGGAAAGGGATACGATATCCCTTCCTTATGATTTTCAATGAAGACGCGTCTGCGTCTATCAGTGTCCAGGCCTCCACGAATCCCAGGAGCCTGGCACCTACTGGTGCTTGGAGGAGAAATGTTTCATTTTCCCTTTTTAAAGGGACGAAAGGCGGACCTACCTCTCTTCTCCGGAGCCTTCCTTCTTGCGGGAGGTCTGGAGGTCGGACCACCTCGAAAGGGCTGCATAGAAGTACTAGGTCCTTTCTTGTCAGATACTAAAGCAGGTTTCTTCTTCCTAGCCGACTGCGTCAGAAGATCCTGCGTCGCCTTCTCAGTTAAAGAGTGAGCCACGTCCTTCACTAACTGAGAAGGGAACAAATAGTCAGACAGAGGTGCATACAGTAGAGCTGCCCTCTGAGCATGCGAGACTGCCTTTGTTAAGAAGGCGCCATACACCGTCCTTTTCTTTAAAAGACCTGCTCCAAATAATGAAGAGACTTCAAAAGATCCATCCTGTACCGCTTTGTCAATGCACGACAAAATGCATAACAGGGCTTCAGGTTCGATTCCCTCTGACTCATGAGCTTTCTTGGACATCACCCCAAGGGACCAATCTAAGAAGTTGAAGACTTCCAATACATGGAAGAGTCCCTTGAGGAGATGATCCAGTTCTGAAATACTCCATGTAATTCTAGCAGAATTGAGACTTGGACGCCTTGAAGCGTCAACTAACGTCGAAAAATCTGCCTCTGTTGTAGAAGGGAGAGCGATACCCATATTCTCCCCCGTCTTGTACCATATGCCTCTTTTCCCAGCTAACCTTGCTGGAGGCATGCAAAATACTGTCCTGACTAAGTCTTTCTTAGACTTCATCCAGGAGTCTAGGCGTGTGGAGCCCGCTTCATCGAGATGGTGGGCTTCATCTTCAGAAAAGACGAGGGCTTCTTCGCCTTCGCACTAGAAAAGAGCGAGCGCGGAGAAGGAGGAGCAGCAGGAGTCAACTCGTCTCCATACTCTTCCAGAAGCAGGGTAGTCAAAACCTTATAGTTTGACAAGCCCTCTCTTCCATGATCGTCATCATCCGAGTTTTCCTCCAACTCGGGATATATCTGAGTCTCCGTTCTGTTTTCTGAACATTCCTCTTCTGGAGGAGACAAACTCCTGATAGGAGAGGGGCTAAGGGAATGAAACTCTTTCCTTTTTCCCGTTTTGATAGACTTGGAAGGCGTCACAACCTGCTGCTTCTCTAGAACTTTAGAAGACGTCTTGTATGACGCTTCCCGATCTCCGAGCGTCATGGATGACGTCTCTTTTTTTTTTTTTTTGTTTGCGTCTTGATGACGCTTCGCGTCCGGAGGACGCTCCGCTCTCTAAAGGCTTCCTACTCGGCGTCACAATTATTGGACGGAGCGTCACGGTCTAAGATCCGCTTGAAATGACGCTTCACTTCTAACAGACGTCTTTCGTTTCTCTTGTCTTACAACACTCTCGTAAGCCCCCGTTCTAGTTCTCGAACTCGAAGCTCCTGCAAGACGTTTAGCAGTTTCACATCTGTCTGACGCTTCTCTTCGAGCAGGTGAGAGAGGACGAGACTTCTTAATTGGAAGCGTCACGTCCTTCCGACGTGGCGCTAAAACTCCCACAAGAGATGACAGTTGTTCCTGAACCGCCATAATTATCTTTCTTGACGCTTCTCCCACGTCTAGTGCATGACGCCTTTCGTCATCACTCGGGGAAGAAGAATGACGGGTTACTTCCTCATAAGCGTCAGGTGACGCTGACGCCACCTTCGCTTTCTTAATAGCAGACGGGGCGTCATCTGAGAAGCGCTCTGGGCTCGAATCAATGTCTTGCTTCATATGACGCTTCAGCGGTCTCGATAAGTTCGACTCCTTCCACCCTCGTTTAGGTGAGGGAGAGGGAGAGGACGAGAAACACTCGCGAAGGACGCTTTTTCTATAGCGCCCTTGAGCTGGCTGCCATGAAGCAGAGCTAGCTGAAGGGACGTCTGACCGTTGGGGATTCCCCACGACCTCCTTAAGGCTTTCGACTTTCCTTCTCCTCTGGGCATGGGAGCTTGGAAGAGGTCTAGGCCTGGGAGCGCCGCAGGGACGATCAAACGCCCCCTCCACAACACTGATAGAACTCACTTCACTAAAATGTTCACTATCACTAGCCTTACCTTTCGAGTCAGCCATCTTGGACTTCATGTCTCTAATAGTCGCTTTCAGATTGGCGATTTCCGATGCCGAATCCGAAAAAACACTCTGAGAATGAGATCTATAGGGAGAATCTACATCAGTAGGGTTAGAATTATCCGTGAAAGGCTCAATAGGCCTTGAACTCACACCTTTCAGTCGTCTAACTCTATCCCTCTCTAACTTCTTCAAATAAGAAGTCAAAGTCTTCCACTCTTCTGCATTCAAACCCTCGCATTCCTTACAAGTGTTAATAGCAGAACACTGAACCCCCCTACATTTACGGCATACAGTGTGAGGATCAACCGAAGCTTTCGGTATCCTCACCCTGCAGCCTACATTCACACACATTCTCACACTCACATTAGAATCAGACATACTGAGAAAAATCCAAAAGAGTTATTCCAAAAACAGTCCACAGTAGCGAATGCCAAAACACGATCCAAATACGTCACCAAAAAGCCGAAAAACGTTGATCAAAGGTTGAAAAATGAATCTAAGTCAGGAGGTAATAACAACAATGTTGATACCACCGGCGACAGAGAAAATATGATAGAAAACGGGGATGGTTCCTAGTCCTGCCGCCCAGGGCAGGCAGGTAGATCACCTGACCTACCTGTCCAGCGAGTGGGTGCGCGAAATTTGAATTTCTGGGGGGGGGGGTCGGGGACGACGGATAAAATGAGTTTAGCTATGTATATACTGACAGGTAAGTTGATTGTATGAAAATGCAATTGTAAGCTAAAAAACTCTTATATTCTAGTAATATTCAATCATTTACCTTTATTTTGCAACAAATTGGAAGTCTCTCGCACAATATTTTGATTTATGGTGAATTTATAAAAAAAAAAAACATTTTCCTTGATGCCCGCCGCGGATAACTCTTCCGAAAAAAATCAGAAATTTTTTCGTGCGATTGTCGTAATGTTTGCACCATTTTAAATTAGCCGTACATAAAGTTTTTATAGTATATGAAAATGTGCACAATTTCATGTAGAATACAACAAAAAATAATTGAAGGTTGTAGCTTTTTCTCATTTTTGAAATATTTGCATATAAATCACGATAAATAGAAAAAAAACCAAGTTTGGATGACTTTGACTCTACCGAAATAGTCGAAAAAAACGCAATTGTAAGCTAAAAACTCTTACAGTCTAGTAATATTCAGTCATTTATTTTCATTTTGAAACAAATTCGAAGTCTCTAGCACAATATTTAGATTTATGGTGAATTTAAAAAAAAAAAACTTTCCTTCCCTCCGAGCGCGGATTCTCTGCCGCAAATCTCCGAAATGCATACGTCGCATTCTCGTTATATTGCTCCGTTTCATATTAGGCGTTTCATATATGAAAATGTGTGCAATTTCATGTAAAATACAACAAAAAATAATTGAAGGTTGTAGCTTTTCTCATTTTCGAAATATTTGCATGTAAAAAAAATATATAAAAAAAATTCGACATTCGGTCAAATTTAACTCATCCGAAATGGTCGAAAATTGCAATTGTAAGCTAGAACTCTTGCAGTATAGTAATATTTAATCATTTATCTTCATTTGAAACAAATTGGAAGTCTCTAGAACAATATTTAGATTTATGGTGATTTAAAAAAAAAAAACATTTATTTACTCCGCGCGTTACGAATTCACGCATCATTTTGTGATAATTGTTTTCTCTGTGTTACTTTGATCGTTTTATAATGTGTTATGTACCAAAATAATCGCAATTTAACTTGTTAGCTTTAACCAGTTTGCTCACAGCGCGATTTGAATACAATTATATATATGAAATTTTGTTTTCGTGCTATCATATATCACATTATTTATATATGATAATGATATTTTTTTCATTTCTGATGGTTGCATACTAAACTTCAGGCAATGACAAAAAAAGGAGCCAAAAATGAACTCTTAACCTTGAAAACTAAGCGCGCTCTGATTTTTGAAAAAAATCTTTTTCCACTTCCGCGCTCACTCCGAGACCCCCCTTGGCATATGGGAGACGATTTTTATCACAACCCTTCGGCGTAAGCGGGTTAATATGCAAGTAGCATGTAAACCCTTATGGTATAAATAGGTTATATAAAATCCACTCATGTTTGTGCTAGACATGTGCATGAAGAAAAAAAACAAACTGCACAACATCTACTGTTACTTTAGATCATACTTAATGACAACTGTCTATGTAGTAGTTACAAATAACAATAAACAATAAAATGTTTCCTCCCAAGACAAAACTTATCATATGTGATTTTATTTTTTATTTAACACTTGATATCTACATAACAAGAAATAGGATGTTCCAAACTGTGAGGTAATATATTATATTGCATGTTTATGTCTTCAGTCCTAAATTTGTTATGAGAGACAAGCAAGGCACATGTTATGTATAAAGGTAAAATTTCTTGCAAATTATGTAACCTAAAACACTTGACTTAAACCTTATTATATATGTACATTATATAAATAAATTTCCTATGTACAGTAGATCCTCCGTATTCACGGGGGATGCATACCAGACCTCCTACGAATAGCTAGAATGCATGAATAGTTGGAACCCATAAAAACTGCTTTAAAAACTGCCTATTTTGTTAGTTAAAACTCAATAAAAACCCACTAAAAAGGTTTATACCCGGTTTTTTTTAATAGTTTTATCACAAAAAATGTATTTTATTACAAAATTGAAGAAAAAAAAAACAAATTGGTGGATATTTCCCGTTAAAAATACCAAGAATAGGCAATTTGTTCATGAAACTTACCTGTCAGATATATATATAGCTGTATTCTCCGAAGTCCGACAGAATTTCAAAACTCCCGGCACACGCAGTGGGCGGCAGGTGGGGTAGTACCATTCCCGCCGCTGGGAGGGGAGGCGGATATCAGGAATCATTCCCATTTTCTAATTCAGTTATTTTTCTCTGTCGCAGTAGTGAAAACACTGTTTCCATTACCTCCGCCTAGGATTTGATACTTCATTAGCCGCTTAAGTATCCTACTTTTTTTTGAATGATTGACTTGGATTTGTGGCTAGGCATACGCTATCATAAATTAATTAAAATTTTTTTCATTGCATATGATGTCTGAATCTAGTTAGCCTAGTTTCAGACTTTGTTGTCTGCAACGGGTAAGGGGAGGCTACCGAAACCTTCGGTAGACACTCGCTTAGTATACATGACGTTTACATGTTTTCTTTGTTGAAAGATCAATGTAATTAGTGTAATGTTGATGATTCCGAAAGAGACGTATGATTCGTATGTACGCAAATTAGAGCGTGATAGAATCAGGAGGTCTTCCTCCACAGTAACAGAAGTTAGGATAATGAAACCTACTAACCTCCAGTAGACTTTATTTTGCCTAACCCTGTGGTATGGCTTACGGGCCTAGAGGAAGTTCTGTGAGAAGTATTGCCCTTTCTATTATGGTGGATTACATCAAGTAAGCTTGAAAAAAGTGCTCGCTCTCCAATCAGTGTTGTGAGGTAGTGATGTTGATTTTGCCCCTAGTGTTGTGGACGGGGGGCGTCAGATCGGTCCTATAACGCCTCTAGGTCTAAACCTCTGTCGGACTCCCAGGACCAGGTAGGGGGCAAGTTGAAAACCGAAGGAGGGTTACGGGAACCCCCCCCCACCGATCTGGCGTCCCTTCGGCAGGATAAGGCTGCCAAAGATCGTGCACGTGCACGAATCATGAAAGATTGCTTCTCGTACTCCGAGGCCGAGACGTCCTCCCCGCAAGGTTGGAGCTCTCGAAAGGACTCGCGCCCTCTAAAAAAGAAGCTTCAGAGAAGAGGATGCTTCACGTCCTCTCTCTCGTCAGGAGGGAGCGTCAGAGTACTGATCTGGCGTCCCTTCGGCTTGACTTAATATCGATAAGCGTGACAAAGACGCAAAATGTCGCACAGGCGGGGCTGTCGTCTTGGTCAAGAGATTAAAAATGTCCTTAAGGCAGGACCCTCACTGAGGACGCCTTTCGAGACATTCAACGCTCTATCGATAGGAAGGAAACGTCTTCACTCTTGTAGCAAGGATTGTTTTCTTGCTTTCCAAGACGCTCCACCTTCACAATTTGCCTCATCGAAGGCCAGGAAGGCCCCTGGCTTCGTTAAGATGGCCACTTCGCTCTCTGCGAAGAGAGCGTTTAAGAGAGTCCAGGATTGGATGGATTCAAGGAAGGTTAAAGGGAAGACTTCGTTTGCACTTCCTCCATCTAGACTGAAAGGGAGAGCTGGGATCTGGTACGAAACAGGAGAAGAAGCAGGATTGAAAGCACCGTCTTCTTCTCAAGGAGATTTCGCCAATTTGGTGGACGCTCCAAGGAGGTCTTATTTGTCATCGGCTAAGGTTTCCTCCTCCCCTCATGGCGCTATGTATACGTTAGTGACGTTCGCTTTACTACGAAACGGGATATTGTTCAAGCTCATAAGCTTGACGTCAGGCAAGCTGATTTGCATAGTCAAACAGGTCGCCAAGACACATCTTACTCGTCCCTAAGGGACGCTTCTGTCAGCGGACAGAGATGACACTGGACAGACTATCCTAGTTTTCGACAGGAGAAGGGCAAAGAATTCCTCATACCAAGAACACACAGGCGTCCTTTTAAATGCCCTTCTGCAGTGTCGATGAGCGTGACAAAGACGCAAGATGTCGCACAGCCGGCCGTCGTTTTTTGTCAAGAGTGGCGAACGTCCTTAAGACTCGTCCTGATGACGATCACCGTACTTATGCTTAGGACGCTCGCGTTTCATGAGCGGCTCTCCCTCGCCAGGAAGCCTCTCAAGTACTCGTGTTGACGCACGTCATTCACTATGACGCTTCCCTTGATGTTCGTCGCTCTTCTATTCCGGACGCTCTTCAAGACGCTCAAAGAATGCAATCAGGACATTCGGCAAGCACCTCGCGAGGGACGGATGCCTTTCGGAACGCTCGGCGTTCCTTTTTTGAGCGCGTTTCTGGATATGTTCATTTGCATTACTAAAGACGCAAGATGTTGCACCAGGCGGCCACGTCTTTGTTTAGAAGGTAAACGAAAGTCTTTAAGGGACCGTCTTGGAGACGATAGCCTTACGTCTTCTATAGTGCTCTCACACTTCAGGAGCAGCGTTGCGGCTCTCCAGGACGCTTTTCGGGTGGCCTTTCAGAAGACGCTCGACGTCATAAACATTGATAAGCTTTTTGGAAGACGCTCGATGTCTTACACATCTGGACGCTCGCCAGGACGCTAGCGAGGACGCTCGCCAGGACGCTAGCGAGGACGCTTTTTGAAGACGCTCGGCATCCTACACGTCATGACGCTCGGTAGAGCACTTGCCAGGACGTTCTTCAGAACGATAGGCGTCCTACGCATCAAGACGTTCGGCAGGATTCCTGCAAGAACGCTCTTCAAGAGGGCGTCGTCGAAGTAGAGGAAGGAGTTTGGTCTCGTCAAGATGTCTACTTCGCTTTCTACGAAGGGAGCGTTCAATAGAATCCATCACTTGATGAATTCCAGGAAAAACTGTAAGCAGATTTCGGTGTCATAAAACGCCTCGTCTGCTTTCGGGATTGCGCTGCCGAAGGGGAACATTAAGGTCCTTCCTGTCGTAAACCCAGTCTCTAATCAGGAATCCTGCCCCTTCCTCGATTTCTGCGGGAATCGGGAAGGCTATATGCTCGAATTCTGGATTACTTTCCGTCATGCAATTGGGTTAGTTCTCATTGACAAAGTTCTTAATAACATTTTATCGCATAAGCGGATAAGTAACAAAATTTCGAAAGAGCTCTCATTCATTAGTCAGAGGCTCATCCAGGAAAAAGACTTATAGACTACATCCATGAAGTCTTATGTCAAATATCATAAGAAGCTTGAACTTTCCTTTTCGATCTTCGGTTCTCACTTGAGGATTTCCATTTGAATAATATTATTCCTTCTCTGGCAAAGAGAATGAAGACAGTCGATTTCCATTCTCTCTCTCTTCCTCGTCGAGGAAAGAATGTAGTAGAGAATTAGATGTTCAAGTGACGCAATACTTATGTATTTTATCTTCGCGTCATATTACTAATGTAAAGTTCAAGTCATATACGCATATCGTAGTTACTCTACAGATGGCAAACCGAAAGGACTGTTATTTTAAGTGTATTTAATCGGTCCTTCCTGCAAACTTCCAGGAGTTTCCGGTGTAAGGACAATGCTTGAAGGTATTGTTACAACAACACCAACTCAGCTTCTGCATGTAGCGAATTATGTTTCGCTTAAATATGCCTGCTTGAGAATTTTCTTATGATCGATAATAGTAACGAACCTATTACTTCGTAGAAGAGAGTAGCTGGTAACTCAGGCAGAATAGTGCGAAACGAGGTTGCTGTCATTGTGGATGACGCCAGTATGTTTAATCGGTACTCCCGGCAACTTTCCAGGAGTTTCCGATTTAACATTTGGTTAATTAAGGGTAATGTTACGACAACACAAATCAGCTTCTGTATTAGCGAATTCGGTTTTCGCTTAAATATGCAAACTTGAGAGTTTTCTGTTCAAATAATGGAAAATCTATTCCTTAGATGAATAGAATAGCTGGCAACTCGGCATAAGACTGCGAGAAGGTGAACATAAGCTGCTGCCTGTAACTGTCACAGTGTCTCACACTGTCACCAACTCAGTGTTAGGTAGCTCGTTGTAATGCTCAGTCGGTTACGTCTCTCTCTCCCCCCGCGGGATTGATTTACGAACCGTATCTCTGCCCTACAATCAATGACTTTCGCTCGGCCCGGGTTGAGGGGATTTCTGGTAATCATGAATAAACGACTTCCTTTGCTAAGAAATTTTCAAACAGAGATATCTCTTAGACATTGTTCGGCGCTGCTTACCGCACTGTAACAGAATTCTGTACGAGTCTACCGCAGCATTAGCACTATAATATGCTCTCCTGCTTATGCAAAAGCGCAGCCTTATTAGGGAAGGAAGCATGCTTAGTGAGGGAATGGATGAGTCTGCTGGGGACATTTCCTCGCTGAGAAGCTTGTTTCCTGAATAGACTGCAATTCAGACCTCTACAGTTTTTCCTACAGGAGAACTGAAATAACATCAAAGATCTAGAGATAATTCTAAACGTCTCTCAATGGGTTAAGATCACCTCAGGTGATACTGAGAGGGAGCCAGGCATCCGTACAGAGGTCCTGGCACATAATCTAAAAGAATTGGAAGGCAATTTGGTTGGCTCTCCAGTTCCTCGAAGAGTGAGGTTTTGGTCGAGTGGTCCAAATCATCTCAGATAATTCCGCAGCTCTCTCATATCCCAAGAAAAGAGAGATGGTTATCGGCATAGGCACGGAAACATAACGATCCTTAAGAGGTTCGTTACACGATTGCACGTCCGTGCGGATCTTCTCGATCGACGGCAGCAACTACTGACGTTTGAGTAATCCTCGCTTAGAAGTATGTCGAGAGTTGTGGAGACTTTGGGGACGTTCCTTTCGTAGATTTTGCAATATTGAAGACGAAGAAGCTTCCTCTACGTTGCGCCCTTATTTCTCGATCCGAGAGCGGTAGCAATAGACGCCATCCTATAGTATGGAATGAGGATAGTTGGTTAGCCCTTTTCCCCTATTCAAAAGCTTAGGAAATGTGATAAGATAATCGCTGGCGTCAGAGGAGTGAGAAAGACGCTGATCGCCCCATGTTGGCCTTCGAGAGGCTGGATTCACAGAGGTCACGTCCTTCAGAGAGCACTTTCCAAGGACCCTTCCCGAGAGAATCGGTCTACTCTAACAGCCTCACTTCGAGAGGTACCTAAAATCTCTCCGCTCTGAGTCTGAATGCGTTCAGACTGTCAAGAAGCGAGAGGATCTTCAAGATTAATTGCAAGTCTCATTGCCAAAGCAAAGCAGTGCTGCATATTTTGCAGTGTACCAATCGGAGTGGGCCGTTTCTGGACATAGGGCAGGAAGAATGACTGTTCCAATCCACCTCTGACCTCTGGTGAATTACTTTACCACCGCCTTCCCATTCCGTCTGAAGTATGGGATAAGCTAGCAGTCCCAACTATTGTAGAATACGGAAATATGTTGACGGCCTCTAGGCTCAGAGATTCGGATCTGTCAAACAACAAAGCCCTTCACGATCTTTGAGGTCTGTGGAAATCTTGAAATTTTTTAGATCGAAGCTTCGGCATGGAACTTAGATGTAGTCTGAAGTTCCTGATGTCAAAGCATTTCGAACCTCTCTTTCTGTAAACTTAATACACGTAACCAGAAAGGCTAATTTTCTAACCACTCTAGCTGCGGCAAAGATGGTTAGTGAGGTTTTAGCCATCATCAGAGGTTTTGCTTTAGAGGACATAATTCGGTGTCCTCTAAGCCTTCCGTTCTTGCTAAGAACGAAAACCCGTCTAACCCTTGGCCCAGAGACCTGGAGATCAAGGGGATGGCACAAATTATTGGGCAAGAGCCACAGAGAGTCCTGTGCCCTGTCGGGACTCTCAAGTTTATCTTGATAAAACTAAAGAAAGTCGAGGTCATTCGTACAATCTGCGGTCGTTCCGTAAAAAAGACCAGATTGCCCATGTCGAAGAACGCCCTGGCGTATTTTTAGGGAGTCTTTCTAAGAGGCTCATTCAGTCATGTTGAACAACGATTTGAAACTTTAAAGTAAATGCTCACGAGGCGAGGGAGCGGCCCTTCGGAAGCATCAACAAGAGCATGCCCTCAGTAATATTCCTGAGTGCCACGTTTGAGCGAAGCAACTCTGTGTTCCGCCTTCACACTCCCGACGGGATGGGAAGACGACATATGAGATCTGCGAGTCGTAGGACCATACATATCCGTAGAAATATTTATGGAGGAGGAAGCAGCCCGAAATCCTATCCTATAGGAAAAGGGATAGGTGTGCTTTAACTTTGAAGGGTTGGTCGCTTGAGGCGTTTCCCTTTTCGTTAGCCTAGAAGTTATGGACTAACTTCGATAGGTTAGGTAGGTGGTGGTTTTAGCTTCGTGCCACACAGTATGGTCAATATTGTCTAGTCACATTGTGGTCTGCTCCCGTTTGGACAGATCATCTAGAGCGCACCAACTACATAAGGTCACACCTGTTTGGCAACTCTAGTAAAGCAAAAGCAGACTTGCGGGCGACAGTAATCAATAAAGAAGTCAGCTATGCTAAACAGGTAAGAATCAGATGCTCAATCATTGCATTGAGTTGTTTTCCTAATCCTTCTATTCTGTCCCTTCCACTCCAATCGGTGGGATTCAGCTATATATCTATCTGACAAGGTAAGTTTCATGAACAAAAATGTTATTGGTAGATACAATAAAGTTTTGTTCATATTACCTGGCAGATTATATTATTAAAAGTACCACCAACCTCCCCTCAGGGGACAGTGGTATGAAAAATCTGATAGAAAATGGGAAGGATTCCTGATCTCCGCCTCCAGCGGCGGGATGGGAATGGTACTAACCACCTGGCCGCCCACTGCGTTGCCGGGAGTTTGGAAAATTCGATCGGACTTCGGGTAGAATACAGACTATATATATAATCTGCCAGTAAGGTAGAACAAACTTTATGTATCATAACAATAACATATTCCCAGTGAATAACGCGTAGAGGAATCTGTGGAATACGTGTTGCAAAGCGGAAGTCCACAAATACGGGGGTTCACTGTAATTCTGTCATCCTCCTATCTATTGTGGATCTGGAATATTATAGCAAATAATAACACCTTAAAATAGCAAATGCATACAAGATGAGCAAAACAAAACCATAAAAAAAATGAAACAAATTATTAATTTATTGTGTAGGTGTAAAATACGACTCCCCCCCCCCCCCAGTTGGGGAAATCAATAACCAGTTAGAACTTGGCCCCTGACACAGCATCTAGGAGTCAAAAAACATTTAAAGAACCATAGATGATTAAAATTTTTAAAATACAACTATTGTAAATATGATATTTTCTATAAATGAGGTTTTATATGTATTATACTTACCAGTTAATACTAGTAAAAGTGGTGGCCGCACGGCATCCTAAATTCTAAAATTTGACGGGCAAGTGACTGTTGCCAAAAGCAGAGTTGACAGGCCCGCCCAAAGCAACGGGAGCTAGCAAGCGACAGAAAAACATTGGCGACATTCTTATTATTACCACAAAGTCCATGAAAATCAGAGGATAGGAAGGCAGGCTTGATTTAGTAATTGATTGGTAGTATACTACATATATTAAAACCTAATTATAAAACATTTTTATGTGAGTAGCTTTTCAAGTGCATTACACTGCTGGAATCCCACATTCCAAGGGGAGTGGGCTGAAAGGGACTAATCTAATCAAGCCATAAAGAAATATTATTACTGAACTAGATGGAGGCAACACGGACTCATTGTTTGGTTGACTTGCTTACCTGGTAAGCGAGCTACAGTGGGAGTGCTGCTTCTGGGGTAGAAACAAACGTCACATTCAATAAATTGATAATAAAAAGACATTAACCAACCAACAAAACTGGTGGGTCTTCCCGTTACCAGTAACTCCCAGATTTCCCAAAGCATACATCCTTACTACAAGAAGAGAGAAGAGTGTCTCTCTTATGCTCCTCACCAAATTACCATGCCAGCACCACCACAAAGAGTTAACTGCAATTCGAATATTGTTCAATTTCTTCCAAATGGATAGATGAGAGCGACAAATTATGCTCGAAGGAGACAAAGTAGCTATTACCCTATCTCATGAGCTCTAAACTTTAAGCAAGAGGAAAGAGTTCTCTTGGTCCAGGATGTGTGCTTCAGATATCAGGTCTCTAATGAAGAACAAAGGGCCTTCTTAGACAGGGGAGATGAGAGGTATTCTGATTGAAACACCATGGTTACTCAATGTTCCTCTGATCTTCTCAGTTCGGCTAGGTAATACCTCTGAATGCTCTGACCGGGCAAGGACTGTTCTTCTTTGTCCGGGCTAGGATATCTATTAAGTTGCTTGATATGAAAGAGTGAAGCCATGGCTTATAGGATCTTCTTTCTTGGCCCAGGAAGATCATAGCCTTGAGAGAATCCGACTTTCTGTTTGTTGATGTAGCTCAACTCGCTGCATTTAGCCGGGTGTAGGGCTACTAGGAACAGGCATTTTTCACAAGAGGTCTTGAGGGAAGGGGCTTGAAGGACTCGAAAGGAAGGCCTGCAAGCACTCAGGACTACATCCAAGTTCAAGCTACTAACTGCAGGACTTCTTCAAAAGACTTCAAGAGGAGCATGGTCTTGATTAGTAGCTAGGTCCAAATATACGATAAAAAATAAGGAAAGCATATACCAATAACCCTTAATGGGACGAAGAAGGTTCTTAGAAGTCCTAAGTAAAGAAAATCTGCAATCTGGGCTACTGATGTTCAGAAACAAGATGTATTGTGATGTCTGCGAACAATGCCCCATTTCGACTGGTAGATGTTGCAAGTAGACTAGCAACTGCACTTGCATAGCCTCGTAGCTGCTCTTGAAAATCCTTTGGCTCTGAAGAGTTTCCTGACAGTGATGCCTGTCAGCGCAAGAGTGGAAAACCGTGGCGTACCTACTGAAATGGTGGTTGTATGAGTAGCCATGGGTCTTTGGTGAAGACAGCCACAGGAAGTCTATACAAGAAGAGAATGAGGTCTGGGAATCATTCCTTATTATGCCAGAATGGTTCAACGAGCCAGAAACATTTGAGAACTTCTGTATGACTTCCCCTGACCAAGCTGAAGGGAAGGAAGCCATAGAGTCCAGAACCCAACAAGAATAACAGATGACGTCCATTGCCCACGCAGAGGATTGGGACTGGAGAGCAGAAAAGCAGGGGAGGGGTTGTTTGTTGTTGTCTGGTGTTTTTGCGTTGCGTAGGGAAGCACGTACGGTCAGCAACAGGACCAACGCTTTACGTTTGACTTCCGACCACGTCGAGAGTGAACTTACCACCAGCAATGCACATCACTAACCCCTCAGTGGAAGGAGGTTGTTCTTGAAGTATTGCAACAAATCTATGGAGGGGGTCGCCACACAATCTCCACTGGCGGTGCAATCTTGTCACCAAGGTCCTCAGTGGGAAAGGACCTTGTCTTTGACGGATCAACTTGTCCACCAGGAAGTTCTTTGCTGTATGACAGAGGGAAAAGAAGTGGAATGACCCTGTTTCTTAATGCAGGTAGTCCCCTTAGTTATCGGGCGGGGTGCTGATAAGTGAAAACGCCATTACCAAAACTTAGGTGAATAGGCGCCAAGTTTCGGTTCACGGTGCCTTTGTTAGAGGTTGTTATGGTGTCATAACTAAGATCAGCACCTTCTATGTGCCAATATACGAAACTTGGGCTGTATGGCGTCCCTAACATAGCTGATTTTATGGCGCTAGACAAGCATAAAACGAACCCCATTAACCAAGTCCGCCGAATATACCAGGGACGCCTGTATATGACATGGTGTGGGTTGTATTGCAGGAGAAAGAAATAGGGCCAGATGATGGTCTTCAATTCCTTGATATTGATGGGGAGATTTCTTTCGGGAGACCATTGTCCTGGAACATCCTATTCCCCCAGTAGGGCTCCCCAGCCGAGATCCGAGGCACTGAGTACACGTCCAGACCAGGGCTGGGAAGAAGTAGGGATCTCCCTGTGAATATCTTCTGTATGAAAAGCCACCACCAGGATCCGACTGATCTCCTGGTGATAGAAATACAATTGAGCATGGTTGAGTCATCTGCCCAGTTGGCTTTGAGGAAAAAATGGAGAGTTCTGGTGTGTAAACTGGCCAAAGCATTCCTAGAAGACTCATCCGCTGAAGGGCTGACATGATGAGAGAGAGAGAGAGGAACTTGTTGACCATTCTGAATACAATTTGCACGTCTCTTGGGGGATGGAAAACGCTGATAAGTCGAGAGTTGAGAATCATTCCCAAATGAAGAACTCCCGAGTTGAAACCAAATGGGGCTCTGGAGATTAGAAGGATTCCTAATTCTTGAGAGAGTTGGAGCATTGCCTGAGGTCCTGCATGCACTTTTCCTCAAACGAGGGAGCGAAGAAAGCCGGTCATCTAGATACAGTTTTGTTTGTATGTGATTTTTTATGTTGCATGGAACTAGTGGTTCTATCATGCAAAACCGGGGACCAATGGCTTTACGTGACTTCCGAACCAGTTGAGAGTGAAACTCTATCACAAGAAATACCATCTCAGACGACTCAGTGGAAATGCCGAGATCGAACCGCTCCCCCGGCCACCGAGTGGTAGTCTAAGACCAAAATGACCATGCCACTGAGGCGCTGTATCTAGATAAAGGTGATGTGATGCCTATAGATGATGTCACTGGACGAGAGAAGAGAGGGACCCAGAGTAGTACTTAGGGTCATTGGAGAGGCCAAAGCATTAGGGACTGAAAACTGAAAGGACCTTCCCTTGGAAAATGAACATGAAGTACTACTTCTAGACCTGGATGAACGGGGATGTGCAAATATTCAACCTGTATATCAGCGTGGATATACTATCGCCCGGATGAATGGAAGCCATGACTGACTGGCTTGTCTCATCTGATTGGCCTTTCTACAAAGGCAAAGTGGGGACTTAAATCTAGTACCAGTCATCAGCACCTGGCAACATCCTTGGAACTATGAATAGGTGATTGTAAAAAGACCTGGGAGTGGATGTCTTCTTCTACCATCTATGGACATTTTCTCTTCGAAGTATGGAGGATTACATCCTTCAGAAGAGCCACATGCGCCTCTCCGAGCATCTTGAGGATGCCATCAATCCGATGGGAGAGGAGGACTAAAGGAGGGTCTCCAAAACGGGCGATGCAGTAGCCCTCCTTTAATACCCTGAGATCCATGGTTCTTGCTCCTCTGTGATCCCACTTAACCAAGAACAAGAGAAAGTCTGGGCTCTCACTGGGCTCAACGGACTTCTGGCTCACTTCTTAGTTGGGACTTGGAAAGAGAGTGCTTCGGAGGACTTTGACTGAAAGCGATAGTTGGAGTGGGGCCTAGTCTGAGATTGAGGTCTCTTCCACTAAAGGGTGCTGCTGAAGTGGAGAGATGAACTCTAACGAAAGTCTGCTGTTGAAAAATTCATGGGCAATGCGATGACTGTCAGAGATCCTGAGTTAATTTTTTCTGCAGATCCTGCAGAAAGAGATGCGAATGTGTCCAGAGAGAAGAAAGCAAGGCAGATTTTTGCGTACAGCGCAAACCCCTTGGAAGTAAACAAACCCAAAGTCCTCTCATCAGCACCCCATCACCACTAGGCAAAAGCTTTATCAGCACATAAAAGCACATCCAAAAAGGTCTGAAGTAACGGCATCACTAATCCTTTGGCCATTTTCAATCTTCTTAGCAAGGGCTCCCTCTGTCCAGTCCAGGAAACTGAACACCTCGCACACTTAAAAAGGTTCTTCACAAAAGTGTTCAAATTCTGCAGGAGGCTGTGCGATACAAAGAGGCAATAAGCTAGAGAAGTCCCTCTTAGGAGAATGGCATGACTCCCAAGGAGGGGGGCTTCTCCGCGTAGAATAAGGCCTATAGGTTCTCTTGATCAAATGACAGGAAGATTGTGCAAACATTGTCTTCCCTAGCTTTCTCTTCATTGCGAGCCCCTCGTACAACCTTCTGGCTTTCTTAGATGAGGTTAAAAGAACCATCAGGGAAAGAAAGAAATCAAGCTGAGTTTTCAGAATAATGAATGTGAAGGCAGCAGACGATGGAGTAGCGGGCAAGAAGAGCCAGGTAATTCTTTAAGAGAAAACAGAGCAGACTTATATGCAGGAAGGTGTGCAGTGTCTTGTTTCTGCTCCTCTTGTCTTCCAAAGAAACATCCTCCACTAACATTCATGGACAGTATCATGTTCACTTTGTGCTACAAACACTCCAAATTGTCAATGAGGACTCAAAGGACGCCCCTAACTCAACAAGAGACTTACAAACTAGGTTAAACTTCTGGCAAACTTGATTAATCCTAGGATTCAAGACTGGCCAATGGCATTGGGATTCAGGAAGCATGAGAGCTGAGCATGGAGCACGAGGGAAGAAGAGAAGGAGGACTGAGAGGGGAGGAAAGGTGATTACCAAGAGTCCGACCGGAAAAGCAAGACAGGGGCCCACTTCAGCTAGGCGAAAGAATCTAATAATGAGGCCCTACTTTCGGTTGCGGAGGCCGGACGCTTTCTAAACCTATTCTTCTCCAACTTATTCAGGCCGTGAACTCAAGAAGCTTCAACCTACTCTCATCTCAGTCCTTACACTACAACTGAAGTAAGCTTTCTCATACAGACCTGCCCCCCTACACTTATGCACACAGTATGTGCATCATAGACAACTGGGTAATCTAGTCTTGCAGCTGGCTACAATAGCAAAGATGGAAGCGCTGAATCTTCACATACTAACTAAGTAAAGTAAGAAAGAAAATAGTTACAAGGACAAACCAAAACAGCAGGCAACAGTCCAAAACAGAGGGTACGTCACCAAACTTCAAGCCAAACCGGGAAAATGAATTCACGAGCAGACGGAACATGTTGTTGAATAAGAATGACATCGTAGCTTATGGTCTCTCACTAGCTCCCGGTTGTGGTGGGTGGGCTGTCAACCCCCCCTTTTGCAACATCACTTGTTTGTGAATTGTTAATTTAGGAGCCATGCGGAGGAACAATGTTGGCTAAGTAATTACTGGTAAGTTACTGTATAGAAAACCAGTAATTACTATTTCATATTGTTTTTAGATATCTTGAAAATTATGTTATAACATATCAAGCCCCACAAATGAAGCAACCATGGTCTAAATCACAAACAGGATGTTGTGAGTCCTTCTCACACTTCCTCTGATCCTCGGCATTTCTCACATAAAACTATCTCAAAATCAAATTCTGAATAGTAGCAAAAACCTCTTGTTACAAACAGAAAAAATTCTTCAAATGCATACAGCACTACCAGCTTTTTTTATTCTCAACAACTTGTCTGCTGCAGGTGACTCCTTTCCTGATCGGTCACCACCAAGATCATTCACCAACCACTTAGCACCACGAGACCCAAATAGGAGAGGCATATGCACGACCAAGACTGAAAAGTGTAGCGAAAGAGATTTTTTGAATAACTTTCATATTAGTCAATCTAAATAAAATGGATACTTGTTCCTAACTCAATTCCAGACTTCAACATTTCTTGCCATGCAAAAAGATAAGTAAGTAAGAACTGCAACTTAAACTAACTCAGTTAAAATTCTTAAAGTTGGATTATAGCTTTCACAAGTAGCCTGGAAAAAACGAGTAGTGCCATACATAGCCATTGTCATACAAGACGAGAGTTATTGTGATTATATTTAAACAAAAAAAAATTATGGACACTATCAGTAAAATAGCTACTAGTTTAGCAATTAACCCTTAAACGCCGAAGCGGTTAAAAAAAAATGTCTCCCGTGTGCCAGAGGTGTTTCAGAGTGAGCGCGGAAGCAGAAAAAATATTTTTTCAAAAATCACAGCTCGCTTTAGTTTTCAAGATTAAGAGTTCAATTTTTGGCTCCTTTTTTGTCATTGCCTGAAGTTTAGTATGCAACCATCAGAAATGAAAAATTATCATTATCATATATAAATAATGACGATATATGATAGCGGAAAAAAAAAATTTCATATATAATTGATTCAAATCGCGCTGTGCGCGGAAACGGTTAAAGGTACCAAGTTACTTTTTTTTCTTTTGTAAATTACACGAAATTGCGATCATTTTGGTATATAACACATTGTAAAAACGATAAAATCACACAGAAGAACAATAATCACAAAATAATGCATGAATCGTAACGCGCGGACGTAAACAAAATATTTTTTTCAAAAATTCACCATAATTCTAATATTGTCCTAGAGATTCAATCTCTTTCAAATGAAGACAAAATGAGGAATAGTACCTATACTGTAAGAGTATTAGCTTAACAAATTGCAGTTTTCGACCATATTCTGACGAGTTAAAGTTGACCGAATGTCGAATTTTTTAATATTTTTTTCTATGCAATATTTCGGAAATAAAGAAAAGCTACAACCTTCAAGTACTTTTCATTTTATTCTACATAAAATTGCGCACATTTTTCATATATAAAACCTCTATGAAATGCCTAATATGAAAACGGAGCAAATATTCGAGAATGGAACGTACGCATTTCGGAGATTTTGTGGCGGAGAATCGCGCGCGGAGGGAAGGAAAGTTTTTTTTTTTAAATTCACCATAAAATATGATAGTGTTATGTTACACTAACGTTGCATACATACTTAACCGGGCAGATATATACATAGCTATAAGACGCCGTCGTCCCCGACAGAAATTCAAATTTTCGACGCCACCGGACAGAGGTCAGGTGATCTACCGGCCTGCCCGGGTTGGCGCAGGACTGGAACAATCCCCGTTTCTATTCATATATTATTCTCTCTTCACCGTCTCCTGCGGGGAGGTGGGTGGCCTTTAATGTATTATATACTGCAGGTAAGTATGTATGAAACTTTATTGTAACATAACAATATCATTTCATACAATGAACTTACCTGTCAGATAATATACATAGCTGTTGGCACCCTTCGGTGGAAGGGTAAGAGCCAGCTACTAATGGAATAGAGGTAAACAACATATGTTGTAGGTATAAATAAAACCTTGGTGCCTACCTGATAGGTGGTAGACTTGGTGGTGTTTGCCCAGTATGTTGCATCCACCTCAGAAACTTTAGCGAGATATGTGATCTAGGCCAAGAGTTCTTGTGGGTCTGCCGTGGGGTCTTACCCACTTTACTCAGCAGAGCACCTAAAAGGACTTTGTCAATGGGTGCTGATCCATTATATGACAATAAACCGTATGAAGGAGCACACAAACCAATCCCGACCCCTGATCCTAACCATGTGTTAGAAAAAGGCTGTTACGAGTTATCCCGAAATAGTCACAACAACCGTACACCTTCCCCAAAAACACTACGCACACATACATAATTTTCAAAAAAAAATATACTCAACTAATTGGATATGGACGAGAATTTCTTATGAACAACATAGACGGCCGCTCCGTGCGAGCCTGAATCCTCCATTGTTCGAAGAGATTCTCGACCATATCCAAACAGAAGACGTATATAAAATTTAAGGATGGTGTCGGATCCCGTACCAAGAACGTATCTGCCGATACGATATGACCTCGAGAAAAGCACTCTATACGTCACCACGCACGTCTTTCAAAGTAATGAGATGGCAAATACTGAGTTGATCTCCAATATGTCGTATCTATATGTTTTTAAGAGACATATCTTAAAAACGAGAGGAGACGTCGCAACCGCTTTACTTCATGAGCTTTTTCATCAGTAGTGCAGTTGTTCGTCAGGACAGCCTTATGAGCGGCCGTACTGACGTTTCTTTACAAGAAAGCTCGAGCATGCTTGACATCAGTATGTGGGGTATTTTTACCGGCACCAAAGGACATTGTCTAGAGACTACCAACTGACGCTTCCTCTGAAGATAGAACTTCAGAGCTCTAACCGGGCATTAGAGACCTCTCTGACTTTATCGCCACGAGACAGACCATTCCTTTGACTATCGAAATGACCTAGGCCAGGGATTCGTGGGATGCTGTTTTGCTAAAAACATAGTCCTTAAACGAGCAAATCGCCGAGTCTCCCGAATCCTACTTTATCCTGCGAGGCTTGTAACTCCACTAATTCTTTTGGCCGTCGCTTAACGCTAAAAGAAATAGGCATTTCTAGTTATGTCTCTAAAGATGCTCGAGCGGAGGCTCGACTCTATCCGAAGACAGATATTTGAAGGACTACGTTCAAGGCCAGTCCGGATACGGTACTGGTTCCTTAGACTTTGAAGTCTCAAAAGATCTTTATGAGATCGTGTAGATCTTTGTTATTTGCCAGATCTAAACCTCGTTCTGAATACAGCCGAAGAGCATACTCCTGTATACCTTTAATGTGGATACAGGCGAGATGAGATTTTACTCTCAGGAATAGCAAGAAATCAGCAATTTCCGCCCTATAGAGGTAGAGGCAGGGAGGACAACTTCTGGCTCTACACCACCTTCTAAAGGACCTCCCACTTCGACGGAGATACTTTCGTATTGGAGGTTCTTCGAGCTCTCGCGATCGCGCTGCCACTTCGCGAGGAAAAGGCTCTCGCCTCTGACAAGTCTTTCGATAGTCGAAAGGCAGTCAAGAGCGAGAGCGGGAGGTTTTGATGGTACCTCTTGAAGTGTGGTGTTTGAGAAGATCGTCCTTTCTGGTAGGGATCTGGAAGTCTACGATACACTTCTACACCTCCGGTGTGAAACCATTCCTGGGCCGGCCAAAGGGGGCTATTAAAGTCATCCTCGTCTGTTTTGACGCCACAAACTTTTTCAATACTAACCCCAGGATTTTGAATGGGGCAAAAAGCGTAAACACGCCACTCGAGGACCAGTTTAGCAGGAAGGGTTACCATAATGGCTCTTGGACTTCCACGCGAGCAAAACACTGGATCCTTTTTGAAATGTTATGTTGCGAAGAGATCAACATGAGGAGTTCCCCACAGAGACCAGAGATCGAGACACACTTCCGCGTGCAGAGTCCATTCTGTATGAAGGACTGGTTCCTCCTGTGAGCCTGTTCCGGAACTCACATTCTTACTCCCTGTACAAACCGTGTCAGCATGAAGATGTGGCCTGTGAGACGTCCCCAAAGTAATGTCCCTCGTGAGTGCTGTAAGGACAAGGAGGAGTGGTCCCTCCCTGTCTCCGAATGTAGGCAAGTGCGGTGTGTTGTCCACGTTACTTGCACTAATTGTCTCTCAAGAGGTCTAGCTCTTCAAAAGCCGGTGTACGGCGAATGAGCTCTTTCAATTTAGTGCCAGGAAACCTTTTGTGGTCCAGGTGCCTGACACTTCCTCCGAGCCTAATGTCGCTCCCCAACCCGGTCTCCGACGCGTCGGAGAACAAACATAGGTTGGGTTCTGGATCTTAGAGAGATCCCTTTTTTCTCTTACAAGAGGTAGCAACCACCACTGTAGGTGTGCCTACCACCACTGGAATGGGAAAAACGTCCGACAGTTGTTCCGTTTTTCCAGCTCCAAGACTTTCTTGAGGAAGAATTGAAGTGGACGGATATGAAGTCTTCCGAGAGGGAAGAATTGCCAGCGAGGAAAGAGTCCCCAGAAGGCTCAACATTCCTCGCTGACGTTTGCTGCTTCTTAAGAATGAGAGAGATTACCTCAAACCTTTTGCGGTCTTCTTGCGAAGGAAAAACTCGAAAACACCGAGAATCCATCCGAATCCCAGATAAGACTAGGTCTTGTCTGGGGGTCAGCTGAGACTTCTCGAGGTCACAAGCCAATCCCAACGCCTTGGTCAAATCCAGAGTAACTTTAGGTTCCTCCAAACACTGTCTCTCCGATCGGCCCTGAGAGCCAGTCGTCTAGGCTACATCGAGACATCACTTCCGTTGAGATGAAGAAATCTCGCACATTCCTCATCAGGCTTGTGAAGACCTGAGGATCGCGTGGACAGGCCGAAGCACAAGGCTCTGACTGAAAGATCTTCCCACCCGTCATGAAACGGAGGTTAACTTCTTCGATGACGGTGGATCGGGACGTGAAGTAGTCGTCTTGAGAGATACTAGAGACACCATCCAATCTCCGTTCGTAATGACGCTAGGACTGAAGCAGAAGTCTCCAAGGAAGAACTTCTCATCGAACAAAATTGTCAGAGCGCTGACGTATAGTACTGGTCTCCAGCTTCCGAGCTTTTGCCACTAGAAAAAGGCGATTGTCAAAACCCCGGGGATTTGATCCAGTACTAGTTCCACTGCACTCTTGTCCCACATTGTTCCACATCGATCGAAGAGTATCCCTCAGCACAGGATCCTGTACTTGGTGATAGTTCCCTTGGTATTGAACGTTATGGGGGCGGGATTATTCAGGAAAGGGATACGAACCCTCCTTATGATATTTAGTGAGACGCGTCTGCGTCTACAGTGTCCAGTGCCTCACGATTCCAGGAGCATGGCACCTACTGGTGTTTGGGAGGAGAAATGTTGCATTTTCCCTTTAAAAGGACGAAAGGGCCGGACCTACCTCTTCTCTCTGGAGCATTCCTTCTTGCGGGGAGGTTGGAGATTTCCTCTGCTTTTTGCAGGACCACCTCGTAAAGGGGCAGATAGAAGTGCTAGGTGCTTTCTTGTCCGAAACTAAAGCAGGTTTCTTCTTCCTTAGCTGACTGCGTCAGAAGATCTGTGTCGCCCTCTCAGAGTTAATAGATGTGAGCTAACGTCCTTCACAACTTAGAAGGGAACAATAGTCCGACAGATGGTGCATATAGTAGAGCTGCCCTCGGAGCATGCGGAAGACTGCCTTTGTTAGAAGGCGCCATACACTGTTCCTTTTATTCAAAAGACCTGCTCCAAATAATGAGAGACTTCAAGATCACATCCTGTACTGCTTTGTCGATGCAAGACAACATGCATAACAGGGCTCAGGTTGATTCCTGCGAATCGTGAGCTCTGGACATCACCCAGGACCAATCTAAAGAAGTTGAAGACTTCCAATACATGGAAAAGTCCGCTTGAGGAGATGATCAGTTCTGAAATACTCCATGTAATGCGAGCAGAATTAAGGGACTGGAGCCTGGAAGCGTCAACAACGTCGAAAAGTATGCCTCTGTAGTAGAAGGAGGAGCGATTACCCATATCACTCCCCCGTCTTGCTACCATATATGCACTCTTTTCCAAGCTAATCTTGCTGGAAGGCATGCAAAAATACTGTCCTGGCTATCAGTCTTTCTCGGACTTCATCCAAGAGTTAAGGCTGTGAAAAGCCCCGCTCATCGAGATGGTGGGCTTCATCTTCAGAAAAAGACGAAGTCTTATTCGCCTTCGCACTCGAAAGAGCGAGCCAGAGAAGAAGGAGAGCAAGACGGTAGTAACAAAAAAAAAAAAAAAAAAGCCATTCCCCTTGTCTTGGGCCAAAACCCCATACTCGTCTCCGTATTCCTCAGAAGCAGGGTAGTCAACCCTTATAGGGGACAAGACCTCTCTTACATGATCCGTCATCATCCGAGTTTTGCTCCAAACTCGTGTAATCCTGAGTTCTGTTTCCTTTCAGAACCTTTCCTATCTGGAGGAGACAAAACTCCTGATCGGAGAGGCTAGGGAATGAAAGTCTTTCCTTTTTCCCGTTTGATCAACTGGAAGGTCGTCACAACCTGCGGCTTCTCTCCGCTTAGAAGACGTCTGTATGACGCTTCCCGCCTCGAGCGTCATGTATGGACGTTCTCTTGTTGACGTCTGATGACGCTTCGAGTCTGGAAGACGCTTGCTCTCTAAGGGCTCTTAACTCGGGGTCACAATCTGGACGGAGGCGTCACGTCAAGATCCGCTTGGAATTGACGCTTCTGGCTTCTAAAAAGACGTCTTCGAGCAGTGCGAGAGGACGAGACTTCTTAATGGAAGCGTCACGTCCTCCACGGGGCGCCTAAACTCCCACAAGAGATGACAGTTGTTCCTGAACCGCCATAATAATCTTCTGACGTTCTCCTACATCTAGTGCAGACGACCTCTCGTCATCACTGGGGGTAAGAAGCATGATGGGGTACTTCTCAAAGCGTAAGATGCCGTTGACGCCACTTCGCCTTCTTAATAGCAGACGGGGCGTCCCGAGAAGCGATCCGGGCTTGAATCAAGTCTTGCTTACATATGACGCTCAGCGGTCTCGATAGTTAGACTTTACCACCCTCGTTTAGGTGAGGGAGAGGGGATGAGGACGAGAAACCCACTCGCGGAAGGACGCTTTTTCTATAGCGGCCTTGAGTGGCTGCCATTGAGCAGAGCTAGCTGAAGGCGTCGACCGTTGGGGATTCCCACGACTCTTAAGCTTCGACTTTCTTACTCTGGCATGTGAGCTTGGAGAGGTCTAGGCCTGGGCGCGCCGCCTAGGACGATCAAACGCCCCCTCACAACACTGATAGGACTCACTTCACTAAACTCAAAATGTTCACTATCAATAGACATCCCTTTCGAGTCCGCCATCTGGACTTCATGTCTCGATCGTCGCTTTTCAGATTGGCGATTTCCGATGCCCGAATCGAAAAAACACTCTGAGACTGCGATTTATAGGGAGGAACTACCATAGTAGGTTAGAATTATCAGTGAAAGGCTCAATAGGCCTGGAATTCACACCTTTCAGTGTCTAAACTCATCCCCTCTAAGTCTTCAAATAAGAAAGTCAAAGTCTTCCATTCTCTGCATTCAAACTTCGCCTTCATTACAAGTGTAATAGCAAGAACACTGAACCACCCTACATTTACGGCATACAGTGTGAGGATCAACCGAAGCTTTCGTATCCTCACCCTGCAGCACATTCACCACACATTCTCCACATCACATTAGAACAGACTACTGAGAAAAACCAAAAGAGTTATTCCAAAAACAGTCCACTAGTAGCGAATGCCAAAAACAAGATCCAAATACGTCACCAAAAAGCCGAAAAACGTTTGATCAAATGTGAAAAAAGAATCCAAGTCAGGAGGTAATAACAACAATGTGATACCACCGGCGACAGAGAAATATGATAGAAAACGGGGATGGTTCCTAGTCCTGCCACCCAGAGCAGGCCGGTAGATCACCCTGACCTACCTGTAGCGAAGTGGCGCGAAATTTGAATTCTGTCGGGGCGACGGAGTCTTAGCTAGTATATATCTGACAGGTAAGTTCATTGTATGAAACTAAATATTGGATAGAGACTTCGAATTTGTTTCAAGATGAAGATAAAGACTCGGAATATTACTAGACTGTAAGAGTTGTAGCTTACATTGCGGTTTTTCGACCATTTCGGTTAGAGTCAAAGTTGACCGAAGGTTGAAAAATTTGTCACTTATCATTTTGATATGAAAATATTTCAAATTGTATAAAAGCTACAACCATGGGTTGTTTTTAGGTGTATTGTGCATGAATTGCGCACATTCATATATAAAACTTTATGTAACGGCTAATTAAAAAATGGTGCAAACATTACCAACAATCGCATGTATGATTTTTTTCGGAAGAGTTACCACGCGGACAAAGAAAAAGTTTGTTCATAAATTCACCATAAATCGAAATATTGTGCTAGAGACTGCCAATTTGTTGCAAAATTAAGGTAAATGATTGAATATTATTAAAATATAAGAGTTTTAGATTACAATTGCGTGTTTCGACCATTTCGATAGAGTCAAAGTTGACCGAAGGTTGAAATTTTGGCACTTAATTTCTATTTATATAAAAATATCGCACAACTGATGAAAGCTAACAATCATGAGTATTTTTTAGTTGTATTTACAATAAAAATGTGCACCATTTTCATATAAACTCCATGTAACGGTAATTTAAAATGGTTACAAAAAATTATTTTCAAAGGTGACAAAATAATTTCCGAAAGGGTCACAGATCTTTTTAGTGCGGCAAGAAAGAAATTCGGCTGGCGCGCCCTGCTTAACGTTGTAAAACCCAAACAAACACCTTTAATCCGTGAACTCCGCATCCCACAGGCGGCGGTGATTCAGAGTTTTCCGCCTGGTAGGCATTAAAAGTATTTTTCCCGCGATTTTTAAAAAGAAACTTTTGTATGTCAACGTTAAAATAAGTCCAGTCGGCACCACGAGACAAAAAATGCGACGTAAAATCGTCCAGTCGTAGTAAAGGGTTACATAAGATTATATCATTGCTGGCCTGAAGTTGTTTGGACTGATAAATAGTACCCATTCTGATTTGGTTGTGGGATATTTTCAGTAAGAAAATGGAATCATACCTTGCAAATCAAACCATCAATTCAGTAATGCAGTAAAAATTCTCCCACCCTCTGTTCTATATGATTAGTATAACAGTTGACAATACACACCACATACCTGTGTGACTTAGGCCTAAACGTGCTTAAACAAAATAACCCAAGGTGAAAAATTGTGGTATTGTTATGACACCAATAAAGTTTATACCATAACTTACTGGAAGATATAACATAGCTATCGACTCCTTCGTCCCCGACAGAAATGCAAATTTCGCGGCACTAGCTCAGGTTAGGTCAGGGGATCTACCGCCCTGCTCTGGGTGGCAGAGACTAGGAAACCATTCCCGGTTTCTAATCAGATTCTCTCTCTCCACTGCTCCTGCGGGGAGGCTGGGTGGGTCTTCAATCGTATAATCTGCCAGGTAAGGATGTATGAACTTTATTGTCATCATAACACTAGTCCTTTTCATACATTCACAACTTACCTGTCGATATATACATAGCTGATGACACCCTTTGGGGAGGAAAAGAGACACCTTACTTACTGATAGACAGGAAACAACATCATGTTGTAGGTTATACTAGACCTTGGTTCTACTTATTAGATGGAAGAATTCGTGGCTACGCCCCGGAGTCTGCTCACCTCAAGAGCCTTAGCGAGCATAGGCGATCTGTGGCCAAGAGTTCTTGCTGGTCTGTCGATGGGTGTCTTATCCCTTACTCGGCAGAGCCTAACTGGCATTTGTCAAGGGGTGTTAATAACGCTTATATGACACACGCCTTCTTTAAGGAGCACACAAACCTATCCCGTCAACCCAATCCTAACCTGTGTAGTTTAAGATGCTAGATTCATCCCAAACTTTTAGCAAAACAAAACCACAACTCGATAATCATACCATACAAAAAAGAAAAAAGACAAAAACAAAAAAAAAATTTTGTACCCCTAATAGTCAGCTGTCACTCGATTTCCTTAATGAGAGAAGTGAAGGCGCCAGTGCGACATCTGACACTCCCATGCACAGGTAAACCCAAGAACACATCGACAAGAGGGTTTACGTAACAGATTCAAGGATCGGTGCTCTCCTGTACCAGCAACCGTCTGTGTGACACAAACGGACCTAGAGAAAAACATTTCTCATACGTCCACTCGCCACTTCTTTAAGTAAGAGATGCAAATACGGAGTGCATACCATAGGTTGCACCAAAATATTTTTAAAGTGACATATTTCTTGTGGAACACAATAGATGCGCGATTGCCCTTACCTCATGAGCTCTTACTCTTAATAGATTAAAAGAGTCATCTGGGCAGTTTTATTGAGCCTCGGTGGATTACACAATTCTAACAAAGAAGGCAAAGCATTTTTAGACTAGGCTCTTGGGGTCTTTCACCGAGCACCATAGGACCATGTTGTGAGCCTCTCCCAACCGCTTCTTTCTGTCCAGATAGAATTTCAGTGCTCTAACTGGACAAAGTGATCTTTCATTTCTCTGCCTACTAGGCTAGTAAGTCCTTTTACTCGAACTCTGGGCCAGGATTCGATAGGGTTCTCATTTTGGCAAAGAAAAAGAGTCTGGAATGAACAAATCGCAGAATCTTCTTTGAAAGCCAAACTGTGACTCAAGGGCTGCAAACTCATGACCTTTTAGCCGTAGCCAGAGATAGCAGGGAATATACACCTTATAGTGATATCCCAGATGAAGCCGTATGGAGGTGGTTCGAACTTTCCGAGGACAGAAATTTCAGAACCACATCCAAGTTCCAGTCGGAACCCTAAGGTTCTACGACTTCGACGTTTTCAAAGGATGCGGATGAGAATTTCATGCCCCAATCTTATCTTGTCAAATCTAAACCCTGTTTCTGAAGGGGATGACGAAAGCCATACCTTCTGTATCCTTTAAATTGTGGTAGAGAGAGATGTGCTGTGGGGGGGGGGGGGGGGGGGGGGGGGGACTTTTCCCTCAGGAAAAGAAGGAATCAGCAATTTCGGTTCAGAGGTATGGAACGAGGACAGCTTCTTCGACCTTGCACAGTTCTGAACCTTCCCACTTCGATTGGTTACACTCGCCTAGTAGAGATGTGCGGGCTCTAGCAAGCGCTTGCCGCCTTGCGAGAAAGAAACCCTCTCGACTTCTGACAAAGTCTTTCGATAGGTCGAAAGGCAGTCCGGAAAGAGCGGGTTAGAATTTTGATGGTACCTATCGAAGTGGGGGTGTTTGAGCAGATCCTATCCTGTGGGCAGGAAGAATTGGGGAAGGCCACTGCCACTCCATCCACTCCTGTGAAACAAAGTCGGATGGCCCAATATGGGGGCTATCAGAGTCATTATGGTTCCCTAGAGGCCACCAAACTTTCTGACTACTTACCCCAGTATCTTGAATGGGGGAAAGCGTACACGTTTAGCCTGACCAGTCCAGGGAAGGCGTCTATTGCATAAGCCTGGATTCTTCTACCAGGCGCAAAAATGTATCTATCCTTTTGGAGAGGAAAACGTGGCGAAGATCTATTTGCGGTTTCCCCCAAAGATACCAAAGGTCTGACCAGACTCCGAGGGAGGGTCCATTCTGTAGGAAGGACTGGAATCTCCTGCTCAGTCCTGTCCGCTCTCACGTTCCTCTCTCACTTGAACAAAATCCTCGTTAGAAGAAACCACGTTCCTTTGATTTGCCCAAAATCAGAAGATATCTCTTGCTAGTTCGGATAGGGCGAGAGAGTGAGTTCCTCCTGTTTTTGAAATAAGCCAGGCGGTTGTATTGTCGGAGTTTATCTGTATTACTTTGTCTCTTTGCGAGGGTGAATCGCAAGAGCTCTTGCAAATTAAATGTGCCATGACACCTGCTCTTTCGACCAGGTGCCTGACACTTCTTTGGACCTAAAGTCGCACCCCAACCTGTCTCCGACGCCGCTGAGAACAATGTAAGGGTGGTTCCCGTACTTCCAAGGATACGTCTTTTGTTTTCTTCTAAGGGGTCAACACACCACCTTAATTGTTGTTTATTTCTAATGAGATTGGAAATGTGTGCCGAGAGCTGTCCTGTCTTCCACTCCAACTGCTTCTCAGGGAAGAACTGAAGCGTGACGGAAGATGTAGTCTTCCTAGAGGAAAGAAAACTGTTCGAGCGAGGAAAGGGTCCCCAGAAGCTCAACCATTCCCTCGCTGAAGTATGCTCCTTTCTCTAAGAAGTCCAATACTGTGGCACAGCCTCCTTATTCTCTCTGAGAAGGAAAACTTGAAAACCCCGGGAATCCATCTGATCCCCAGATAGACTACATTTGGGGGGGGGACTGGGGACAATCTGAGATTTCTCGAGGTGTACGATTAATCCTAATACCTTTGTCATTCCAGATGTTGACAGGTCCTCCAGACACTGCTTTCGGAGACCTGCCCTGATGAGCCAGTCGCCAGGTATAGGGAGAGTTATCCCTTTCATGTGAAGGTGTTTGACACATTTTTCATCAAGTCTGTAAAGACTTGGGGGAGCCGTAGATAGGCCGAAACACACTGGGCCCGACTGATAGATCCTTCCCTCGAACATGAAACGAGGTACTTCTCGACGAATGGTGAAGCGGACGTAGGAAAATATGTGTCTGAAGATTAGGGACGTCATCCAATCTCCTTGACGGAGAGTGCAAGTACTTGAGGCAGACGTTTTCCACTGCGAACTTCTGTGTTGACGAATTTGTTCAGCGAATTACATCCAGTACGGTCTTCCATCCCCCCGAGGCTTCGCTACGAGAAACAAGCGATTGTTAAAACCCAGGGGAGCTTGATCCAGTACCAGCTCTATTGCTCTTTGTCCACATCTGTTCCACCTTTGACCAAGAGCTATCCATCAGAACAGGGGTCCCGTATCTGGCTGACAGTTCCTCGGGATGATGTCAAGGGGGCCTGTCCTTGAATGGGATATAAAAACTCTTGATTTTGACAGTGACCAAGGATACGGATCCTATGTCTTCCCATGCCCCGCAAAGAAAACTGTACCTGGTCCTACAGGTGTCGGGAGAAAGATTCTCATTTTCCCTTCTTAAAGGGACGGAAGGCAGATCTTCCCCTTTTATCCGTTGGACTTTCTTCTGGCGATGGATCTAGGCCTGAGGGCCTCCTCGAAAGGCTGCTCGTTGTTGAGCTGGCCTAGAGGCTTTCTTTTCCTCACTGGCCCAGGTCTATTTGCCTGAGATGCCTTAAGATCTTGAGTGGCTTTATCAGTTAGGAGATGCAATTCTCCACCAACTGAGAAGAAATAAATGTTCCAGAGAGAGCACATACAATAAAGTGGATCGTGCGAAGGCGAGACGGCCTTTTTTAGTGAGAAAGGCACTATGACACCGCTCTCTTCTTAGTATCCCGCAACGAAGAGGGAGCATACTTTCGCCGAACCATCTTGAAACGCCTTATCGATGCACGTAAGGATGCTATGTAAGGTTTCGCTTAGTTTGTTCTTTTTCATGGGATTCTTAGCAATAACCCCAAGGACCAATTTCTGAACGACCCCATGTTGCTTTTGCTGAATTTAAGGCAGTGTCTCCTCACGAGTCTACGAGATGGAGAAGTCCGATTCACCTGTAAAAGGGCAGAGACAATCCCATATTTTCTCCCGTTTCGTAACAAGCCTCTCCACCCCTTAGTTAGCGGAGGCATGCAAAGATTGTCCTTCCTAACTCCTTCTTTGTATTGATCCAGGACGTCAAGAGATTGTACGCCCTTTTCATGGATATGGTCGGCTTCATTTTCAGGAGAGATGAAGGACTTGTGCGCTTTCGTACTTGAAAATTAGAGAGCGCGAGAAGGAAGGAGGAGCGGCTGGAGGTCAAGGCATCTCAGATTCTTCTAAGAAAAGAGAAGGAAAGACTTGTAATTCGAAAGTCCTTCTTGTTAGTAACTTCGTTCCTCCGAGACATCATCTAAACTAATAGGCTCGGAAGGCGAATGCTCCCTTCCCTCCATCTGTATCTATCTTGATTTCTCCTTTCCGAAGAAGAAGCACTTCATGTCGGAGAGGACTAGGAGTAATCTCCTTACTTTTATCATTAGGCGAGTTCAGTATGTATAACTGGTTTTTTACGACTGTTCGACTCCTGTCGGATATCAAGTCTTCAGAGGAGAAGCCTGGCGTCATTACAGGAGTATCTCGTGAGAAACTCCTGGAGCATGACAGTCGTAACACTCTTCGAATACTCCTGGCGTTTTCTTGGTGAGGCGCAATCTCGCTCCAAAAATACTCCTGGCGCAGGTTCAGGAGTATTAAGCTCAGAATATCTGGCGCTTGGTAGCCACATCGCGCTCGAATATCTGGGGCTGGTAGGAGTAATAAGTCTCAGAATACTCCTGGCGCCTGTTGGTCGGAGTATACTTCCAGAATTACTCTGGCTCCTGGGAGGCAGTATTAATTCCAGAATTAATCTGGCCGCCTGGGAGGAGTATCGAGGTCAGAGTACTCCAGGGCGCTGGAAGGAGTATCTCTTCCCGGAATTAACTCCTTACCTTTGAAGGACGCAATCTAGTTCCGAATATCCTGTGGTTGGTAGGAGTATCGCTCATGGAAGAGCATTCGAATGGCAAGTATTATTGCGCTTAGCAGGCGTTTACTCCTATCAGGAGTTCTCTCTTCTCCAGTTGCTCGTGCTGGGAGGAAGATCTGGGCCTAGAACGATTACAGTAAAGTCAGGCTCTTTGCGCCTACTGGAAGCGGCTCCTAGTTGGCGCCAGACTCTTGGCAGGAGATTACTCCTTTCCAACTCTCCTGCCTAATGCACGCTCCCCCCAGAGATGCGCCTGTGCGACAACTCCCCTGAGGGTTCGTTGCGGCCCGACAGGAGATCGGTATTTGGATCTTAATCGAAAAGCCTATCACCTTTTTACGAGTAGGCTCTTTAGAAAGTACTCCTACCAAAGACGCTAATTAATTGCTCCTGCATATTCATCCAAAATTTCCTGCGTCGAAGGATCATTCGAATAAGGAGAAGTAGATCTGGAAGGCGCTCGAGAGTCTTTTACATTCCAAGGATTCTAAATCCTTTCTAGCCTTCTCATTATCGAAGGCGCATCCTCTTCAGAGAAGCGTCTCGGGGCTAGAAATGAGCGCAGGTTCTTTCCAATTCTCTTCAGCGGACGTGAAAGCTTCGATTTCCTTCCATCCTCTTCTCGGAGGAAGGCGGAACTAGAGGATGAAAAGCACTCACGAAGGACGACTTTTCCTATAGCTGTCCTCTGGCAGTCTGAGATGTATAAGATTCTGCCGACAGGGACGCATGATTCGTTGGGGATCCCAGCGACCCCCGTAAGGCTTTCGACTTCCTTCTCCTCTGGGCCAGGGAGCTGGAAGAGGGTTCTAGACTGGTACCTGGGATGCGGTCGCCAGAGACGACCAGACGCCCCCTCACTACACTGGGGGACACTAAAATCACTCGAGAAACCACATTCATTCTATTACCTTTCCAATGCTTCCATTTTTTTCTTGCATTTTTTGAAGGGAAGCTCTGCAGTTCCGCCATTTCAGAGGCAAGAATCAGAGGGATTAACTTGTGAACGGGCGAAATAGAAACAAATGGCATAATCTATGAGAAGGAAGAGAAGCTACAGAAATAGACAAAAGTTCACGAGATCTAGGACATTTTTAGGCTTCTGTAAGCCGCCTTCCTTCTCTATATCCTTTCTTAACTTCTTCAAGTAAGAAGGATAGATTCTTCATCTTGCGCACTCAATTTCTCACAATCTTTACAAGTATTCTCAATGAGCATTCAACCATTTACAACCACTGTATGTAGTTGTGAGGATTCTACCGAAGCATTTCGGAATCCTCACCTTACAGCCTCATTCACACACACTCTGAAAGCTAACACTAGAATCAGAAATATCACGAAAATCCAAAGCGAAGTCCAAAAAAACAGTCCACCGATAGCGAAATGACACAACGATCCAAGTACGTCACCAAAAATCCCCCGTCGAAAAGATGATCAAAAGCGTTTTGAAAAAAGAAATTCAGTCAGGAGGATAAGTAACAACAATGTTGTGATACTACCGGCGACAGAGAGAATCTGATTAGAAAACGGGAAGGTTCCTAGTCCGCCACCAGAGCAGGGCGGTAGACACCTGGACCTACCTGTAGACGAGTGCCGCGGAAAATTTGAATTTTGTCGGGGACGACGGAGTCGCTAGCTATGTATATATCTGACAGGTAGTTGAATGTTATGAAAAAAAGAAAATTAAATCTCAAATGCATTCTCAATATGCCAGTCTCCCATGTGAATGTATATATGATATACTGTTATCCTAATACTGTTTGGAAAGCACACATCACTTCTTTTTTTAGATTTTTTATATAAAGCAAATATTCAATCTCATTCATACTCATTCCTATCTCCTTCAGATGCCTGTCCTGAGGGACAGCGACATCGATCTTGGCACCTGAAGAATAGCCCTTCCTGGCTTTCACAGGTGGGTTCGAGCCACCAATGCGGTTTGGTCCCTTCTCTCATACCTGCGCCACTAACGTGTAGCAGAGAAGACTATCTATCACTGACTGTGGATGTACGAACAACCCCCATTGGAGAGACCTGTATGCGGGTATACCTGACGCAGCCCCGGTTCCATGAGCAGCGCCCTGGTTGGAACCATACAGGAGAATAAAGCTGGGTTCGAACTCCTGGGGCTCCTGAGACACTATATTTTGTGGATAGCATCCAGGTTCCCACTCCAGAAGGAGCAGGTGAGCCAGAGAGACAGCCACTTACTTCTCTCCATGGAAAGGATGCAGACTCTTAGAAGTCTCAAAGCAAGACTTAAGGGGCGGAGAATACCTTCCTCTTCATAGGACGTAGAAACCCTTTGAAGAGGGAGGTTAGAAGGGTGTCAGATGACGAAGACGAAGGCCCCGTGAAAGCTCGCTGCAACACGGGAAGGGAGGGTGCTGTCGATATGAGGAACCACACCAATCAAGAGTAGAGAGTTCGTTCGTTCAGAGCCGAGCCACAACTGGCAGAGCTGTATGGTCGAGCCGAGCCGAGTGAGCTGAGAAGATCACCACTACATAATTATGAGTGGTAACCGTCAACGAAGAACTATCACTTCTTCCCAATTAACTATTCTCCTTTGAGGCCGAAGCTCTGAGAAGAATAAGAGGATTCTCTGTCTGCTGTCCTGCATGTTCGGACCCTCTAAGGTTTCAATACACCAAGGACGGTACTTGACTATTCACCAAGGTGTTGCATGCAGTTTCCAAGCTTTACATAACTCTAAACCAGACTGAGGAGCGGACTCATCTGTACTGGTAAAGACTCTTCTCACCATCCAAGCACTCGTAATAGCGAGTGCACAGCAAGAAAAACCTGACTCTTGCGAGACAATAATCGAGCGAGCCTTGTCTCGCCTGGTACTCAGCAATATGATGAGCGCCAATAAAACCAAGGGATCGAGGCGCTCAGCAACTCCCGATTATTGTAATAATCACCGGGAATGCCCGTTGCCCAAGTGTTTGGAAAGTCTCAGCAAACCAAATCACTCTGCAAATGCTAAAAATTCCAAGGAATTTAATGGCTTAGTGAGACTCCCGATTTTCGTAATAACAATTACTGGGAATGTCTGTCTCGCCCGAGTGTTTGGAAATTACAGAAAAAACCATAACACGCTGAAAATGCCAGAAATTCCAAGGAATTCGAGCATTCAGCGAGATTCCCAGGGTATCTTAGTAAACAATTATCAGGAATTCTCATTGCGCCCAAGTGTTTGCAGATTGTAGAAGACCAAAACACTTGGGGAGTGCTAGAAATTCCAAAGAATTTTAAACACTCGGCGAGGCCCCCGAATTTCGTCAAATGATCATCGTGGGGCCCTCCTCAATTCCCGTAGAAATCGAGGAGGAACGGGCATAAAAAACTAGTCCTAAATGCAGCATTTAAGACTGAAATGAGAGTACAATTCAATAAAATATACAATCGAGGCTCCCAAATTGCAAGACCCCATAGGGAACTGCAAATTGAAATCCATCCAAGGAGGGGGCAGAAAAAGCCATGGAGAAATAGTCTCCAGTTTTGACATAAGACCCTTCCTCAATCACGTAGGCATAAGTCCGGTAGGACCTAAGATCCTCCAGGAATGCAGTCCCCCGACGCTGAATCCTACGGAGAGCACTCTGCAGATCGTAGCCATAGGAAGTAGGGAGGGTAGTGCGGAAACCTGGATGCTCTCGCTCGCCTTGCTAGCGGAACTAGCAGGAGAAAAGAGTCACGGGAAGCCATCACCTGCAGTGATGGCCGTGACGCGAGTCTAGGAAAGCGTTACTCGTCTGGAGAAAACGCATTTCCAAGGAGGGTTACAAAATTCTCGCACAGCAGCATAACGTTCGCCACCAACGCGGACTGGTCGATCATGCGAACGTGACCGTCGTCTGGGTGGTCGCTGAGCATGCACCTGACTGGAGAGACCTGTACCATCCTCCGACGTGTCAAAGTCCTCATCGAGGCCGAAACCTCTCAAGACAACCAAATGGGAGAGCCCCTACCAGGCACTGCGTACAGGCGGTCCTGTCACATCAACCCTGGGAACCGAGCAATCACAGCGAGAGCAATCACTGGCAAGGCGTGAGTCACCTGAGCGACTTGCTTTTTTCTTCCACTCCATGTCGAGTCGTGACAGTGAGCGGACTCTGCGTCACCGACTCTGGATGCACGTGAATCCGAGGATTTACATGCACTCGGGGAACTCGCGCCCAACACAGAACTAGTCTTAGGGGCAGAACCTCTAGGACCAGCAGCAGAAGTGCTAACCGAGGTTTGCGCTTCTATGGCTCCCGACACGCTAAGCTCTAGGGACAGCATGACAGTTCCTGTTCCCGAAGGAACGGGACAGCCAGCAGAAGATCCAACTGCCTCCTCAGTTTGAGGAGGCAGACCCTTTGAAGTCCATGACGAGACTTCTTAGGGGGGCAGACTACCTTTCTCCTTGGGCTTTGGCAAGGAGCCTTGAAGTCGAAGGGGTGGAGGCAGATGAAAAATATGATGATTCCGAAGAGGAAGATGACGACACTTGACGAGCTCTCTTCCCCTTCAACTTCTCCAAATTCTGCAAGACTTCTTCTAGAGGATGAGGTACATTTACCAGCAGGAATAGTTAATAATCACAGGGAAGAGGCGAAGGCTTTGTCCAGTGACAAAACTCCAGGATAGCAGTGGTAAATGAATATGATTTCCACCAGGGAAACAGTATACGTACACACTCGAGGACCAATATCACAGCATGCTACGAGTCACAGGTACAATTCCAAGGTTAGGTACTAACCATGAAGAGATATCCAACCATCTACTACAGTATAATCAACTATCACCAGTTAGCCTGTAAAAGAAAGAAAATATGATTTAAAGTAATAAGGATACTCCTCTTGCATCCAAGGGCACCACCCTCCGTAATGAGAGGAGATCCCTCAAACAACCCAACACCACACGTCCCTTCTTCTATCTTTGTTCATATCTAGTGAAAAGATGAAGGAGAAGAGGAATTACCAGAAGAAACAAAGGACAAACTCCGAAGTTCCCCCCTGTAATTTCCAAAGCGTAAGCATAAATTTTGGATGAATACTGTCAAGGCTATCATAAAAAGTGGGTCTGCATATTAACCATTAAACACCTACTGGACGTATTATACGTTGACTAAAATTGTCTGTCGGGTGCTAATCGGACATACGGTACGTTGACAACAAAAAGTTTTTTATAATATTCGCGGCAAATAGTTATAGGCCTACTTTGTGAATAATTGAAATCACACGCCTTGAGATATGCTGGGAGTTCACGGATCAAGCTGTTGTTTTGTTTACAAGAGTTACCCAGGCGCACATGCGCGGATTTCTTTCCTCTGCACTAAAAAGCACCAGCGATGCATCTCAGAAATTCTTTCGTCACTTTGTTGTAATTTTTGCACTGTTTTTTGTTAGCCAACTTCCTCAGGACAGCAGACAGGCTGCGGGGACAAAGGGGCCCAGCTCCACTGGCAGGAGAAACTGAAGGAGTGGCAGCACTTCCACGGGCAGGAACATGGGCAGCAAGCATGGCAACGGCAACAGGTGAAAGATATCCAAGGCCGAGCTCTTCGGGCACTTGTAGTCAGGTGGAGGAGCGGAGACAGCAAAACTTGGGGAGGGGGTAAATACTCCCTCTTGGGTACGTGTGGCAACGGGGCCTGCACTGCAGCCGTGGGGGGTGACCATCTTCACATGCTGGGTGTAGACCAGGCGAGGAGGAGCCGAGTACCCCAGGGTCGAGACCATCATGGTCGTCCTTGACTCCACCCCGTGAGTAACCGGGGCTCCAGCCAGATGGAGGAGTTCCTGCATACTTGGAGTGCCCCGGAAGACTCAGCGAATGCCACATGCTTTCAGATCCCCACCCGCGGAGGCAGACACAACCTGAGGAAGGAACAGTCTGGGTTAATGGATGGGGGGGGGGGGGGGGGGGGGGGGGTTCCCAGTTTGCTCAGCGGGAGAAAGATCCCCCCTTAGCGGACAGAAGACCCCAAGTACAACTCAAAGTCGGTATGTCTCCCTCCCTCCTCTGCACTCGACAGATTGAGTGAAGAGGCGGAGAGAGACGTGTCCCCCTAAGGGGGAGAGAGCCATACGAGGGAGCTGACGAGGGGGGAGAAAAGAAGACAACATGTCCGTCACCAGAGGTTTCAAGGGAGAGCTTTCCGACGACACCTTGGGGGCTTTACACAGCTTCTTCCTCTTCTCGTACCACTCCGACTGCTCCTCCAACCAAGACACACAACAGTCACAGGTTATTACACGATTGCAATCACACCCTCGGCACCTTGTGCAAAGGGCATGAGGAACCGCCACTTCACTTGATCGGAAAGCACCACACTTCCGGCCTCCCACTCTAGGACACACTCTCCAGTTGGATGGGGGGGCGTTAGGGCTTATCCGAACCGTGGGATTGCATCTTACAATACCAGAAAAAACAAAAGAAATACTTACAGAAGTACACACAATTACACTAGGATTAAGGCTAAGAGCCAAAAAGAAAATTCACAATCTCATGACAGAAGCGGGAAGTGAGGTTAACACATGTCTGCACCCGATGGCAGTCGAAAGCAAAGTGGAATATTTACATCCAGTCAGGTGGGACTCTTGACCATCGGACAAGCAGTTACTGCCTAACCACCTTATTAAATCTTACGACTGGTCCAGCTGGCGCTGAAAGTAATTCCTTACATAAAGGACCGGTGGTTTGTGTAACGTGTTGGAACAATTGGCCTTCTAGGCTGCTAAGGCGTTGGTCGCATATACCAGGGATTTTCCGCACCGTTGCCACGTCTCCCCAGGTACTTCCGACCCACCTCTCTCTCTCTCTCTCTCTCTCTCTCTCTCTCTCTCTCTCTCTCTCAGACTGATTTTTGTTCTCATTTTGACTTTTTTTTTCCCACACCAATATGGAGGTAAAAGTCTAGGTGATTTTTTTTTATAGAGGTTTTCCAGTAAGCATAATCCTCTCCATGGTGTTTAATCAGGAGATTTGTCGTCTGAGCGCTCCTCGATGTTAATGATGAATGACTATAAATCGCTCAACTGCTACATCTTGCTTTGCATCTTGTTCCTGAAGCTTCTCCGCATGTTTTATTGTCTGCTTCCAGTTTCCTGCTGTCACAATGCTTAAAGCTTCCTTGACCAAATGCTTCAGTTCAGCAATTTTGAATGTGTTTTCTTGGAAATGTAAGTTTTTCCCTGAAACCATATGAGCTCTATCAGGTTGTACTGACAGTGGTATAGGAGGAGTCATACAACTTTATGTCCTGTTTCTGAAGCAAGTGTCATCACATAAGTTTTCTATCCATTACACATTTTTTTGGCGAGTTCATAGTGCTTCACTTTCAGCATGTTGTCAGTGGCTGTGCACCGTTCTTTATCAGCCAGTCCTTTATCGCTTCCTTTCTCCAAAATGATGTTGGGTTTTTTCCAAGCACCATCGAGTGGTAGGATGCATTGCCCATCATAATTACCGACTTCAAGGGATGTTAGAGGTAACCGAGTTTTAAACCATTGCTCCAAAACTGCAGCATTCATCTGATTGTGGTAATCACCATTATTTTTTGCTTGAAAAAATAATTCAGCACTCTTGACAAAGCCTTCTTTTGTTCCTCCATGAAGAATGATGAGGCAATTTCCTTTTCCCGTAGACGGCTTTACTCCTGTTGCTTGTTTGGAGGCCATGTCAGTCCAACACTTTGCAACAGTGTAATTCTGATTAACCCAGGTTTTGTCAAGGAAAACGAAGTTTTCGAAGGACTGTCTGACTTGGCTCACCTCTTTCAGAAATCTTGCGTGAGTAACAACAACATCACTTCTTTAAAAGCCAAAAGGAACTTGCGGCCATCAACTTGCAAAAATTGTAAGCCAATCTGCAACAGAACTTTTCAAAGATATTTTCTCCTTTAGCTCTTCCATGATTTTCTCCTTTAGCTCTTCCGTGACTTTGTAGAGTGTAGGGATTTAATTTCTTTCGTAAACGTTGCAAGCTGAGTTTTAGTCAGTGAATTGAAGACAGGTTTCTTGTGTTCAGCCTCCGACCACCATTCTTGGTTTGCTTTGCTGCAAATCCTTCTAACTTTCCTTTCACTTACTTTGGTGGCTTTGGCTGTCCGAGCAAGGGCTTAAGTGGAAGGTAACAAAGGTCCGCCACTGGCCTTTTCGTCTAAAAAGTACCGATTTACATTATAAATTATTTCCTTCGCTTGACTGTGTGGATGGGAGCAGCGAGAAGTGTGAGCTGTTTCCATGTTGGGTCAGTGACTCGGTGACACAGAATGACTTTGTCAGGCTGAGGTGGCAGCAGAGCACAAACCCAGCACTGTAGTGTTGTTAAATCTCAGGAAACCATTTTTAAATATATTAATTTTCCCACCAAATCTTAGTCATCTCTAAACAAATGAAGTTTTATCATAAGACAGAGTAATTACCATATATTTAGATAGTATAAAAAGTATGAGAGACATTTCGTCGTTACTGTCATGGCGTATTTATAGATTGTGGCAACTGTGCGGAAAATCCAGGCTAAACGCAGCCAACGCCTAAGTGGCCTAAAAGGCTGAGTTTGACCATAGTATGATAACCTGGTAAAACTTTACAACACTTGCACAGCCTATAGGGGGAAACACCGCCTTGGATCCATCATCATCGGGTGGATCAGCCTTATTCACTCGATATTTAATTGGTGAAACAAGAATACAATTACATCTTTAAGCATACTACTCAAAAGGTTGAAGTTTCGTCAAACATAATGTGATATATGAAAGTGCCATACGAACTAAAATAAGCAAGCGAGGTCTTCATAAAATGATATTGTTATTATACAATAAAGTTTCATACATACTTACCTGGCAGATATATACATAGCTAAGACTCCGTCGTCCCCCGACAGAAATTCAATTTCGCGCCACTCGCTACAGGTAGGTCAGGTGATCTACCGGCCTGCCCTGGGTGGCAGGACTAGGAACCATCCCCGTTTTCTATCATATTTTCTCTCTTCCACCTGTCTCCTGCGGGGAGGCTGGGTGGGCCTTTAATTGTATATATCTGCCAGGTAAGTATGTATGAAACTTTATTGTATAATAACAATATCATTTTCATACAATCCACTACCTGTCAGATATATACATAGCTGATTGGCACCCTTCGGTGGAGGGTAAGAGACAGCTACTATATGAATAGACAGGTAAACAACATATGTTGTAGGTATAAATAAAACCTTGGTTCCTACCTGATAGGTGGTAGACTTCGTGGGTGTTTGCCCAGTAGTCTGCATCACCTCAGAAACTTTAGCGAGATATATGATCTATGGCCAAGAGTTCTTGTGGGTCTGCCGATGGGGTCTTATCCGCTTACTCGGCAGAGCCTAAAAGGACTTTGTCAATGGGTGCTGATCCACTTATATGACAATACACCTTATGAAGGAGCACACAACAATCCCGACCACCTGATCCTAACCATATGTTAGAACTAAGGATTGTTCCGAGTTATCCCCGAACTCGTCACAACAACCGTAACTCAAAACCACTACGCACATTACAATAATTTTCCAAAAAAAAAAATTTATACTCATCTAATTGGTTTGGTATGACAAGATTCTCTTACTGAACAACATAGACGGCCGCCCACCGTGCTAAACCAAGTCCTCCATTGTTTCGAAGAGACTCCCAGACCATATCCAAAAAGAAGAAAGGAAAAGTATATACATTTAAGGATTGGTGTCGGCTCCCGCTACCCAGAATCGTATCCGCCGATACGAAAGGGAGGCCTAGAGGAAAAACACTTCTCATATGTCACACGAACGCTCCTTTCAAGTAATGAGATGCAAATACTGAGTTGCATCTCCAAAAGTGTCGTATCTATGATGTTTTTAAGCGACATATTCTTATGAAACGAGAGAGACGTCGCTACAGCTCTCACTTCATGAGCTTTAACTCTCAACAGTTGTAACTGTTCGTCAGGACAGACCTTATGAGCGTCTGTAATGACGTTTCTTCACAAAGAATGCCAGCGCATTCTTGGACATCAGTCATGTGGGGTCTTTTACCGCGCACCAAAGACCTTGTCTAGAGCCTCCCCATCTGAGTCTTTCTCTGAAGGTAGAACTTCAGAGCTCTAACAGGCATAGAGACCTCTCTGCTTCTCTGCCTACGAGACTGGACATGCCTTTGACTTCGAATGACTTAGCCAGGGATTCGTGGGATTCTCGTTTTTAGCTAAAAACAGGGTCTTAAACGAGCAAATAGCTGAGTCTCCCTTGAATCCGACTTTATCCTGCAGAGCATGTAATTCACTAATTCTCTTTGCCGTAGCTAAAGATAAGGTAAGGAATAGGCATTTTCTGGTGATGTCTCTAACGATGCCAGATGAGGAGGTTCGAATCTTTCCGATGACAGAAACTTGAGGACTACGTCTAGGTTCCAGTTCGGAGGTACTGGTTCCTTCGACTTTGAAGTCTCAAAAGACCTTATGAGATCGTGGAGATCTTTATTATCTGCCAAATCCAATCCTCTATTCCTGAATACAGCCGAGAGCAATACTTCTGTATCCTTTTATTGTGGATACGGCTAGATGAGATTTTTCTCTCAGGAATAGCAGGAAGTCAGCAATTTCCGCTATAGAGGTAGTGGAGGAGGACAACTTCTTGGATCTACACCACCTTCTAAACACCTCCCACTTCGATTGGTATACTTTCGTAGTGGAGGTTCTGCGTGCTCTCGCGATCGCGCTTGCCACTTGCGAGGGAAAAAGCCTCTCGCTCTGACAAGTCTTTCGATAGTCGAAAGGCAGTCAGAGCGAGAGCGGGAGGTTTTGATGGTACCTCTTGAAGTGTGGTTGTCTGAGAAGATCTGTCCTTCTTGGTAGGGATCTTGGAAAGTCTACGATCCACTCTACCACCTCCGTGAACCAATCCTGGGCCGGCCAAAAGGGGGCTATTAACGTCATCCTCGTCTCCTTTTGGCGCCACAAACTTTTTCATTACTAATCCCAGGATTTGAATGGGGGAAAAGCATATACGTCTACTCGAGACCAATTTAGCAGGAAGGCGTCTACCATAAGTGCTCTTGGATCTTCCACGACCGAGCAAAAGACTGGCAGCCTTTTGGAAATGAATGCGAAGAGATCCACATGAGGAGTCCCCCACAGAGACCAGAGATCGACACACTTCCTCGTGTAGGGTCCACTCTGTATGAAGGACCTGGTTCCTCCTGCTGAGTCTGTCCGCCACTCACATTCTTTACTCCCTGTACGAACCTTGTCAGCAGGGAGATGTTCCTGTGGGACGTCCAAAGCAATAGGTCTCTCGTCAGTTCGTAAAGGAACGAGGAGTGAGTCCCCCCGTTTCCGAATGTAGGCAAGTGCGGTGGTGTTGTCCCACGTTTACTTGCACTACTTTGTTCGACCACCAGAGGTTCTAGACTCTTCAAAGCCAGATGCACGGCGAAGAGCTCTTTGCAGTTTTATGTGCCAAGTCACCTGTGCTGGTTCCCAGGTGCCTGACACCTCTTCTGAGCCTAATGTCGCTCCCCAACCTTTCTCCGATGCGTCGGAGTACAACACTAGGTCTGGTTCTGTGTTTTTAGAGAGATCCCTTTGTTCTCTTGCAGAGGGGGCAACCACCACTCCAGGTGCGATTTTATCTCCACTGGAATGGGAAAAACGTCCGAAAGCTGTCGGTTTTTCCAGCTCCAAGACTTCTGAGGAAGAATTGAAGCGGACGTAAATGCAGTCTTCCTAGTGGGAAGAACTGTTCTAGCGAGGAAAGGGTCCCTAGAAGGCTCAACCATTCCCTCGCCGACGTATGTTCCTTCCCTAAGAAGAGAGAGACTATCCGCAAACCTTTTGCGATTCTCTCTTGCGAAGGAAATACTCGAAAACCCCGAGAATCCATCCGAATCCCAGATAGACTAGGTCCTGTCTGGGGATCAGCTGAGACTTCTCGAGGTTCACGAGCAATCATAACGCTTTGATCAAATCTAGCGTTAACTTTAGGTCCTCCAAGCACTGTCTCTCTGATCTGGCCTGATGAGCCAGTCGTCCAGATACAGAGAGATATTTACTCCTTTGAGGTGAAGAAACCTTGCCACATTCTTCATCAGGCTTGTGAAGACCTGAGGAGCTGTGGACAGGCCGAAACACAAGGCTCTGAACTGAAAAGATCCTTCCCCCCGTCATGAAACGGAGGTACTTCTTCGATGAAGGGTGGATCGGGACGTGAAAGTAGGCGTCCTGGAGATCTAGAGAACACCATCCAATCTCCTTGTCGTAATGACGCTAGGACTGAAGCAGAAGTCTCCATGGAGAAACTTCTCCTTCTGAACAAATTTTGTTCAGAGAGCTGACGTCTCCAGTACTGGTCTCCAGCCTCCCGAGGCTTTCGCAACCAGAAAAAGGCGATTGTAAAACCCCGGGGAGTTTTGATCCAGTACTAGTTCTATCGCTCTCTTGTCCCACATTTGTTCCACCATCGATCGAAGAGTATCCTCAGCACAGGATCCTTGTACTTGGCTGATAGTTCCCTTGGTATTGATGTTAGGGGAGGAGTGTTCAGGAAAGGGATACGATATCCCTTCCTTATGATAGCCAATGAAGACGCGTCTGCGTTTATCAGTGTCCAGGCTTCCACAAATCCCAGGAGCCTGGCACCTACTGGTGCTTGGAGGAGAGAATCTTCATTTTCCCTTTTTAAAGGGACGAAAGGCAGACCTACCTCCTCTTCTCCGGAGCCTTCCTTCTTGCGGGAGGTCTGGAGGTCGGACCACCTCGAAAGGGCTGAACAGATGTACTAGGTCCTTTCTTGTCCGATGCAGAAACAGGTTTCTTTCTTTCTTGCTGACTGCGTCAGAAGATCCTGAGTCGCCTTCTCAGTTAAAGAATGCGCAATGTCCTTCACTAACTGAGAAGGGAACAAAAAGTCAGATAGAGGCGAATACAGTAGAGCTGCCCTCTGAGCGTGTGAGACTGCCTTGGTTAAGAAGGCCCATATACAGTCCTCTTCTTTAGAAGACCTGCTCCAAATAATGATGAGATTTCAAAAGAGCCATCCTGTACCGCTTTGTCAATACAAGACAATATGCATAACAGGGCTTCAGGTTCGATTCCTTCCGAATCATGGGCTTTCTTGGACATCACCCCAAGGGACCAATCTAAGAAGTTGAAGACTTCCAATACATGAAAGAGTCCCTTGAGGAGATGGTCCAGTTCAGAAATTCCCCACGTAATTCGTGCCAAATTGAGACCTTGTCGACGTGAAGCGTCAACTAAGGTCGAAAAATCTGCTTCCGATGTAGAAGGGAGAGCAATACCCATATTCTCTCCCGTTCGATACCAAATGCCTCTTTTCCCAGCTAATCTTGCTGGAGGCATGCAGAAGACTGTTCTCACTAAGTCTTTCTTAGACTTTCATCCATGAGTCTAAGGATTGTAAGGCCCTCTTCATCGAAATGGTGGGCTTCATTTTGAGAAAAGACGAAGGCTTCTTCGTCTTAGCACTTGAAAAGAGAGAGCGCGGAGAAGGAGGAGCGGCAGGAGTCAACTCGTCTCCATACTCCTCAAGAAGCAAGGTAGTCAAAACCTTATAGTTAGACAGTCCTTCTCTTCCCTGATATTCATCATCCGAGTTTTCTTCCAAACTCGGGATCTACATGAGTCTCCGCGCTCCTTTCCGTACGTTCCTCTTCTGGAGGAGACAAACTCCTAATAGGAGAGGGGCTAAGGGAATGATAATCTTTCCTCTTTCCCGCTTTAATAGTCTTGGAAGGCGCCACAAGCTCAGGCTTCTCTTGAAAATTAGAAGACGCTTCCTGCTTGGATGACGCTTCCCGTTCGCCAAGCGTCCTGGCTGACGTCTCTCGCTTACTTGTCTGCTGACGTCTTGATGACGCTTCGCGCCGGAAGACGCTCCGCTCTCCAAAGGCGTCCTACTTGGCGTCAACAATATTGGTCGGAGCGTCACGTCTATGATCCGATTTCAATGACGCTTCACGTCTAAAAGACGTCTTACGTCTCTCTGGCGTTACGAAACTTTCGTAAGCCACCGTTCTCGTTCTCGAACTCGAAGCTTCTGTAAGACGTTTAGCAGCTTCACGTCTGCATGACGCTTCTCGTCGAGCAGGTGAGAGAGGACGAGACTTCTTATTGGAAGCGTCACGTCCTTCCGACGAGGCGCTAAAACTCCCACTAGAGAGGACAGTTGCTCTTGAACTGCCATATTATCCTCCTTGACGCTTCTCCCACGTCCACTGCATGACGCCTTTCGTCATCACTCGGGGGAGAAGAAGGAAAGGGTACTTCTGCGTACTCGTTCAGGTGACGCTGAACGCCACCTTCGCTTTCTTAATAGAAGAAGGAGCGTCATCTGAGAAGCGCTCTGGGCTAGAATCTATTTCAGGTTCTTTCATATGACGCTTCAGCGGTCTCGACAAGTTCGACTCCTTCCACCCTCGTTTAGGTGAGGGAGAGGGAGAGGACGAGAAACACTCACGAAGGACGCTTTTTCTATAGCGCCCTTGAGCCGCCTGCCACGAAGCAGAGCTAGCTGAAGGGACGTCTGACCGTTGGGGATTCCCCACGACCTCCTTAAGGCTTTCGACTTTCCTTCTCCTCTGGGCATGGGAGCTTGGAAGAGGTCTAGGCCTGGGAGCGTCGCAGGGACGATCAAACGCCCCCTCCACAACACTGGGAGAACTCACTTCACTGTAATGCTCACTTTCACTAGCCTTACCTTGGAAGTCAGCCATCTTGGACTTCATCTCTAATTGTAGCTTTCAGATTGCGATTTCCGAGGGCCGAATCCGAAAGAGCACTCTGATGAGATACATAGGAGAATCTACATCAGTAGGATTAGAATTATCCGTGAAAGGCTCAATAGGCCCTTGAACTCACACTTTCAGACGTCCTAACCCTATCCTCTCTAACTTCTTCAAATAAGAAGTCAAAGTCTTCCACTCTTCTGCATTTTAATCCCTCGCATTCCTTTACAAGTATTATTAGCAGAACACTGAAACCCCCTACATTTACGGCATACAGTGTGAGGATCAACCGAAGCTTTCGGTATCCTCACCCTGCTAGCCTACATTCACACACATTCTCACACTCACATTTGAATCAGACATACTGAGAAAAATCCAAAAGAGTTATTCCAAAAACAGTCCAACAGTAAGCGAATGCCAAAACACATCCAGATACGTCACCAAAAAGCCGAGAAACGATGATCAAAGGATGAAATATGAATCTAAGTCGGAGGTATAGCAACAATGTGATACCACCGCGACAGAGAAAATATGATAGAAAACGGGGATGGTTCCTAGTCTGCCGCCCCGGGAGGCAGGCAGGTAGATCACCTGACCTACCTGTAGCAGTGGCGCGAAATTTGAATTTCTGTCGGGGACGACGGAGTCTTAGCTATGTATATATTCTGACAGGTAAGTGGATTGTATGAAAATATGTTTTCAAGGCAGTTTTTAAATCCAATATGGCGTCCACCGACTGAGGTGCCGTTTGTAACTGGCATTGATCCAACGTCCTTCCCAGCGTTCATTTGAACAATATTAGTGTATGTATGTAATATTTATTGATCTTACTCAAGATTGCAGTTGTAATCAGCACAATAAAATAAAATTTTGTTGCCTATGTTAGCGAAAGTATGAAACTTCTTATTCCTGGGGTCATGGTTTGAACTGAAATTAATTTTACCTTGTAATCGGTGGTTTTATCCTTACTGCCATCACAACTGAAACTCCACAGTGCTTATTTGATTGTAATTACATATACACATTTTGGTCCTAATTCACTCCAAATTGCACTTGAACTACGTTGCTGTTCCTGGTTCTTAAGCGCTCACTCCACAAACACAGTTGTGGGCAGCACACGACTACACTGTTTATGAGGTGCAAAGCTTTATTCCCTTAATTGTTTACCTTACTAATATTTAGTTTAACTTTACTTTTGTTACTTCTCAAAAATGTTTTATTTTAATTTATGGCTATTATTCCTTTTTTGCAACCAAATTAACCCTGAAAAATTACAGATACTTCTAAAGTAGATACGAGCAGACACAGCAAAATGTCATCGTTGCGAATTTAGTGGAGCTTCACACATACGCCGATGTATTTACAAACTGTTTCCATGAATTCTAGTTATCATAGTAATGCAATAATGATAAAATTGCTTTAATATGTGTATAAGGGGGAACAACCGACTGAACTAGTGGCTCCAGTTTCCTACACGTGTGGATCCACCCTCCGAAAATGTACTTTCACGTCCTGACACCGGAGATGGGCACCAGTCACGAGTTGTTGGTGGTGAGAGCAAGAGCTCGAGACCTCTACTCTCCTTTTGACACCAACCACGGCTTATCCAAGGAAACTACGATTGTTTGGTAGAAGAAGAAGCGTGCATTTGATAATTATTTAAATAAATAGTTAAATGGCAGTATAAGGTCATGAATTGCATAAATTTTTTACATATTCATGATTATTTATTTGAAAATATTCATTATTGAAAAAGTAAATAGATTCCTGATTCAAATATCAACAGTGTTGCTGTGAATAGTACCTACGGCATTGTTCGCGCCTCCTCTATTGTTTATCAGTGTTGTCAATTAGTATGTGTTTACCCTTCAAACTGGGTATAAGACTTGCGGAAAACCGGGGAAATAAGTGAAATTATCATATCTATTTGTAGTATATATATATATTAGAGCAATTTTATCATTATTGCATTACTATGACAACTAGAATTCATGGAAAGTTTGTAAATGCATCAGCATATTTGTGAAGCTCCACTAAATTGGCAACGATGAGTCTTTTTGCCGTCTGCTCGTATCTACTTTAGAAATATCTGTAATTTTTCGGGTTTAATTTGGTTGCAATAAAAGGATAATAGACATAAATCACATAAGCATTTTGAAGTAACAAAGTAAAGTTAAACAAATAATGAGTAAAGTAAACAATTACGCGAATAAAGCTTTGCACCTCATAAAGAGTGTATGTAGTCGTCTGCTGCTCGTAACTGTGTTTGTGGAGCGAGTGCTTAGGAACCAGGAACAGCAACGTGGTTCAAGTGTAATTTGGAGTGAATTAAGACCAAAACATATATAATTACAATTAAATAAGCACTGTAGAGTTTCAGTTGTTATGGCAGTAAGCATAAAATGACAATGTCGAAAATTGCATTTTTCCTAACTATACAAACCTGAGGTCCTTTAACAATAGGAAGGTAACTAGCGGCAGCTGGGACGGTCGTAACGCTTCGAAACAAGGGAGAACGGTAGTTAACTGCTGTCACGTGCGCTCGCCCACGCGCCCGAGAGGTGAAGAATCACTTTTGCTTTAGGCCCATGCAAAAAGTTGCAGAGTGAGGGTGGCATGAGGTGGGACTATATGTAAAAGGACCTAGGTTTTGTATAGTTAGGAGGAAAAAATGCAATTTTCGACAAATTGTCATTTGTTCCGATACGTAATACAAACCCTCGGTCCTTTAACAATAGGAAGACTCACTTATTGGTGGGAGGAATCTGAGTCTTTGGTGAACAGACTGGTGTTCGTCCAACCCTGGAGTGCCTCCCTGGTCGAAGAGCAAGGGAGGGATCAAAACCTCTGTCCGATGATCGGGGTGTGCACCGCAGGATCAATGGTCAGACCTCTGGCCAAGTACTAAGAGAGAGGCAGCGTATCTCTTCGTACCAGCAAGCAAGAAACTTGTTCCTGTTGCAAGAGACAATCATAAAATGATGGGGTTTGTCTCAAGTTGGCATCCAATTTCCTCCCCCTTGTTGGAGGAAGTGGTGGATTATTTACTCCTATCCCTACTGAAAGGATAAGATGGTGCTCTATTGAGTAGCTCACCTGCATCTCGTCCTTACCCAGCAGGGTGACGACCGTGTCCCTCTACCCAGAGGAGAGGGAAGAGATGGGAAGAGGAGCCAGTCACACTCTCATTCACATCATACCATCTTAGGTCACACCAGGAACTCGATGCTGTTCAGCCTACGAGGGTTTGGGTTAACTACCACAAAGTGGTTGAGCAACCACCATGGTTCCCAAGGAAAAAGATCCAAGGAACTGTGGGCAATATCCCGAAGGTAGAAGGAGGTGCATGCGGTCCCGGCCGGTTGGACCAGGCCCCTGCCCTTCACTACCTGCGCCACGGAGAAGTTCTTGCAGAACGCGAGAGAATGATGAAGAGGCGTCCCACACTCATCCTGGGTGTCGAGTTTTTCTTCAGACAGCTCCGTCGCGCCTTCACGGACAAAGCAGCATAGCCTTCGTATCGGAGGCGGTGAAGTCCATTAGGGAGGGTATTGTGAAGGACTCGATCCAATCGTCAGTTACCGAAGGGTTCTGAGTCTTCGCTACGAAGATCGGTTACGAAATCGAGCGTCACAAATCCCCATGCCCTTTGTGCTTGACTTCTCAAGAGAAGTCATGCAGTTACCTAAGACGAAAAGAAGGGAATAGTCGTATGACCTATCCCTCTTCTCAACTTTGGTTATGTACAGTACTCATACTGACAAGCTATTAAGACGAAGTAATGATTGCTCTGGAACAACCCCGAACTAAGTCCACAGCATAGTTCGTAACTGACTGGGCGGGCGCTCTGACAGCTGCCGACTGACTGGTTCGGAATCGGTAGGTAGAGGCAGTTGTCCCAAGCATCCGGGTAAGTCACGTGACCTTCGCCCTTTAAAGAGTTATGCTGAGAGACCAAACAAATAATATATTTGTTAGTCACCGATGCCGGACGGCGTGGTGATGATTCTCTTAATGTATAAGCTCAAAAGGCGAAAGTCAATGCCTTCAAAAGACCGAGGTCCCTGATGGCAAGAAAATCTCATAGACGTTGAATCTCAGCTTAAGGAGAAACAACACTATGTGACGTTGAAGACGAAGGTAGGCAATGAATGCAACCTACGTCTTCAGTTGAATCGAGAGAAGGAATCTCAAGATTCTAAACCTGTGCTTACAAATGACTGAAAACGCTAACCGCCATTTTCATTGCTGTCTGGTGTGCAATGAAAGCGGGCGTTCTTCAGTAATGAAACACAGGGGAGAGCCGCCTGAAGAACTGCTTCTCATGGGCTGAACGTTTGGAGTGTAGAGCTGGCAGGTGTGGGAGTAGCGATGTCTTTCAATACATCTGCTAATCCGGGTGAACAATGAACAATTGCACACCTCCGAATACAAGATATTTTGAGGACAAACTCAGATTCTGCAAAAAATCATTCGCATTATCGAGATACGATGCAGCAAGAGACTATTACAGAATTCTGTTACCGTGCGGTAAACAGAAAGATGAGAGTCGAATAGATATCTCTGTTTAAAATTCTCGCAATACCGAAGAACGATGAATACTAGCGTCACAGCAGTAGATGGTCATTCATGTATGCGAGAATCCCCGTTAATCAGAGACATAAGTCCGTGATTGTTGGGCAGAGATACGGTTGGTATTCAATCAAAGCAGGTGGAGAAAGACATAGCCCAACCGTGCATCTCGAGGTGGCAGCTGGTACTGAAATGCCTCGGGCAATTCAATACGCAGTAGCTGTCGCTGACTCGTCATCCTGAGTTGCCAAGTAATCCTTTCCACGAAGGAATGCGTTCGGCTAGAACCACCGAGCATAAAAAGATATGCTCGAGCAATTATATTTATGCGAAACGAATTTCGGTAATATAAAAGCTTAAATGGTGGTGTTGTGACAACACCATAAGTATATAAAATTGAAACTGGAAAACTCCTGGGAGGTTGCAGGCAACCCCGAGTGTAGTTCAATTAGAATACTCGTCTAAGTCGCAATCCGTAGAGTAACTAGGATATGCGCCTACCCCTCGGACAATTCAACTGCTTAGCAGAATCATGTTTGCGAGGTTAATATACGTAGTATATTTGTAGGATTCTGAACAACGATCTCCATCCTAAATTCTTTCCTTCAAGAAAACAAAATAAGGATTGGAGATCGACCACCTTCGATCTCTATCAAAGAGAGTGAAGAAGTCTTCCTCGAAGGAAAGCTTCAATGGTGAACAGAATACTAAGACTAAGACAATAGTTCAAGCCAAACTGGATATTCCCGTCCGTTCTTCTCTATTCCAGGTTGGTCGCCTACTGTGAGATAGTCTTCTTCAGCAGCAGTCTTCTCCTAATGCTAGAAATTCCAGGAATTCGAGCATAGGCGAGGTTCCCGATACGTGTAACATATCGGGGATTCTCGTCTCGCTCAACTTTGGACCGTGGTCCTCGCCTAAGTGTTTTGGAGATCGTAAAAAACTCGAACACTCCTGAATGCGCTAGAAATTCCGTATTAATTCTAAGCAGTCTGCGAACCCCACCGAATTCGTCAAACGACATCGGCTGGTGGTCCTCTCGATTCCCGTAGAAATCGAGAATGGGCATTTGGATCCCTCCTCAAACGACCGGGGTGCTTACGTCAGGTAGGACCCGAAGGTTCCCCCCGGTAGCGCAAGTCCCCAACGCGGATCCTACAGAGAAATCTCTGTAGGATCCCTCCCTTTTCCCTCGTAGCCGTAAGGAGAGAGGAATGGGGGAGGAATTGGATACGTCGCTCGCCTTTCCAGTGGAACTAGCAGTTGGAGAAGAGTAGGAGCAGCCATCGCCTTGCGGCGATGGCCTCTCAGAGTCATGGGAAAACGTATCGTCAGGAGAAAACGTTTTCCCCGAGGAGGGTTTTACGAACCTCTAACTGTAGGTAAGGTCTGCCGCCACTGTGAACGTTGTCTGGGTGGGGCTGATCGACACCTGACAGGAGAGAGCCGATACCGTCCTCCGACTCATTCCAGTCCTCGTCGAGGTCGAAACCTCTCAGGAGGAGCCGAAGGAGTATTTAAATACGGTGTCCCGAAGACACGTAGAAACGCCGCTGTCGCAGTAGAGGAGGTGGAAGTAGCTTGATCGACCAGCCAGAACTGAGAGAGCCTTCTTGTCCGGAGACGATAGAGACTCTGGTTCAAGACAGAATCGGCAAGCTCGATCGCGGCAAACCCACCGTCGGTTTGGTCCCTCTCGGGGCCCAAAACGACTCGAGCAGAGAACTGGGCTCTGCTGGTGGAGCGGCGATCCTTCCCCTAGGTCGTTGTGCTGACGAATCAGTGCAATAACCTGGGCAAGTTACTCTGAATCTCGGAAGTTACAGCGTCTTGAGGAGTAGGACCGTCCAGTCCCTCCAACAAGAGCAGCTCCCAAGACCCTCCTCCTTCAGAAGAAGGACCAGCAACAGATCCCTGACGGTTGCCTCCAATCACTTGCCGCGTACGTCCTGGCTGGTCCTAAGACCATACCTGGCACGTGCAGCATCGTGACGGGATCGTGAGCGGCGCATCTCTCACGTCACTCCTATATACTCGCTCTTCCTGGCGGTATGCCAGAGGAAGTTGAAGGTATCGGAGAGACAGAACTGACGCTACCCCCCCCCCCCCTACCCCCCCCCCCCCCCCTGACGGTCGCCTCCAACTCACTTGCGCGTACGTCCTGGTTGGTCCTGTAAGACCATACCATACGTGGCACGTGCGGCTTCGTGATGGGATCGTGACGGCGGCATCTCTCACGATCACTCCTATATACCTCGCTCTTCCCTCCCGGCGTGCCCCGAGGAAGTTGAAGGTAGTGGAGAGACAGACCTGAGCTCCCCCCTCCCCCCCCACGCTCGCTGGCAGGACCAGCGTACGTGGGGGGCTGCAGCCGATCACCAAACCCGCGGTGGGACTCGATCTGCAGGTCCTGGCCGTGCCGCTCACCTGTGGCGAGCGACTCGACTGAGCATGTCGACCCCGGTCCCCTGCGTCAGACGAGCTGCTACTGGTTACCGTATCCGCCCCGGTCACTGTGGAAGCGGCGGTCAGGTGACCTGCAGAGCTCGCTTTCTTGCGGTGAGACCGGTTGAGCGTCCTCGTTGGCACGTTCAAACCGCTGGTACCAGACCGAGGGCTGGTACATCGGTCGAGGTACCTGGGGGACCTCTTCCCAGCCTCAACCCGTGGCCAGGTCAAGAGACCGTCACGTCCACCCGAGGTACCGGTCTGGTCGCTACAATAGCAGACGCTGGCCTGGCGAGAGTCAACTGAGCGGCTCTCGACAGTCTTCTGCTCCGCTGCCTCGGTCATGACGCTGAGACGAACTCAGGCGTCTTAACTTTGGCTGCACGGTCACCCGAAGGAGACCGTACACCCGGAACTTCTCGGCTGGACGAGAAAAAAACCGAGCCGGTACCTGGCTTAGCAGCAGAGCTGCCAAGACAGGCGAGGGTGTACCAGCAGTAGCCAGACAACCCTTGGTCGTGGGGCCTTCTTCTTCTTTCAGAAGAGGAGACGGGCACCGTCCCGAAGGAACAGGAGGACCAGCCCTACGAAGAACCCCCCTTCTCACCGGAGTGACCGTAGAGACGAGCCCTTCGAAGTTCACCGAAGGAGTCGTTCTTAGGGGGAAAAACCCTCCGGGTTACCAGCTGGTCGCTGCGAGAGCGGAACCGCTGGCCTGGCGAGAGTCACCTGAGCGGTTCTCGCCAGGTTCTCTGCTCCGTGCCGCGGTCTTGGTGCCGAGCGAACCTCTGTCGCCGAAACTTTGGCTGCACAGTCTCTGAGGGGATGTCGTACACTCGGGATCTCTCCCGCGAACGGAGAGACCGAGCCGGAACCTGGCGTAGTGGCATCGCCGCTAGCACCAGGTGAGGAAGTACTCCTCTGGTCCCCGTTCTATCTTTTCCTTACGGAAGGGGAGACGCCCCCGCCCCCTGCTCCCGAATTGGAGCAGTGGAGGACCAGCAGAAGGACCCCCCGTCCCACCGAGGTGGGACAGGCCCTTAGAAGTTCCCGAAGGAGACTTCTTAGGGGGGGGAGGCAGCCTTCTTCTTCTTCGGCTTATGGGCCTTAGAAGTCGAAGGGGAAGAGGCAGCAGCAGACGAAGACGAATGATGACACCTTCCTCTTCTTCGTCAGCTCACGCAGGACAGTCGTCAGGTCCTCCATCCAGGCCGGAGTTGGGCCTATTGCCGAAGCAACACGGCCCGCGACTGCACCTGTCCGAAGGACCTGGGACTCGGGAAAGACACACCATGCAGGACCAGCATGGACAGGCGCAGGAACCCAGGAGCAAAAAAACAGGAACAGCAACCAGCTCACAGAGCGGCAGGTAACAGTGCAGCGGTGACACACCAGAAGGGACAAGCCAAGCCAGTAGCGGGAACCACATCAGCGGCAGGTACGGCAGGCCCAGCCATCGCCACGTAGAGTCATCGGCAGCCAGCGGGAACCTGGGTACTGGCGGCCGGTCCAGGGGCGAGCTGCTGGAACAGCGGAAGTCTGGGGGCAGGCAACAAGAAGAAAACACAGGCGGCGGCGGCATACCCCTCCTCGGTACAGTGGCGAACAGGCCCTAGTAGCGCAGACGGCGTCACCGACACAGCATGGGGAGTGTAGACCAGCGGGGGGAAGCAGCATAAGCGCCGTCCGTGGAGGTTGTAGTGGAGCTACCGCTCCAAGGTCACCGCCCCAGACCTCGCTAGACGCTGCAGCAGATCGTGGATGCTAGGCCACGCACCCTGCAGCCGCAGTGGCCCATACCTGTCCAAGGTCGTCTCCCACGGATGTAGCACCTGCGGTAGCACAGACAGATTAGTAAGAGAGGGGTTCCCTCACGCACGGGGGGAGACCATGCCCCACCCCGCGAACGCAAGGAAGACCCCAAATACAAAATACGAGGAAGCTGAGCGGGGGGCAGGAAAGAAGACGAAGAATCGGATACCAAGGGAGTCGTGGGAGAGCTTTCCGACGACTTCCTGGCAGACCTTCGCTTCCCCTAACCCCCGCACAGCAGTGAAAAGTAATATGAAAATGAAACAGAATACTGCACTTGCGATTCACTTCATAGAACTTAAAGGGGGAAAAGAGACCATTCCCGGGTAAGAGCGGAAACTTGATCCATTAATAATATGATGCTATCATAAAATATATATGAAAATGAAACAGATAAATGAAAATGAAAAGAAAACTGCATTGCGAATCCACTTTCATTGCATTCTATTCATACAAAATAAGAGGCTCGTGCCGAGCACAATCACGCTCTCGGCAACGAACGCACAGGGCAAAAATATAATGAAAAAAAGAGTACTTACATCTTTCAATTACACATTTTCGCCCAAAATACATGACTCGGCGCGAGTGCGCCCGCCCTCAGGCACCGAGACATAATTCAGGTCAATTTCATGAAAAGAGCGGAAATCGCCGCCTCTACAGCGATAGCTCCATGTTGATTCATAATTAAGTGATAAAAAAATGAAAACAGTGTACTTACAGTTTCATTTTCAAGTCAAAACAAACCATTAGTAGAAAACACAATGTAAACAAAGCATACGACAATGAAGCAGGCAGAGAGCGATGACGAACACGTCCTTCACACCCGCGGCCGAAAGCAAAAAGTGATTCTTCACCTCTCGGGCGCGCGCGCGCGCGACGATCGGACAAGCAGTTAACTACCGTTCTCCCCTTGTTCGAAGCTTACGACCGTCCCAGCTGCCGCTAGTTACCCTTCCTATTGTTAAAGGACCGAGGGTTTTGTATTACGTATCGGAACAAACCACAGATTACAAGGTAAAAATTAATTTCAGTTCAAACCATGACCCCGGGAATAAGAAGTTTCATACTTTCACTAACATAGGCAACAAAATGTTTTATTGTGCTTATTACAGCTGCAATTTTGAGTAAGATCAATAAACGTTACATATATACGCTAACATTGTTCAAATGAGTGCTGGGAAGGCTGGGATAGATGGTGGATTGTCTGTGGTTAGAACGGCCAGTCATGCGATTGCCGTCATATTGGATTTAAAAACTGCCTTGAAAACATATTTTACGAAGACCTCACATGCTTATTTTAGTTCGTATGGTGCTTTCATATATCACATTATGTTGATGAAACTTCAATCTTTTGAATGATATGCTTTAAGATGTAATTGTATTCTTGTTTCACCAATTAAATATCAATTGAATAAGGTTGATCCACACGATGACAATGGATCCTCTGCAGTGTTTCCCCCATACTACAAATACATATGCTAATTTCACTAATTTCCCCGGTTTTGTGCAAGTCTTATACCCAGTTTGGAGGGTAAACACATACCAATTGGCAACACTGATAAACAATAGAAGAGCACAAACAATGCCGTAGCTACTGTTCACAGCAAAATTGTTGATATTTGAGTCAGGAATCTAGTTACTTTTTCAACAACGAATATTTTCAAATTAATGATCATGAATATGTTAAAAAATTTATGCAATTCATGACCTTATACTGTTGTTTAACTATTAATATAAATAATTATTTAGTGCAGCTTCTTCTTTGTACCAAAAAAAACATAGTTTACTTGGATGTACCAGGCGGTTGGTGTCATTGTTGACGATTGTTGTGAAAGAACAAAGTGCCCAAGTGTCTATGGGTAAAAGTGGTGTGAAGATTTAGCACTGGAATGGAAAGTTTATTGACATAAGTGACTCCGCAAACATCGAGATGGCGTCAATCTTCTACATTTTGGTGTGTAAGTAAAAATTTCAAAAGCATCATGGAGTTATGTTTGCAATGCGCTTGGCTAGACATTTATTAACCTCTGTTCAATCTTGAAATATGACCTTAATTTCTAACTTTCGAGAAAATACTTCGAAAGGATAGTAGAGATCTCAAGCTGTTGCTCTCACCACTGATGACTCGTGACTGGTGGCCATCTCCGGTGTCAGGACGTGTTAAAGTACTTTTTCTTCGGAGGGTGGGTCACATGCGATGAAAACTGGATCAGTTAGTCCAGTCAGTTGTTTCCCCTATTAACCGAAAGCAGCCCCGGTCGCCCCAGGCCAGGAAACATGGCATAATAGGTAAGGTTAAGGGGATTAGCTAGGTTGTTTGTATGGTTTTCTATTCCTGGAAATGTGTTTTCCCAGTTATAGCTAATTCTGATGTGTTTTCCTCAATTTCTCGTCGGCAATTATGTATTTTAGGAATCCCCCTAGTAAGGGGATATCTTTAAAATCGCGCATTTCTAATGGAAATGAAGGTAAAATTTGTGCAAAATACAGGTTAGGTAAATAGGGCTAAACAAATCATGGACGATTCATCGTCATCATGCTGGCCGGGTCTTATTCACTCAATATTTAATTGGGAGAAACAAGAATACAATCCACATCTTTAAGCATACCATTTCAAAAGATTGAAGTTTCGTCAACAGATGTGATATATGAAAGCCCCATACGAACTAAAATAAGCATGCGACGCTCTTCGTAAAGTATGTTTTCAAGGCAGTTTTTAAATCCAATATGGCGGCTATCGTCAAGCTGGCCGGTCTAACCACTGACAATCCACCATCTTTCCCAGCCTTCTCAGCACTCATTTGAACGATGTTAGAGTATATATGTAATGTTTATTGAATCTTACTCAAGATTGCAGTTGTAATCAGCACAATAAATCATTTGTTGCCATATTAGTGAAAGTATGAAACTTCTTATTCCTGGGTTGTCATGGTTTGAACTGAATTCATTTTACCTTGTAATCGGTCGTTTATCCTTACAGCCATCACAACTGAAACTCACAGTGCTTATTTGATTGAATAATTATACACATTATTGGTCTTAATCCCACTCCAAATTGCACTTGAACCACGTTGCTGTTCCTTGTTCCTAACCGCTCACTCCACAACACAGTTACAAGCAGCAGACGACGACAATGTTTATGAGGTGCAAAGCTTTTTATTCCCTTAATTGTTACTTTACTCTCATTATTTAGTTTAACTTTACTTTGTTACTTCAAAAATGTTTATTTAATTCATGTCTATTATCCTTTTTTTGCAACCAAATTACCCAAAAAAATTACAGATATTTCTAAAGTAGATACAATCCAATGTTTCTAACCTTGTCATACATCTGGCTGCCAAAAACCATCGCGGAGCAGACGACGGATTAGTGGATTTATAATTTTTTTTTTGCTAGCACTTTCATGATTTAAGTCTGTATTAGTATTTTGATTTTTTGTAAATAACTGTATGGCAGAAATAAATGTAACCTTTAATGTTTGCATGCTAAGAATGGCAAAATCATCGTTGCCACATTAGTGGAGCTTCACACATGCATTATTATAAACCATTTCCATGAATTCTAGTTGTCATAGTAATGCAATAATGATAAAATTACTTTAATATTTATGTATGTATACTTCCGATACATAGGCTAATTTCACCAATTTCTACGTTTTGTGTAAGTCTTATACCCAGTTTGGAGGGTGAACACAAACCAAATTGGCAACAGAGAGAGAAGGGAAGGTGAAGGAAGGAAGGAGAGCAGGGGTGGCGGTGGAGGGAGAGGGTAGGTGGAGCTTTTTTACTGCTGTGTTCGTATCCATTACTGGATAATGGTAGTTTTTGTCTCTTGGTAAAAGGGTAAAAGGACAAGTGTCGTTATTCTTTACGATTAGTGATTCACGATACCCTTATAAATTACGGCACTGGGTGTAATACACTATAGCACAATCTCGTTCTGATAAGAGTGTTCGGTACAGAAATATTGCCAAAATCGTGCTTGCACTAACTTTCCTCTTTTAACGACTTTCTGGTCATTGCAAATTCGGCCCCCATTAATTTCCTATGGTGCGAAAGCAGACAAGAGGCCCAGGGAGCGAAAGCGATTGCACCACACTACAGCGGTAATCCGCCAGTAAAACATCTTCATATATCCAAAAGTAAATAATAAAGATATATATGCGCATTACAATTTATAACAATTACATGAATAGCTGAAAGAGCCCTGGTGTACATGGGTACAAGTGATGCTGCGGATTTACCACAGGAAATGGTCAGTTTGTTGACACAAGCGACTCCATAACATCGAGATGCGTCAATCTTCAAAACTTCTTTAATCGTACCTAGGTAAAAATTTTGGTAGATCTAGGGTACTTATCCGCGGCGGCCTAGACTATGGCAGTTGCGGTTTTTCTATGCAGTTTTACCTGCTGAACAAGAATTTTAAATAATATTATTCGGACGACTGTAATTAACCCCCCAAGGGCCAGTACTAACACGGCGAAATACATTGGACGGCCCCCAATATCCCTAGTGGATGTCGTATCCGTGGTTACGTTCCTTGCAATCAGTGCGGACTGCTTCTGTAGAAATACCAAAATTTCGAAAGCATTTTGGGGTGGGTAGTGTGCACTGTGTTGGCCACACTTTTAATTATGCTCTGTTTAAATCTGAAATATGGCCTTAATTTCTAACTTTGGAGAAAAATACTTAGGTACTTCGAAGCAGAGTAGAGGTCTTGAGCTCCTGCTACCAACACCAACCAACTCATGAATGATGACCATCTCCGGTGTCAGGACATGTTGAAGTACTTTTTCGGAGGGTGGCGAGTTGTTTACCCTACTAGGCTACTGTAATTCTTGTTCAGGAGGTAAAACTAGGTACCTAGTTAGGCTAGGTAGATCTACCACATCGAGAAATGATTTCCCATGATCTACCCAGGATAGACTGATATAAGCGTTGGTTAATCCTCAGTATGGTAGTTAGGTAGCCTGGATTATAAAAAGGGACAAAAAATAGTCATCAAACTTACCACCACCACCCAGCCCCTGTGACAATGACGACTCTGCCATCAAACCGTAATTCCCCCATGATTCGAACTTCCGCCAAGTCACTATTAAACACTTGTGCCACAATCTTAGATCTACCAGTTCTCGTCGAGAAGTGCCACCGAAGCGTCGTATCGGAGGCAGCGATGGGCAAAGTTCACTTTAGATTCATTCGAGAGCCGCAGAGTCCTGCTGTTGCCAGGGAGAAGACGAGACCTTATCAACATCAACAAAAAGTTACGTTCTGTACAAAATTCATTCAGCTATCTGCTTTCATTCTCTCGCTCTCTCTCTTCACTTCGGTCGTTGCGTTGCTTTAATGAGTCGTTCAGTGTTCATGGTTTTTTATGACATAGATAAATGAAGTTTATAAGGTAATTTTAGGCAATAACTCCGAACGGATTGTATGGAACGTTACCGCGAATATGACAGCCACCAAGGATTGGGGCGTGAAATGCATCTCGCCGTGTTTAATGCTGGCCCCTGGGGGTTAATTACAGTCGACCACCGCCCCCGCCCCGCCCCCCAAAAATAACCGTAAATTCTTAATAAGCAACCTGAATACTGTAGGAAACTGTAATTTCAAAACAAAAACTAGATCTTCCTTTTATACACTTGAACAAGTGTAGGCAATTGCACTTAACTGTCCCGTTGGGATCGTGACAGTATTCATTACACACACATATACTCTCTCTCTCTCTCTCTCTCTCTCTCTCTCTCTCTCTCTCTCTCTCTCTCTCTCTCTCTCTCTCTCTCTCATGTTTTTCTATTCAGTCACATCTCTATCAAGAAGCTTGAATCTAATATTCTATAACGCATTGTTTCAGACAAGAGTTTTTGAGTTGACCTTGAACTCGAAGGAACACTTGACCTTGGCCAAAAGGATGCTTAAAAGTACTAGTGTGTTATGCTTTCATCATGGCAGTTAATCGAAGTTACAGCAGTTGAACTGCTTTAATGTAATTAGCAACTCAATCTGAGTTCTTAGGAATAACGAAGAACTATACGCAAGTTAGCTCTTCCGAAAGGGGAACAATCGAGCGGCGGTAGTGAATGGATGGTTCCACACCCGAGAGGAATTGCTATAGCTACGTGGAAAAACCACACAATAGAAAATACGAACCGTCATTTCAATAAAGAAAAGATAAGCATATAGACGGTGAATGTAAATTGTTATCATAAAGTATGCTTCCTTGGAAGGCATCAGTGAAGATAACATCACAAAGTTGAAGTGGCTCTGCCTTTTTGTTTGTCATGATAGGGTCCATGATATTAAAATTCTACTACCTATGATCAAGGTCGGATCATCAGCGAGCGAAAATACGTTCGTTCTGCACAGTGACTTCATGCTACGAATAGTCTCCTGGCAGCACTGACTCTGACAGGTATACGCCTGGGTATACGTAGTAACGCGATGCAAGGATACCTTTAAAAAAAAATAAAAAAATACTTCTTAAGGTATAAATATTTCTATTTTGTTTTACTTAAAATGCAGATTTTCCTTATGGCAGACCATACATCAAAGTTTCATAATAATCTGATGCTTCTAAACAAAACGTCATAGGGTTATAGAGGTTTACCTTTCAATGGGAACACAAATACTGTAACTGTATTGACTGTCACTTATCCCTAACCAAAGAAGTATGGATTAACGTCAGAGAAAGTTTTTCCTTGTACTAAATCCTACAACAACGAGTTAAGGATTAACATAGAGAAAGGTTTTGTTTTGGTACAATGAACTCTCATTTTAATCCTAACAGATTAACAGAAAAACAAAGATGACAGTTTAATGGTGATGGAATTGAGATATGCATGTGTTGATTCTCACCGAGCCAGGTGTGGACCTCAAGGGAAAAAAGGGAAAAACTAAGTTGTTATTTTCATGGTTTTTCTTACTGTACTCCTGCAAGTCCTCTGTTTTCTTTTTTACTCATGTCGATAATGTTGTTGAGGTGCCGCATTCTAAAAAAACACACTGGATATTGTTGGGCAAAAAAATTCCGAAACCTCGTCAGGAACACCAGCAACACAGATTTCATTCAGCGGCCATTGTTTTTATGCATTCCGTTCCTGGTCTAAGACCATAGCCATGAAATTGCTGTAAAAATTTCTCTACAAAGTTTTACTATGAGATTTTCAGGGCCTCTGTAAACACGTTTTTTTCGCAATCACCTTTTAACTATGCATTTCATAAATAATAACGCTTTTCAGAATACACATTATATCTACATATATTTTGGACTGTATTCTGCATTATATAGGTTGAATAAATTTGGTACTTATAATGTAAAAGTGACTTTTTTTTGAAGACGGCCAACTTAGCCTACTCAGAGAAAAGGTTTCGAACGCACTCGTTACGTAACTTATGACAGCATTTCTTCCCTCTTCCTCGATGGATGATTGGCTATACGTAACGAAGGCTGGACCTCTGGCAACAATGACATAGAAAATTTAAAATACAAGCAAAGCAGTACACCTTTATGAACTCTGAAAGCTCTCCACTGATATTGTCATAATGAGTAAACCAAAAAATATGTTATAAATATAAAAAAACATTTGAATTATTAGTCTAAACTCCCAAAATAAGTTTCCTAAGAAATTACAGTCGACTTTATAGGTCATAATCAGATTGACAAGATATAGGGAATAGTTGGTAATTTTCAAAAACATAGTAGACAAGCTTGATTTGATAGCTGCTATATCCAATGTCAAGCAATTTTTATTTATTGGCTATCTACCTATTTTGGCTTTAAACCTTCACCAATAATTATCGTCAGAATGGCGACTTCATGAGGCTCCACCCACTTTCGCCTCGTTATAATTCAGGATAACACTGAAGGCTATCATGGGCATTGTTGGATTAGAAAATTTAACTTCTGGCTATAAAAATTAATTTCTCAAGTAGTTGTAAGAAGTGCTAAATGATCCTCAAGGATCCTAGCAGTTGGCCTAAATGTTTAATTCATGTATATTACTGCTTTTACTACTGTTGCGGCACTACTGCTACAGTAGTATTCCTACGCTAGCACAGATACCCCACCCACGTCTATGTATCGTCCCGCCATTCATAAAGTCTTTGTCATGTTTAAAGGTGAATGAGTTTCTGTCTGGTGGATGGGCGGGGCAACATTTCGTCAAACGATGTTTACCTTGCTTACGTAATGAATGTTTTTCGACTCTTGGCTTGTAATCACTGGCCATGGCGTCGGCTAGAGAATTTTTACTGTATAAAAATTAAAAATATCGGGTTTAGGTTATTGGTAATGCTGACAAAATTTGTGTGTGGTTGTAAAATATACATATGTCAACTTTCAGCTACATCCGATGCTTTGATAAGGAGCAAAGTCCAAAAAACAGTGTTACAGAGGCCCTGAATCTCATAGTAGTTTAGAAAAAAAGTAGTTGATGGTGCATAGAGTTTTCCCTCACTTATATAATGGACCAATGTCTCTGACGTCTTGCTGTTAACAATGTACCCTATATTTGGATATTTAAAGGAAAACTTTTTCACTACATGTCCCACCGATATATCTTAAGGACTCTTCCTCGATAACAGACCCCATGGTTTCTCCTGATTTCTGACATTTAGCAAATTCTGTTTCCACAGAGGACATTTCGTCATTTTTAAGATCCACATCAAACTCCAGGTCTCTAAAAATGATGTTTGTCATACATATTTCTAAGGCCAGTTCCCTGTCTGGGAAAGATTTATCAAGCCCGTTTACATCACGTCCAGATGATACCATTTCATGGGATAACGAGTCAAGGTTTTCATTCCCTTTGTCGCAGTTTGCCTATTCGCTAACAAGATCAATATCCCTACCTAGCAAAAAGTTTTTCAATCTGTATTTAAAATTAACTGCACTGGGATGATCATGAGAACCCCTCATCTGCCTAATGCATTCAGAAAAACTTTCAAGACAGTCTCGATTTAATCTCCGTGTCATAATAAAAGAAATGTCATGACTGTTGTAGCATGTTATGTAGCCCAATCATTGAGTGGCAAGATAATATCACAACTTTTTGGAATTTATAAGGCAATTAAATTTTGGGTATTTTACCCTCATTCCCAGCATAGCATCAAACATTTTTTGTAGAGCACTATTCTGGCTATCCAAATTTATCCCAAATGCATTGCGGGCTTTTATGTCACCGAACATCATAGAGGAATTCATGACATCGAACCATTCATTGACTGTAGCTATAAAATCGGCAGTTTCCTTCCAATTGTTGCTCTCTAGTTAGCCCCTTTCTCCTAAAAAATACAATGCCTTAGCACATGACTTTGAAAGTAGCCGTACAGCATACTTTACATGCTGTCTTTGTAAGCCACTTACATTGATATGCGTTTCATTAATTTTATATGCTAAGGCATTCTCTGATACGGTTTTCATTAGCATTTCACGGACACAGGCATCAGATACACTATTTCCATTTTCCATGAGAAAACCGTGGTCCAGAAAATGATTTCTAATTAACTTTATCAAATGGGGAGCATCAGCAAATATGAAGACATTCCTGTCAGCAAATGGGTTTTTAAAAAAGACTTTCTCAGGGTTAAGGGGATCAATCTCGAATTCTTTCCAAACCCGCAAATTATTAGTTCCAAGATCATGGACAATTGCCACAACGGCAAAGCCAGATTTTTCAACATTTATAATAATATCAGTCAGTTTTTTATGCACATTAGAGTCATCATACTGGTAGTATATGGGTTGCTTCCAGCTTCCCGTCAAACCTCTTAACATAACCACTTGAACTTTATCAAAAAGTTCATACAAAACGTCCATCCCTTTGTCATAACTCCACTTACTAGCAATATTCCTTTCATCAAATGAAATAACGGCAAGTTTTTCTATTTCCGTCACCGTTTCTGATTTTTCCTTCCTCAGTGACAGGACCGAAAGCAAAATACCTGGCTCACATTTCAGATTTTGCGCTCGTTTGTTCAGTGTACTTTTTGATGGCAGAGGAAATCCTCTTTCTGTTCGCAAATATGAATAGCATTTGGTGCTCATGCTTCTGAGAGGGAAAGCTGACGATATGTCTTCATTGCTCCATTGACTGACAGGCTTATTAGTTATGAGAGCATTTGTCTGTGTTGTACTTAGACAGGTTGAAATAACTTGTTTATTTCAGTTTGTGAACTTAGGTTCTGTCACTTCCATTTCCAAACTAACCAGTTTCAGGAGTTCTTGATGGGTCTTTTCCAAATGCTCTATTTTTTTTCTTTAGCTCTTCCACTTCCTCTACTTGTTTAATTGTATTTGTTCAGAACTCTCTTCAGGCTGTGCAATAATTTCTTGAACAGAGACTTCTGGAGAAACTTCATTGGTCTCTGAATGACAATTCTCCATTTCACATAATATTTCCTGGGCTGTCCTCTTGAGTCCTCGCTTTATGGTTCGTGCAGATCTATTATCTTCCTTTTCAGATACACTGCTACCTGAAAAGACAGTGTTGCATTTCAGATTTTATTAAATCACAACAACAATTCCTATACTTAAAGAACAAAAAACTAGTCTAATGCAATTTACTTTTCGTAATCTAGGTGTCACAGACGGTAAAATATTTTAGGAAACTAGAGTCGAAGGGAGGAAATGTATCATGCAGGTTTTTGGCAAATTGCTCAACTTGTAACTTACCATTAGGTAAAAAAAAGGGATGGCACAGCCTCTTCCTTCAGTGCACGTTGATTTTTGGGTTTTTCAATTCCCAGGAGTTGGTAGTTCATGTCATCAGCATAGTCCTCTGCTTTAAAATGGACTGAACAAATTAGAGCATGCTTCCAGTTAACATCATCTGCGCGTTTGCAAGTATGCATCCATTTCTTCTTCGGTTTTTCTTTTGGGAAAATAAAATATCGAATACCCATATTAATGGTCTTTTTGCTATTATTATGGCATCCAAATACAGCCCAAACGGAAGGCATGGCTACTGGAAGTTAATAAACGTGACAGAGATCAAGTAAAACTACCTCTAGTCAGGTCAACCTTGGTCACCGTCTCCGAAAATTGACGTACAAAAGCTCCACCCACATGTGAGTAGCTCACTGATGAGCCGACCTCTCCGAGTATATTTAAAGGACCTTGCTTATGATGAAGGAGACAATTGGGATGGCTAATATAGTGCAAGATTGTTGAGTGGGATGAAAAAAATTGCTGAACTTCAGAGAATGCGATTTGAGACACTATGATGGACGATAAATTTATCCCCCAAGAGGTTAACGTCAAGGCTGATAATACTATCATGGCGGAGACAGATATATTAGACGTTAAATTGAAGATGTGAATGTTATGGCGACTTTCTCTAGGTCTGTGCCCTATGTTATGGGCCGATAGCCCTTCCTTAATGATTGACACGTCTGATTTTAACAATTTTTATTTCAAAACTAAATTCATTTAAAATTAACAAAGCAAAGCAAATAAACGGAACTTAGGTGGCTCAGCACACTACAGTTGAATAATTCTATGTGGCCACATGACCACTCAAAAACTTTAAGAATTTCAAAAAATCAATTTACACTTTAACGAAACAAATACCAATACATTTGTTAGAATAATCTGAACATGCCCAATAATGATTAAATTCAATTAGCCCAACGATGGCTACAAAATGGAACGATTACTTACTATATGCAATTCTGGTCAATTGCTGTCTCCCTCCATGCCCGAGCTTACACCCTCACACCTCGTTCAACACCCGGAAGTGTTGCTATCTGAACCACGTTAATTAACAGAGAGAGAGAGAGGGAGAACCTGGGGTGCGGCTTGGTTTTATATCCGAGTCGATCAGGTTAGTCGTTTTAGACAGAATTAATTTTCTTTAAGAAGGGAACATTCCTTAGTTTTTCATATAATTTATAAGATAACAAGAATCTAGTGATTAAGCAATGAGGGAGGAGAGGCGATGACTAATAAAGGTGTGCATACAAAAAGGAACCATTTCACTGTTTCAGCGCCGCCAATATGCCTTTATACTCACAATTCGTCTTACATTGCAAGCGGGGAAAAGATGGAGGGGTGGAAGATAAGTCTTGGAAAATTCATGCACTAATTTTTCGCGACATTCTCCACCCTCCAAAAAGAGGGGAAGGAAAGGAAGCAGGCAACAAGGAATTCAGACGGAGCCGGCAAATATGGTCAATGGGTCATCAGAGCCTAGGCTCAGTGCAGCGCTACAACACGGGTCTAGCTTTCGTCAGCAAACAGGTTCAATATGGAGTGGTCACTCAAAAAAAGCAAGGACATAATGCAACAATCAAAGAGAATCAAAAGCAATGTACAAATTGTAACTCTCGAGGCAACGATTGCAATAAAAGGTTCAGCAAAATTCAATCAATGTCAGCTCAGCATAACATATTACAGAGCAATTCAGGCCATCTAATGGCAGCAAGATCACATCAAAATGTAATTTGAATAATATCATGGAATCAACAGACAAACAGTGCAGTGCACATCACGACTGCAATCATGCAAAGGTAATGTAAGCATATATCTCAAAGCATCAATAGAAAAAATAAACCCAAAACCAATACTCAAGCATAGCTTGATCAATGATAAAAGTAAAATCATGTAATAAAGTCAAGATTCCTCTTCTAGGAACTTGTAACTCACTTATTGCTCGTCCCAGAGCATACTCATAACGGGGTCATCATCAATGAGAGAAAAATCAATAATACACTGATGGAGTTATATACAGGTGTAGGATGGTTGAACATGTGTAATGTCTGTTGCCAAGAGGGCAGCGCGATTGGCGCCAATGCAGTCCGTGTGTCTGCAACTCACTTGCAGTCACTCCTCTGTATAGACTGGACGTGTAATAAAGCACTGGAGTGATACACGGGTTTCCTTCTGTTTCCTACATGGCGCAGAGGGTAGGATGCATAAAGAATAATAATGTCTACATCAGGGAAACCATCTTTCATGGCAAGGAGGGTACGACGATCCTCCAGAGGTGTCCACAGTACTCCCGTCGGAGTGGTGTCAAGATCACCAGCTGTTCAACATGTTGTTGCTGAGGGTCGAGATGCATTGCAAGCCCTTAACGACCGTCTGGCTACAATGGCGAGTGGCTTGCATCTACAGAGCGGCCCCATGGCCCCAGCCCCACCACTATCAGAGAAGGGTGCTTTGGAAATGTCATCAGCCTCCTACAGGACTTCGAAACGGTCCATGACACATTGGCTTAAGCTACATAAGCTTCAACCAGTGGATGCAGTTCAAAACACATTAGGCTTATTGCATGACACCCCAGAATTGCAATGTACACCAGATGCCAGGTACAGTGATTTACAGTGGGCTAACTTGTCTTCAGAAGGGGCTTTGGATGCTATAGGGGGCATGGTTCTGTGTGCATCGAACCAGGCTGTGCATTGGGCTGAGTTTTTTGTTATGTGCAAGGGTGTGAGGAGTCCATTAGTGAGTATTTTGCAAAGTGCTCTCAAAAGGCCATGGACTGTGGCTTCCAGTGTCCTAGCTGTCAGTGTGATTTGTCTGAATATATGCTTATTAGAAAGCTTATGGTAGGTCAAAGGGATGAGATATTGAAAAGAGACCTCTATGGTCATGTGATTTGCTGTTGTAGTGTAGATGCCCTAAGGGCAGTGTGTGCAACATACAAAGCAGCCCACAAAGATGCATCCATGCCCAGCACGACACATGGCCATCAGAGCCACGTGCGGCCAATGTGGAGACAGACCTCAGCTCCCCCGAGTTTGTAGCGTATGAAGAGTAATGAGAGGGCCTCAGGTCTCATCCATGCTCACGTGTGTGGGAACTGCAGAGTGCAGCACGAGCCCAGAAAGGTGTTGTGCCCAGCAAAAAATAGTGTTTGCCATGGCTGCCAAAAAATTGGCCACTTGAAGCGGTTTTGTAGGAACAGAAGATGGTGAATGATGCCCCTGCTTCATCAGTAACACTGTGGGCAGTCACTGGCGGGGTACAACCCAGTATGCAGTCTACTATACAAGTGGTAGTTGTCCTCATCAGTGCATAGCACTAGGCCTAAGGGTCACAGCCCTGTACAGGCTGTGGTAGACACTGGGGCCCAAGTGTGTGTTGCAGGCCCCACCCTGCTGTCGACCCTTATTGTAAAGACTGCCCTTTCACGATGCTGCAGGGCCCTACATGATGTTGCCACCATTAGATTGGAGTGTATGGGGACTGCCCACTTTGCGTTCAATATAGTGACAGGACAACCGTCCAAGAAGTGTACTTCATCAAGTCTGCAAGGTCATTCTTCTTTCATTGGCTGCTTTATAAGGACCTTGGCCTCATGCCCCAGTCCTTTTTCCCCACCACTTACCGGTGTCAGCAAGCCTTGCACTGGAGTATGAGATACCCACACCCATTGGGCAGTCCCTGCCCAAGCCCCTCATCCATACCCTTCCCACCAGTGGAGGAGAACGTCCCAAAGTTGGAGCAGTGGCTCTTGCTCCATTTTTCATCATCGACATTCAATACAGAAAGGGAGCCTCTACCTGTCATGGAGGGTAAGCCGCATCATATTCATCTACTCCCAGGGGCAACCCCATATGCATGCCACACTCCAGCCATCATTGCCAATGGATTGGGACTCAGAAGTGAAGATGCAGTTGGCCCAGGACATCAAGAAAGGCATCATTGAGGAGGTACCGACTGGTGAAGCAACAGAATGGTGTACGAGGATTGTCATTGTTGCCAAGAAGTCAGGTCAGCCCCCGCCACACTGTGGACTTTCAACGCCTCAATGCCTCCTGCAGGAGAGAGAGACGCATCACACCCCGCTCTCAGGGGTACCTTTACATTCCTTTAAGACAGTGGCAGATGCGCATTGGGGCTTCGACTAGGTAGAGTTAGATGAAGAAAGCCACAAACTCACAACTTTATCACTCCCGGTGGGGGTGTTATCGGTACACAAGAACACCCCTGGGGACACTGTTCAACTTGAGATGCCCTACACCAAGAGGTTTGATGATGCCATCAAGGACATTCCCCGAAAACACAAGTGTGCGGATAATACTCTTCTATATGACAACAGCGTCAAAGAGGCCTTTTGGCACTCATATAATTTCTTGGACACATGTGCCAAAAAGAAAATAACCCTCAAGCCAGAGAAATTCAGCTTCTGCCCAAAGAGAAGTGAGCTTTGTCCGATTCCAGCTGGGATGATTATCCTATAGGCCCAAAGAGGAGAGTCTAGCTGCCATACAGAGATTCCCTATGCCTGACACCCCTCTGTCACTGACATCAGGTCATGGTTTGGCTTTGTCAACCAGTTGGCACCTTTCCTCGCCACCGCCCCGCTGATGGAAGTCTTCAAGCAAGAATGTCTACTTGGATAACAACCTACAAGAGAGATTCCACCAAGCACAGGAGGCCATATGAAAGCTGGCCGAGGATGGGCTGGTATACAATGACAAGACCCGACCTACGGCAGCCCTAACAGAATGGAGCAGAGATGGGATCGGGTTTGTTATCCTGCAGCAGTACTGTGCTTGTACCTCAGCTGATGTTCCATTCTGCTGCAACGGTGGGTGGTGGTATTGCCCTATATGGGAGCCGTCACTTGTCACAAGCTGGAGCTGGGTATGCTGCTGTTGAGGGAGAGGTCTTAACTGTCACATGGTGTCTCAAGAAGGCCAGGCTACTCCTGTTGGGCTGCCCCAACTTATTGATCGTGACTGACCACCCACCCGTGGTCAAGCTCCTGGTGAAAGAGAGCTGAAGGATATACTGAACCCAAGACTTCCATCTTAAGGAGAAAACCCTGCAATACAGGTTCCAGGTAAGATACCTACCTGGGAAGAGGAATTGCGCTGCTGACTTCTTATCACACTTCCTGCTCTCCATTGCAAACCAGATGACAAGGACTCTGAACTTGAAGAGGATATGACTGCCACCCTTGTTGCTGCTTCAGCCACTGCCCGTGAGCAAGAATGCCTCATACTTGACGAGGAGAGGGTCAAAATAGCAGCTTCTAAAGACCCTGTATACCGGTTGTTGGTAGCTAAAGTGGCAGCAAATGACTGGGTGCCCACAGAAGGCACAGGAGTTGGCCTGCCTACATCAGTTCTACTCAGTTAGGGACAGGTTATCTATGGTAGAAGACCTGATAGTCTACACTTATGAGCAAGGATGCCCACGTTTCTGCTCATTCCAGAGGATTTCGCCTTCAAGTCATTACAGGCCTTACGCAGGCCATCAGGGGGTGGGGGGAACTCCATGCTTCCGCCAGGGCTAGGCAGTTTTACTGGCCAGGCATGGAAGGTGAACTGCAGAGCCACAGGGATGGATGTGCCTCTTGTGATATACATGCTCCATCACAGCCGGCTGAACCATTATTATTCACAGCACTCCCAGAATACCCATTCCAGTCAACGGTGGTGGACATGCTACAGTTGGAGGGCCACATGTACATGGCCTATGCAGACAGGCTCACCGGTGGCTGGAACTGGAAGTCGCACACTCACATGGTACAACGTCATCAAGAATCATACAGTGTTGAGGACGTACTTCACAAGATGGGGAGCACCAGAGCTAATCTCAACAGATGGGCCACAAATCTCATAGTGAGAGACCACATCATTCTTCAGAAAAATGGGGGGTTACTGTATGCCTTTCATCAAACATTACCCCCAGTCCAATGGAAGGGGCTGAAGCAGCAGTCAAGACTGCCAAGAGGATCATCAGGGCAAATATAGGCAAAGGAGGTAGCCTTGATTGCAACAAGGTATCTCTGCAATTCTTCAGTACCTCACACCCTTCCTAAGGTTTGACCAAAAGTCCCCCAGCACAGCTTGCCATTGGTAGGCAGCTCAGAGATGGAGTGCCAATGCCCAGACAGCATTACAGGGTGGAGAGACACTGGAAACGAGATAATCCAGAAGAGGGAAACTACAAATGGCAGCCCAAAAGGAGACCCAACCACTTGCTGGGACCAGGAGCTTCTACCCCTTGTTTGTAGGGCTGGAGGGTAAGAGTGCAGGATCCTGTAACCAAAACCTGGGACCGATCTGGGTTGGTAGTGGAGTCCAAGGGCCACCGAAAGTCTCTCATTAGGCTGGATGGGAAGCAGTTGAGTGTCACTCAGAAACAAGAAGCACCTGAAAGTGCTAAAACGTCAGCCCCCAACGTCGTCAGCCACTACCCACGCCCTGACCCTGCTCCACCTTGTCCAAAAAAGGTGGACAGTACAACCCCTATGGATGGGCGAGTATGTCATGGGTGATGTTGAGTGTTAACCCATGCTTGTACTTGTGCCACTGTAAAATTATGTCTTATATTGTCCTTCATGGTTGTCTTGTCTTCTGTTTTTGATAAGCCGAACTGGCTACAATTAATTTTTGCAGACATATTTTTATGCATATTCGTGTTGCTGCCATGCATTGTCAAGATTTCTGCTGTGATACCTGTGCATTAACCAGTTGCTTTTTTCCTATAAGATTTTTTTTCTTTGCATATTTTCTTTGTTGGTATATACATATATTTAATACATATTTGGTTATTGCCATCACTGATTATTTATTTAATAATCTTAGGGGGGGGGGGGGTTGGGGATGTAGGATGGTTGAACATGTGTAATGTCTGTTGCCAAGAGGGCAGCGCGATTGGCGCCAATGTAGTCTGCGTGCCTGCAACTCACTTGCAGTCACACCTCTGTATAACTGGACATGTAATAAAGCACTGGAGTGATACATGGGTTTCCTTCTGTTTCTACAACAGGTGATAGTAATCATAAAGGATGGAAATATGTCACGAGACCAGCCAATTAAGGCAAGAATAGTAACGGACGATTACTCACACAATAAGATCGTTACGAATCTACAAATTCAAATGTTCATTGTTCCAAACACAGATGCCACAAAAACACTTATACAAGAGTTACACATGGTGGGAGCTTTTCCCATGCAATGCAAGAGTTAACATGCACAAAGCCAATAAATCAAACACATTTACAAGACGTTCTGACGAGGCTGTCATGAGCGCTGTGTCGGCTCTCATGAAACTACTCAACAGAAAACAAGAACATAGAGAATGGAGTCTCAGTTCTAACTCCTTTAAAACTCTTTTCCAACACACTCACTTTCAGAGTTCACCTCTTTACTCTCGACAAAAACATACTCTACACTAAATCAAATCGTCTTTTACCACTCCAACATCCTTTTTCTCTGTTCCTCTGCAGCCTCCCTTTCATTCAGTGACCTGCATCATGTACTGTCTCACTCATTTCACTCCGAACCCTACTTAATTCATGACCACTTTCACAGAGTTCATCAGTCTTTTGATTCTCTCCACATATCGTCTATCTCTGGTTCACCATTACTAATGTCTCCTTCATTTTTCGTCGTCCCTGGACATCATCTTCTCGTCGCTCGTCGTCGTGGGTGTTCATCTCCAGAGGGGACGATGTGTTGCATTGCACACAGATGTTCCTCGCCCTCAAACAGGACTTTCAGGGACCTACTACTCCGTTTTCGTCAGGATACAACTTGAGGATTCTCCCAAGGTGCCATTGACTGCGTTTGCGCTGGTCCGTCTTCACCAGCACAAGATCGCCTACACGTAGCACAATCCTTCCCTCCAGTACTTTTTTAAAGCAGAGGGTTTCTGTCAACCTGAAATACTGGTGATGTAGCTGTGGTGTCGTCAGTGTCATATGCATGTCCTCGTGAGGAACCATAGGTGGCAATAAGCAAACAACATCTCCACAAATGAGGTGCGATCGGTGTGGAGGGCTTCGTCCTCATGCATTCTCCCGAGTACATCAAGGGGCGATTGTTGACTACAGCTTCCTGCTTCTTGATTAGGGTTCTGAGTTGTCCTCGGTGAACAGATTTCGTCGCAATGTCGTAGTGAGCATCCTCTTTACAACTCAATCAGCCTTTTAAAGAATCCCCCTTTCCAGGGAGATTGGGGGGTTTGAAAAACCCACTTGATTCCCATGCGGCGCAGGAATGCTCGTGTAACATCCTCGTTGCACACCTCTTTGGAGGAAAGGTGCTTGCGGCCCTGAAGGTCATAGCATTATCGCTGTAGACAGTCAAGGAGCCACCATGGGTAACCACCAAAAACGTCATAGTAGCAGAACAAACATATGCGTCCAGGTCGCTGCAGCAACCGAGATGTAAGGCACAGCTGGCCAAGCAGGTGATGATGAGAATGTGCCCCATTTCTTCTTCTTGGAGGAAATTCCTTGACCCTAATAAGAACAGGTTCTCGGGGTTTAATTAATCTGGATTCTTAATCTCACGAGATTCTTGACTCTTCAACACCACCAGAGATTTTTTTTTTTTTTTTTTAGACTCGTGCTTTTGATATTAGCTGGGTTGTTTTCCACGTTCTTGGAAAATTCATCTTAAAAACATTTCAGAAATTTGCTACCTCGGATATATTAGGATTTCTTATCTATAACTTCGTTGTTAATCTAAGGCATCATCTGCTATATAGTTCATGGTGCATTCTATATAAGATTATGTATGAATCTGATCATTCTTTGTATTTATATTTTACCAAAGCTATACCATCCACCCCACATTACGAAACATGATACCGGTTTTATCGTAGCAGTCGGCAATAAAATCTAGAATAATTATTACAAATCAATAACTTAATTAATTGACAGAAGATGAAGAATTATTCTGAATCATTAACACAGTGAAAATCTATAAAAAAGTAAATTGGTCAACTTAGACTTAATGTGTTTATGTATGAAATCTACGGGTATTTCTATCAGGTAATTTTGATATGTAATTGTAATAACCACAATGCCCTCTTAACTTCTCGAATTCTTCATACTATTGTGATGTAAATAAAAAACGATGATACCGACATAAAAAAATCTGCAAAAGTAATAAAACTTCCTGTTTAAAACCAATTCAAACTATAAGACGAAATTAAGCAATTCTATAAAATTGGTCCACCACTGTTATGTAACTTCTGCCTTTGAAGAGATCTAGGCAGCGCTAGTTAATAATCAATGGTTTATCTAATCTGGATTTAAAATGCAACATCATTCAGACTGGCAGTATCTTGTGTAGTCAATTAGTGATGCTCACAATAATTGATTGTTTGCAATGGATTTTTAGTAGATGGAAAATAGCCAAATAGATGAAAGCTTTAAAGCCCGAAATGTAGGTGGGGCGTTGACTGAATGATGATTGTGCTTCTGTATTGAGTGTTTGGATATAATAGCTGAAGATTATTTTTCTATCCTTAGAATTTCCTTTAGGTAATGAATGAGGGTTTTGTTACAAATTCTTATAAATAAGATAAAGATGAACGCGAACCTTATATGAAATATCATGCAATATATTGCTTTCAGATTCTTTACTTTTTATGTTCATTGCAATTAATGTTACAGTACGCATTTTCAAATTACTTAAGCGATGAATGTGATTCAAGTTCACATTCGCATGAAAATTAACTTAAGGGGATTTTTGGATCTCTAATATCTAAGGGATTCATATGAATTTACATACACTTTACATGTAGCCATAAGCTATGACTCCGAACTGTATATCGACTCATACATGGCAAGATCACAGACATTTAACATAAATGATAAAAAAACTACAATAATTTGTCAAACCTCGTATCCAAAGTTATTGAGGATATGGCTCTCTAAAAGCTAGTACTAGGCATTTGGATAACAAAACCAAATGAAGTTAAATTGCACCCGTTACTCTAGTTAACAAAGCTCATTAAACCAGTTTGTTTCTGGACTTGAGCTAGTAACTGTGCAATAAAACTAAAACTAATAGTCTTATCAAACATTCCTTCCAGTTAATACCTTAGATCAACCTAGGAAGATAATAGGCAATATTCTGAACTAACCTTCGAACTGGAAAGCTAAATTGACATCCTGTTTTTGCAGTTGTCACGATTCCTGTGTCTGTGGGGTGGAAAACCCTTTTGTGATCTGAGTTGTATTCAGCAGCCAAAAACGTCTTTTGTTGTTCCCTGTCGAAAGCAAAGATTCACAATTAATAACAGAACTTTACTAAAACTTGTTATTTCTGTTTTAATTTGAGATATTTCAGTTAGATTAGATTGGGCTTACTGTGGGTATAGGAGTATGTAAATATCCTACCTGATATTTTGGCAATAGAAAATAAGCTTTCGAAAGTTTCATTTGCAATCCCATTGCAACAACTGTGGGTGGGACTGCTTCCACCTAAAACAGTTGCTTACTCCTTCCTACCCTACCCTACCCACCCTACCTGTAGGATCCTCTCACTAACGATTTTATTTTCTAATGTTTTTGTGTATTCCACTAGTTTCCATGCCATTCGTCCTTTTTTATTTTTTTTTTTTTCATAGTTATTAGTGTCCGTCTCAAGAAATTATTGATTGATTTTTCACTGCGTATTGCCGTCTGTCAGGTAATCGACAGACAGGAACTATGTTACTGTATTTGTATTCATGTGAAAACCAAATATATTCCCATGCCCATATTTTGTAAAGATAGCATGACATAATAAGGGTGAAAGAACCACATCTATTCGAGAATGTCACTCTAAACATTATTTTATCTGAGTTTTGCTATGTTCTTGTACTTAGTATCTGTGGTGCGCTAGCACCGAAAAAGATGGTTTTTACACAAAGACGAAGTCTTTTGACATAAACGTCGGTAGACGTTTTAGTAACGAAGTATAATTTCTGTTTTAGTTATGATAATTCATTTGTCTTTATATATGTGAAATTGTTCATGGTGAGTGTATTGCACATATCATGTATGGTAAGAGTTGAAGGTGTTATTGGGTCTTGTTTGTGCCTCTCGCCAGAGAAGCCATTAGGAGAGGTCAAGAGATCGGAGGGGAAAAGAAGGGTAGTAGTTCGCCCCTCTGCGTGCCCCTCTAGGGGTGTGTATGCGATGTGCGTAGTACACTGTATGGGTGTGAAATCGCCCAAAATTGTATTGACAGACACCACCAATTAATTCACTACATTTAATAAATATGTTGAAGTTGCACACTATTATATTTGGAATTTATTTTGACAACGAACTTGATAATTATTGTTAAAGTTTTTTATGTTTATGAAAACCTTGTAAGTCAGTTCTGCATTCGTGGTGATAGTATAACTTGTTCTCTCCTCAACAAAAACCCGAATGCAGGACGGAACGAGCAGCTTCTTGGCTCGACTTCTGAGGTGACCTGTTTTCTAGTGTTCTTGTGTAGTGATGTGTGTGTGGATTTAGAAAGGGCGATTGCCCTGATTCTTTGAATTTTGTCGTAATTTGTTTCATTGAGTGCCATTGATTTACAATTCCCCTTGAGTGATTAATTTCATTTGTCACTTATATGTTATTACTCTTTGATATGTTTAACTTTTAGTTGTTAAATTAATTTTAACTTTACATTTATCAAATGCGTTTCAATATCCCTCGATTTTATTTCATTTTCCTATGTTTCAGTTTTGTGGATGGTGAATATAAATTGATCTGATAAACCTTTATTGTGTTCATACTTTAAGGTTATGCAAATAACTTTTAGAAACGAGATAACACAGCGGTCCTCTAAGGTCTGAAAATCAACCAGTGAGTTGTAACTCGCAAACATTTAGAGAGAGAGAGAGAAAGAGAGAGAGAGAGGCACATACCTCTCGTCGTATCTCGTGTAGCGATTTATGATCTGAGTTCATGTCTACAAGGACTGCTCAGTAAGTGAAAGTACTTAATTGTACTACTATTCATTAATGATATTGGTGTGTTATCCTCGTTAATAATGAATTGGGTTGAGAGATATCTCCCGTAATTTAGAAACCACAAAGGAGTTTTGTGGAGTTGTTACGGAAGGCTTTTAGCGGATTTTGTTGACCAAGTAACAACGTTAAGTATATAATGCAGTCCACTATAAGTCCATATTTTTCACCACAATTATATCTAACTTTCTCCTTTTCATCAATTAGGTTTGAATCAAAACATGAAAATAATTCAAACAGGAATCACGAACGCAAAGTTCTTAGTAGACGACGCCCAAAACGTAAACAAGCTGCTATTACCTAAATCCTTAATAATTACCATTAAATTATCCAGTTTGCTAGTAAATTATCTGAGTTTTAATTATTTTCCCACTGATAACTTACAATTATCCACAAATTGACTTATTAGAATGTCTGTGTGAACTTTGTCCATTGCTCCAAAGCCCAATCACAACACTCAGGACAAGGGCCAGTCTGGTTGCAATCATGATGGCGGCTATGAGTGCATCAGGTGTGAGGAGGATCTGCTTCATAAGAGGAGAAGAAGTGATAGCAAGGAACATTCCCTATGCCAGGGCATTCTGCATGACATGAGACCCTCCCTCCTTAGGCTATGCATAATTGCAATCACAGATCACAAAATATATCACTAAACTATATCACTAAACAATCACACAAAAGGGAAAAGAATAGGATTGGTGAGCCGCATTGAGGAAAACCAGTTTTTTGGACAAAGGTTAGCAAGATGCAAGCATCTCTCCCAACAGCCAGAGAGTAAGTGATGCGCTGCCGGGCAGAAGGGTAGGACTACCCACCCTACTGCCAGTAGTTAACTACCTAACAACCTTGTTAAGCACTGAATGGCCAGTTTCCAGTTGTGCTGAAGGTGTGTCCATATGTAAAGAAAGAAGGTTTGTGTTTGTGTAGGGACAATTTGCTATTCTGAGTCCATCCTTTAGATGACAACACATAGTATTCTTGTTTTGAAAACTGTAGTTTTATTCTTTTCTAGGAAAGGCTCTTGAAGATGATTACTTTCTCAGGTTGTGGGAATATCTCTTTGTTTTATTCATTACAAGGTCACTTTAATGGTAATTATAAATAAACAGTACATCATACTGATGCTACTTCAACATTTACTTGAAACTGTAAAGATTCAATTGCAAAAAATGTCTAGGATATGTTTAATGAGTGTACAAAAATAAATGTACAAAACTACAACTGGTTTAATACAAAAAACGTCGGAGCCTGTTAGCTTATGACATGCTGTGAGGTCATTCAATAGAATTGCGATGCTACACGTGAGAAACATAAGCAATACTGTGCAAGGGAAGACTGAAAACTGATAAAGTTGACAATACAAGACATCCCAAGCTGAGGAGTTACATAAGGTCTCTAGCGCTTACATACCAGACAGACACACATGCATACTCTCTGCACTGATCAGGTACATAGGATACATACCATCACTAGGGCTTACATACAAGACACGCGTAACAGTTGCTGGTTTCTTTAGTCAATGAACTAAGTGAAGACTTATGAAATAAATGTCCATGAGAGACCTTATGTTGTAATGGTGTATGGTCATTTGATGGCAGTTTTATATTTTACCTGTATTCAGTGAGGGCCTCGCTTTCTAATCCTCCGCCCCCTTTTGCTTCTGGAAGTCATATAGATTTTTAATTACTGTATATTTCATTATTTGGCATTTACCAGATTCGGATTCACTTACAGTTGTTAACTTGTTTTTTCAACCAGTTTATGATATGTATTATGTAAGTTGTAGTGTGGGGGTGTCCTAGGATTATTTTTATAGGTAAATGCTTTCTCACATTCCTAGTGTGTAAGTAAACCTTCGTTAATCCACATCTGCAAGGACTGGAAACACCCAATACACACACACACACACACACACACACACACACACACACACACACATATATATATATATATATATATATATATATATATATATATATATATATATATAATTTGCAATAAATAAAAATGAATAGAAAGCATCCTATAGTATAGCGTTGGCAACAATACATGGACAGAAAAAAATGCAACGCTAATGCTGTTAA
>NC_061093.1:11508489-11627297 GCF_015104395.2 Macrobrachium nipponense
TTAACAGCATTAGTGTTGCATTTTTCTGTCCATGCATTGTTGCCAACTATACTATAGGATACTTTCTATTCATTTTTATTTATTGCAAATTATATATGTCAAAAATTGCCATTTATTCCCCTTGAATAAAATTTCCTAGTTTTATATGAGTACTTGTTTTGAAGTATTTTCCCAGTTTCTATGAAAATACGTTATATGATTATTTTGCTCCACAGAAGTAGTTTTATTATATTAACTTTAGCAATGAGTTGGTATAAATTAGTACATTGATATTCAAAGTAATAAACCACTTTTTTGCATATTTTGTCCATCTCTATAAAATTAGATGACGTATAATTAGTGTTGTCAAACTTCTTCCTGTGGAGACTATATATATATTATTTTCTTATTGTAAGGGCACATGCCAGTAATTTATGCTTGCCTTCTGGACGAAATCCCTTTTTTTTTGTATGTTGGGTTACGATTAAAGCACTTGATGTTTGTTTTTAAATTGATGTTTGTTACATAACCCTGTAATTTTGTAGATGTGACAACTGTGTTATGCACATACTTCTCCCGAGTTTTCTTCTAGGGTGGAAAGGTGAAGCTCTGATTCTAGCATCTGGCTCCACGAAGGCAAGTAAAAGAAGATATTCTTGTAGAATCCAGCCACATCACCTCGTGAGTCGTCGTCGCCATTGCAGTAACTTCTTCATAAGCATATTCTGAGATCCTGTTTGTCATATATGTTTTAATTTCTATCGAAGTAACGTAACGTTTTGTTAATAATTTTTGCAGTAATGTGTTAGTTTTCTTGCTTCTTAACGTAATTTGGATAATTGTTCTGTTCTTTAAATATTAATTATATGTGTTAAACCTTTAAATGCGTCTTTGTGAACCCGTGTGGCATCACCCAAAAAGAATTGGTGCAGGAAATACAGTTGATTGTTTCTTAACTGCACTCTTGTTGAATAAAATGCAAGGTTTCTTGACTTTAAGTAAGTTAGTAAACTCCTCAGCACTGTAACTTGGTCTCATTCAAAGCTAGTGCAGGAGGGCTTAAGGTTGAATGAAATCGTACAGAATGTGGCCCTAAAATTCAGTTTAGTTTCACCACAATATATACATATATATATATATATATATATATATATATATATATATATATATATATTTATATATATATTATATATATGTGTGTGTGTATGTATGTGTGTATGTATGTATGTATGTATGTATGTAGTATGTATGTATGTATGTATATTGGAGTGTTCCAGTCCTTGCAGATGTGGATTAACGAAGGTTTACTTACACACTAGGAATGTGAGAAAGCATTTACCTATAAAAATAATCCTAGGGCACCTCCACACTACAACTTACATAATACATATCATAAACTGGTTGAAAACAAATTAACAACTGTAAGTGAATACTGAATCTGGTAAATACCAAATAATGAAATATACAGTAATTAAAAATTTATATGACTTCCAGAAGCAATATGAGTCTTGTAGGATAGTTGAACATAGTAGGAGGTCTCTCTTAACAAAAAAAAGGGGGCGGGGGATTAGAATGCGAGCCCTCACTGAATACAGGTAAAATATAAACTGCCACCAAAATGACCATACACCATTACAACATAAGGTCTCTCATGGACATTTATTTCATAAGTCCTCACTTAGTTCATTGACTAAAGAAACCAGCAACTGTTACGCATGTCTTGTATGTAAGCCCTAGTGATGGTATGTATCCTATGTACCTGATCAGTGCAGAGGCCAGAGAGTATGCATGTGTGTCTGTCTGGTATGTAAGCGCTAGAGACCTTATGTAACTCCTCAGCTTGGGATGTCTTGTATTGTCAACTTTATCAGTTTTCAGTCTTCCCTTGCACAGTATTGCTTATGTTTCTCACGTGTAGCATCGAATACTATTTGAATGACCTCACAGCATGTCATAAGCTAACAGGCTCCTACGTTTTGTATTAAACCAGTTGTATTTCTGTACATTTATTTTTGTACACTCATTAAAACATATCCTAGACATTTTTGCAATTGAATCTTTACAGTTTCAAGTAAATGTTGAAGTAGCATCAGTATGATATACTGTTTATTTATAATTACCATTAAAGTGACCTTGTAATGAATAAAAGCAAAGAGATATTCCCACAATCTGAGAAATAATCATCTTCAAGAGCCTTTCCTTGAAAAGAATAAAACTACATTTTTCAAAACAAGAATACTATGTATTGTCATCTAAAGGATGGACCTCAGAATAGCAAATTGTCCCTACACAAACACAAACCTTCTTTCTTTACATATGGACACACCTTCAGCACAACTGAAAACTGGCCATTCAGTGCTTAACAAGGTTGTTAGATAGTTAACTACTGGCAGTAGGGTGGAGATGCTTGCATCTTGCTAGCCTTTGTCCAAAAAACTGGTTTTCCTCAATGCGGCTCACCAATCCTACTTTTCCCTGTGTGATTGTTTAGTGATATAGTTTAGTGATATATTTTGTGATCTGTGATTGCAATTATGCATAGCCTAAGGAGGGAGGGTCTCATGTCATGCAGAATGCCCTGGCATAGGGAATGTTCCTTGCTGTATCTTCTCTTTCCCTCTTATGAAAGCAGATCCTCCTCACACCTGATGCTACTATAGCCGCCATCATGATTGCAACCAGACAGGCCCTTGTCCTGAGTCAGGACAAGGACTCCTGAGTGTGTTGTGATTGGGCTTTGGAGCTATGGACAAAGTTCACACAGACATTCTAATAAGTCAATTTGTGGATAATTGTAAGTTATCAGTGGGAAAATAATTAAAACTCAGATAATTTACTAACAAACTGGATATTTTAATGGTAATTATTAAGGATTTAGGTAATAGCAGTTTGTTTACGTTTTGGGCGTCGTCTACTAAGGACTTTGCGTTCGTCGTTCCTGTTTGAATTATTTTCATGGTTTGATTCAAACCTAATTGATGAAAAGGAGAAAGTTAGATATAATTGTGGTGAAAAAAATGGACTTATAGTGGACTGTATTATATGCATTAACGTTGTTACTTGGTCAAAAACCGCTAAAAGCCTTCCGTAACAACTCCACAAAACTCCCTTTGCGGTTTCTAAATTACGGGGAGATCTCTCTCAACCCAATTCATTATTAACGAGGATAACACACCAATATCATTAATGAATAGTACCACAATTAAGTACTTTCACTTACTGAGCAGTCCTTGTAGACATGAACTCAGATCATAAATCGCTACACGAGATACGACGAGAGGTACGCGCCCCTCTCTCTCTCTCTCTCTCTCTCTCTCTCTCTCTCTCTCTCTCTCTCTCTCTCTCTCTCTCTCTCTCTCTCTCTAAATGTTGCGAGTACTCACGGGTTGATTTTCAGACCTTAGAGGACCGCTGTGTTATCTCGTTTCTAAAAGTTATTTGCATAACCTTAAAGTATGAACACAATAAAGGTTTATCAGATCAATTTATATTCACCATCCACAAAACTGAAACATAGAAAAATGAAATAAAATCGAGGGATATTGAAACGCATTTGATAAATGTAAAGTTAAAATAAATTTAACAACTAAAAGTTAAACATATCAAAGAGTAATAACATATAAGTGACAAATGAAATTAATCACTCAAGGGGAATTGTAAATCAATGGCACTCAAATGAAACATTACTTTACAATAATTATCAAGTTCGTTGTCAAAAATAAATTCCAAATATGATAGTGTGCAACTTCAACATATTTATTAAATGTGGTGAATTAATTGGTGGTGTGTGCCAATACAATTTTGGGCGATATCACACCCATACAGTGTATTACTCACATACGCATACACACCCCTAGAGGGGCACGCAAAGGAGCGTTCAGAGTGGCGAACTACTACCCTTCTTTTCCCCTCCGATCTCTTGACCTCTCCTAATGGCTTCTCTGGCGAGAGGCACAAACAAGACCCAATAACACCTTCTTCAACTCTTACCATACATGATAATGTGCAATACACTCACCATGAACAATTTCACATATATAAAGACAAATGAATTATCATAACTAAAACAGAAATTATACTTCGTTACTAAAACGTCTACCGACGTTTATGTCAAAAGACTTCGTCTTTGTGTAAAACCATCTTTTCGGTGCTAAGCGCACCACAGGTACATACAAGAACATAGAAAAATCAGATAAAATAATGTTAAGAGTGTCATTCTCGAATAGATGTGGTTCTTTCACCCTTATTATGTCATGCATATCCTTACAAAATATATGGGCATGGGAATATATTTGGTTTTCACATGAATACAAATACAGTAACATAGTTCCTGTCTGTCGATTACCTGACAGACGGCAATACGCAGTGAAAATCAATCAAAAATTTCTTATGAGACGGACACTAATAACTATAATAAAAGACAAATAGCATGGAAACAAGTGAATACACAAAAACATTAGAAAATAAAATCGTTGTGAGAGGAATTCCTCACAGGTAGGATAAGGGTAGGGTAGGGTAAGGAGGAGTAAGCAACTGTTTTAGGTGGAAGCAGTCCCACCCACAGTTGTTGCAATGGGAGCGCAATTGAAACTTTCGAAAGCTTATTTTCTATTGCCAAACTATCAGGTAGGATATTTACATACTTCTACCCACAGTAAGCCCAATCTAATCTAACTTAAATATCTCAAATTAAACCAGAAATAACAAGTTTTAGTAAGCTTCTGTTAATAATTGTGAATCTTTGCTTCGACAGGGAACAGCAAAGACGCTTTGGGCTGCTGTATACAACTCAGATCACAAAAGGGTTTCCACCCCACAGACACAGGATTCGTGACAACTGCAAAAACAGGATGTCAATTTAGCTTTCCAGTTCGAAGGTTAGTTCAGAATATTGCCTATTATCTTCTTTGGTTGATCTAGGTATAAACTGGAAGGAAGTTTGATAAGACTATTAGTTTAGTTTTATTGCACAGTTACTAGCTCAAGTTCAGAAACAAACTGGCTTAATGAGCTTTGTTAACTAGAGTAACTGGTGCAATTTAACTTCATTTGGTTTTGTTATCCAAATGCCTAGTACTAGCTTTCAGAGAGCCATATCCTCAATAACTTTGGATACGAGGTTTTGACAAATTATTGTAGTTTTTTTATCATTTATGTTAAATGTCTGTGATCTTGCCATGTATGAGTAGATAAAGTGTTCGGAGTCGTAGCTTATTGCTACATGTAAAGTGTGTGTAAATTCATATGAATCCCTTAGATATCACAGATAAAATCCCCTTAAGTTAAATTTTCATGCGAATGTGAACTTAAACCACATAGACAATCCAGCGTATTCTTCGCTTAAGTAATTTGAAAATGTTTACTGTAACATTAATTGCTAATGAACATAAAAAGTAAAGAATTTGAAAGCAATATATTGCAATGATATTTCATATAAGGTTCGCGTTCATCTTTATCTTATTTTATAAGAATTTGTAACAAAACCCACATTCATTACCTTAAGGAAATTATAAGATAGACAAGATAATCTTCAGCTTATTCTATCCTAACACTCAATACAGAAGCACAATCATACTTACAGTCACACACCTACATTTCGGGCTTTAAAGCTTTCATCTATTTGGCTATTTTCCATCCACTGAAAAATCCATTGCAACTATCAATTATTGTGAGCATCACTAATTGACTACACATATTGCCAGTCTGAATGATGTTGCATTTAATCCCAGATTAGATAAACACATTGATTATTAACTAGCGCTGCCTAGAACTCTTCAAAGGCAGAAGTTACATAACAGTGGTGGACCAATTTTATAGAATTGCTTAATTTCGTCTTGAAAATATAGTTTGAAATTGGTTTTAAAACAGGAAGTTTTATTAACTTTTGCAGATTTTTTTTATGTCGCTATCATTGTTTTTATTAAATCACAATATGTATGAAGAATTCGAGAAGTTAAGAGGGCATTGTGGTTATTACAATTGCATATCAAAATTACCTGATAGAAGTACCCAGCAGATTTCATACATAAACACATTAAGTCTAAGTTGACCGATTTACTTTATAAGATTATTTTCAGTGTTAATGATTCAGAATAATTCTTCATCTTTCTGTCAATTAAGTATTGTTATTTGATATCATTATTCTAGATTTTATTGCCGACTGCTACGATAAAACCGGTATCATGTTTCGTAATGTGGGGTGGATGGTATAGCTTTGGTAAAATATAAATACAAAGAATGATCAGATTCATACATAATCTTATATAGGATGCACCATGAACTATATAGCAGATGATGCCTTAGATTAACAACGAGGTTATAGATAAGAAATCCTAATATATCCGAGGTAGCTAATTTCTGAAATATTTTTAACATAAATTTTCCAAGAACGTGGAAACCCAGCTAATATCAAAAGCACGAATCTAAAAAAAAAATCTCTGGTGTGTTGAAGAGTCAAGAATCTCGTGAGATTAAGAATCCAGATTAATTAAACCCCAAGAACCTGTTCTTATTAGGGTCAAGGAATTTCCTCCAAGAAGAAGAAGTGGGGCACATTCTCATCATCACCTGCTTGGCCAGCCGTGCCTTACATCTCGGTTACTGCAGCGACCTGGACGCATACGTTTGTTCTGCTACTATGACGTTTTGTGGTTACCCATGGTGCTCCTTTGACTGTCTACAGCGATAATGCTATGACCTTCAGGGCCGCAAGCACCTTTCTCCAAGAGGTGTGCAACGAGGATGTTACACGAGCATTCCTGCACCGCATGGGAATCAAGTGGGTTTTTCAAACCCCCCAATCTCCCTGGAAAGGGGGATTCTTTAAAAGGCTGATTGGGGTTGTAAAGAGGATGCTCACTACCACATTGCGACGAAATCTGTTCACCGAGGAACTACTCAGAACCCTAATCAAAGAAGCAGAAGCTGTAGTCAACAATCGCCCCTTGATGTACTCAGGAGACATGCATGAGGACGAAGGCCTCACACCATCGCACCTCATTTGTGGATATTTTTTTTTTCTTATTGCCACCTATGGTTCCTCACGAGGATATGCATACGACACTGATGCCACCACAGCTACGTCACCAGTATTTCAGGTTGACAGAAACCCTCTGCTTTAAAAAGTGCTGGAGGGAAGGATTGTGCTACATGTAGGCGATCTTGTGCTGGTGAAGATGGGCCAGCGCAAATGCAGTCAGTGGCCCCTTGGGAGAATCCTCAAGTTGTATCCTGACGAAAACGGAGTCGTCAGGTCCCTGAAAGTCCTGTTTGAGGGCGAGGAACATCTGTGTGCAATGCAACACATCGTCCCTCTGGAGATGAACACCCACAACGACGAGCGACGAGAAGATGATTTCCAGGACGACGAATCTGAAGGAGACATAAGTAATGGTGAGCCAGAGATAGACGATAGTGATGGAGAGAATCGAAAGACTGATGAACTCGATGAAAGTGGTCATGAAGTAAGTAGGGTTAGGAGTGAAAAGAGTGAGACAGTACATGATGCAGGTATCTGAACGAAAAGGGAGGCTGCAGAGGAACAGAGAAAAAGGATGTTGGAGTGGGTAAAAGACGATTTGATTTAGTGTAGTGTATGTTTTTGTCGAGAGTAAAGAGGTGAACTCTGAAAGTGAGTGTGTTGGAAAAGAGTTTTGAAGGAGTTAGAGCTGAGACTCCATTCTCTATGTTCTGTTTTCTGTTGAGTAGTTGCATGAGAGCCGACACAGCGGCTCATGACAACCTCGTCAGAACGTCTTGTAAATGTGTTGATTTATTGGCTTTGTGCATGTTGTAACTCTTGCATTGCATGGGAAAAGCTCCCACCATGTTTAACTCTTGTATAAGTGTTTTTGTGGCATCTGTGTTGGAACAATGAACATTTGAATTTGTAGATCGTAACGATCTTATTGTGTGAGTAATCGTCCGTTACTATTCTTGCCTTAATTGGCTGGTCTCGTGACATATTTCCATCCTTTATGATTACTATCACCTGTTGTAGGAAACAGAAGGAAACCCGTGTATCACTCCAGTGCTTTATTACATGACCAGTCTGTACAGAGGTGTGACTGCAAGTGAGTTGCAGACACGCAGACTACATTGGCGCCAATCGCGCTGCCCTCTTGGCAACAGACATTACACATGTTCAACCATCCTACATCCCCACCCCCCCTAAGATTATGGCATGGCAGAATGGCATTATATTAAATGGAAATAATCGGTGATGGCAATAACCAAATATGTATTAAAATATATGTATATACACACAAAGAAAATATGCAAGGAAAAAAAATCTTATAGGGAAAAAGCAATGGTTAATGCACAGGTATCACAGCATAAATTGACATGCATGGCAGCAACACGAAGATGCATAAAAATATGTCTGCAAAAATTAATTGTAGCCAGTTCGGCTTATCAAAAACAGAAGACAAGCATGAAGGACAATATAAGAGATAATTTTACAGTGGCACAAGTACAAGCATGGGTTAACACTCAACATCACCCATGACATACTCGCCCATCCATAAGGGTTGTACTGTCCGTCTTTTTGGACAAGGTGGAGCAGGGTCAGGGCGTGGGGTAGTGGCTGACGACGTTGGGGGCTGATGTTTTAGCACTTTCAGGTGCTTCCTGTTTCTGAGTGTCACTCAACTGCTTCTATCCAGCCTAATGAGAGGCTTTTGGTGGCCCTTGGACTCCACTACCAACCCAGATCGGTCCCAGGTTTTGGTTACAGGATCCTGCACTCTTACCCGCAGCCTACAAGGGGTAGAAGCTCCCTGGTCCCAGCAAGTGGTTGGGTCTCCTTTTGGGGCTGCCATTTGTAGTTCCCTCTTCTGGATTATCTCGTTCCAGTTTCTCTCCACCTTGTAATGCTGTCTGGGCATTGGCACTCCATCTCTGAGCTGCCTACCATTGGCAAGCTGTGCTGGGGACTTGTAGAACCCCTAAGGAGGGGTGTTGAGGTACTGAAGAATTGCCAGAGATACCTTGTTGCAATCAAGGCTACCTCCTTTGCCTATATTAGACCTGATGATCCTCTTGGCAGTCTTGACTGCTGCTTCAGCCCTTCCATTGGACTGGGGGTAATGGGTTGATGAAAGGCATACAATAACCCCCCATTTTCTGAAGAATGATGTGGTCTCTTCGCTAATGAGATTTGTGCCCCCATCTGTCGAGATTAGCTCTGGTGCTCCCCATCTTATGAAGTACGTCCTCAACACTGATATGATTCTTGATGACGTTGTAACATGTGGAAAGTGTGCGACTTCCAGCCACCCGGTGAGCCTGTCTGCATAGGCCATGTACATGTGGCCTTCCAACTGTAGCATGTCCACCACCGTTGACTGGAATGGGTATTCTGGGGGTGCTGTGAGTACTAATGGTTCAGCCAGCTGTGATGGAGCATGTATATCACAAGAGGCTCATCCATCCCTGTGGCTCTGCAGGTCACCTTCTATGCCTGGCCAGTAAACTGATTGCCTAGCCCTGCGGAGCATGGAGTCCACCCCCTGATGGCCTGCGTGAAGGCCTGTAATGACTTGAAGGCGAAGTTCCTCTGGAATGAGCAGACGTCGGCATCCTTGCTCATAAGTGTAGACTATCAGGTCTTCTACCATAGATAACCTGTTCCTAACTGAGTAGAACTGATGTAGGCAGGCCAACTCCTGGGCCTTCTGTGGGCGCCAGTCATTTGCTACCACTTTAGCTACCAACAACCGGTATACAGGGTCTTTAGAAGCTGCTACTTTGACCCTCTCCTCATCAACTATGAGGCATTCTTGCTCACGGGCAGTGGCTGAAGCAGCGACAAGGGCGGCAGTCATATCCTCTTCAAGTTCAGAGTCCTTGTCATCTGGTTTGCAATGGAGAGCAGGGAAGTGTGAAAAGAAGTCAGCAGCGCAATTCCTCTTCCTAGGTAGGTATCTTACCTGGAACCTGTATTGCAGGGTTTTCTCCTTGAGATGGAAGAGTCTTGGGTTCAGTATATCCTTCAGCTCTTTATCACCCAGGAGCTTGACCAGCGGGTGGTGGTCAGTCACAATCAATAAGTTTGGGCAGCCCAACAGGAGTAGCCTGGCCTTCTTGAGACACCATGTGACAGCTAAGGCCTCTCCCTCAGCAGCAGCATACCCAGCTTCAGCTTGTGACAAGTGACGGCTCCCATATAGGGCAATACGCCACCCACCCTTACAGCAGAATGGAACATCAGCTGAGGTACAAGCACAGTACTGCTGCAGGATCACAAACCCGATCCCATCTCTGCTCCATTCTGCTAGGGCTGCCGTAGATCGGGTCTTGTCATTGTATACCAGCCCATCCTCGGCCAGCTTTCATATGGCCTCCTGTGCTTGGTGGAATCTCTCTTGTAGGTTGTTATCCCAGTAGACATTCTTGCTTGCAGACTTCCATCAGCAGGGCGGTGGTGAGGAAAGGTGCCAACTGCTTGACAAAGCCAAACCATGACCTGATGTCAGTGACAGAGGGGTTGTCAGGCATAGGGAATCTCTGTATGGCAGCTAGACTCTCCTCTGTGGGCCTATAGGAATCCCATCCCGGCTGGAATCGGACAAAACTCACTTCTCTTCGGCAGAAGCTGAATTTCTCTGGCTTGAGGGTTATTTTCTTTTTGGCACATGTGTCCAAGAAATTATATGTGTGCCAAAAGGCCTCTTTGACGCTGTTGTCATACAGAAGAGTATTATCCGCACACTTGTGTTTTCGGGGAATGTCCTTGATGGCATCATCAAACCTCTTGGTGTAGGCATCTGAAGCTTAACAGTGTCCCAGGGGTGTTCTTCTGCACCAATAACACCCCCAGGGAGTGATAAAGGTTGTGAGTTTGTGGCTTTCTTCATCTAACTCTACCTGGTCGAAGCCCCAATGCGCATCTGCCACTGTCTTAAAGGAATGTAAAGGTACCCCTGAGATCATGTCGAAAGGAGCAGGGGTGTAATGCGTCTCTCTCCTGCAGGAGGCACTGAGGCGTTGAAAGTCCACAGTGTGGCGGGGCTGACCTGACTTCTTGGCAACAATGACCATCCTTGCACACCATTCTGTTACTTCACCAGTCGGTACCTCCTCAATGATGCCTTTCTTGATGTCCTGGTCCAACTGCATCTTCACTTCTGATACCCAATCCTTTGGCACTGATGCTGGAGTGTGGCATGCATAAGGGGTTGCCCCTGGGAGTAGATGAATATGATGCGGCTTACCCTCCATTGACAAGGTTAGGGAGGGGCTCCCTTTCTGTATTGAATGTCGATGATGAAAAATGGAGCAAGAGCCACTGCTCCAACTTTGGGATGTTCTCCTCCACTGGTGGGAAGGGTATGGATGAGGGCTTGGGCAGGGACTGCCCAATGGGGGTGGGTATCTCATGTTCCAGTGCAAGGCTTGCTGACACCGGTAAATGGTGGGGAAAGGACTGGGGCACGAGGCCAAGGTCCTTATATGCAGCCAATGAAAGAAAGAATGACCTTGCAGACTTGATGAAGTACACTTCTTGGACGGTTGTCCTGTCACTATATTGAACGCAAAGGTGGGCAGTCCCCATTCACTCCAATCTAATGGTGGCAACATCATGTAGGGCCCTGCAGCGTCGTGAAAGGGCCCAATGAGGGTCGACAGCAGGATGGGGCCTGCAACACACACTTGGGCCCCAGTGTCTACCACAGCTTGTACAGGGCTGTGACCCTTAGGCCTAGTGCTATGCACTGATGAGGACTCTACCACTTGTATAGTAGACTGCATACTGGGTTGTACTCCGGCAGTGACTGCCCCCAGTGTTACTGATGAAGCAGGGGCATATCATTCACCATCTTCTTGCTCCTACAAAATCGTTTCAAGTGGCCAATTTTTTGGCAGCCATGACAAACACTATTTTTCGCTGGGCACAACACCTTTCTGGGCTCGTGCTGCACTCTGCAGTTCCCACACACGTGAGCATGGATGAGAACTCGAGGCCCTCCCATTACTCTTCATCGCTACACACTCGGGGGAGCTGAGGTCTGTCTCCACATTGGCCGCACGTGGTTCTTGATGCCATGTGTCGTGCTGGGGCATGGATGCATCTTTGCGGGCTGCTTCGTATGTTGCACACACTGCCCTTAGGGCATCTACACTACAAACAGAATCACATGACCTATAGAGGACTCTTTTCAATATCTCATCCCTTTGACCTACCATAAGCTTTCTAATAAGCATATATTCAGACATATCACACTGACAGCTAGGACACTGGAAGCCACAGTCCATGGCCTTTTGAGAGCACTTTGCAAAATACTCACTAATGGACTCCTCACACCCTTGCACATAACAAAAAACTCAGCCCAATGCACAACCTGCTTCGATGCACACAGAACCATGCCCCCTATAGCATCCAAAGCCCCTTCTGGAGACAAGTTAGCCCACTGTAAATCACTATACCTGGCATCTGGTGTGCATTGCAATTCTGGGGTGCAATGAAGCCTAATGTGTTGAACTGCATCCGCTGGTTGAAGCTTATGTAGCTTAAGCCAATGTGTCATGGACCGTTTCGAAGTCCTGTAGGAGGCTGATGACATTTCCAAAGCACCCTTCTCTGATAGTGGTGGGGCTAGGGCCCTGGGGCTGCTCTGTAGATGCAAGCCACTCGCCATTGTAGCCAGACGGTCGTTAAGGGCTTGCAATGCATCTCGACCCTCAGCAACTACATGTTGAACAGCTGGTGATCTTGACACCACTCCGACGGGAGTACTGTGGAGACCTCTGGAGGATGGTCGTGCCCTCCTTGCCATGAAAGATGGTTTCCCTGATGTAGACATTATTATTCTTTATGCATCCTACCCACTGCGCCATGTAGGAAACAGAAGGAAACCTGTGTATCACTCCAGTGCTTTATTACACGTCCAGTCTATACAGAGGTGTGACTGCAAGTGAGTTGCAGACACACGGACTGCATTGGCGCCAATTGCGCTGACCTCTTGGCAACAGACATTACACATGTTCAACCATCCTACACCTGTATATAACTCCATCAGTGTATTATTGATTTTTCTGTCACTGATGATGACCCCGTTATGAGTATGCTCTGGGACGAGCAATAAGTGAGTTACAAGTTCCTAGAAGAGGAACCTTGACTTTATTACATGATTTTACTTTTATCATTGATTAAGCTCTGCTTGAGTATTGGTTTTGGGTTGATTTTTTCTATTGATGCTTTGAGATATGTGCTTACATTACTTTTGCATGATTGCAGTCGTGATGTGCACTGCACTGTTTGTATGTTGATTCCATGATAGTATTCAAATTACATTTTGATGTGATCTTGCTGCCATTAGATGGCCTGAATTGATCTGTAGTATGTTATGCTGAGCTGACATTGATTGAATTTTGCTGAACCTTTTATTGCAATCGTTGCCTCGAGAGTCACAATTTGTACATTACTTTTGATTCTCTTTGATTGTTGCATTATGTCCTTGCTTTTTTTGAGTGACCACTCCATATTGAACCTGTTTGCTGACGAAAGCTAGACCCGTGCTGTAGAGCTGCACATGAGCCTAGGCTCTGATGACCCATTTGACCATATTTGCCGGCTCCGTCTGAATTCCTTGTTGCCTGCTTCCTTTCCTTCCCCTCTTTTTGGAGGGTGGAGAATATCGTGAAAAATTAGTGCATGAATTTTCCAAGACTTATCTTCCGCCCCTCCATCTTTTCCCCGCTTGCAATGTAAGACGAATTGTCGAGTATAAGGCAGATTGGCGGCTGCAGTGAAATGGTTCCTTTTTGTATGTACACCTTTATTAGTCATCGCCTCTCCTCCCTCATTGCTTAATCACTAGATTCTTGTTATCTTATAAATTATATGAAAAACTAAGGAATGTTCCCTTCTTAAAGAAAATTAATTCTGTCTAAAACGACTAACCTGATCCACTCGGATATAAAACCAAGCCGCACCCCAAGTTCTCCCTCTCTCTCTCTCTCTGTTAATTAACGTAGTTCAGATAGCAACACTTCCAGGTCTTGAACGAGGTGTGAGGGTGTACGCTCGGGCATGGAGGGAGACAGCAATTGACCAGAATTGCATATAGTAAGTAATCGTTCCATTTTATTGCCATCGTTGGGCTAATTGAATTTAATCATTATTGGGCATGTTCAGATTATTCTAACAAATGTATTGGTATTTGTTTCGTTAAAGTGTAAATTGATTTTTTGAAATTCTTAAAGTTTTTGAGTGGTCATGTGGCCACATAGAATTATTCAACTGTAGTGTGCTGAGCCACCTAAGTTCCGTTTATTTGCTTTGCTTTGTTAATTTTAAATGAATTTAGTTTTGAAATAAAAATTGTTAAAATCAGACGTGTCAATCATTAAGGAAGGGCTATCGGCCCATAACATAGGGCACAGACCTAGAGAAAGTCGCCATAACATTCACATCTTCAATTTAACGTCTAATATATCTGTCTCCGCCATGATAGTATTATCAGCCTTGACGTCAACCTCTTGGGGATAAATTTATCGTGTCATCATGTGTCTCAAATCGCATTCTCTGAAGTTCAGCAATTTTTTTCATCCCACTCAACAATCTTGCACTATATTAGCCATCCCAATTGTCTCCTTCATCATAAGCAAGGTCCTTTAAATATACTCGGAGAGGTCGGCTCATCAGTGAGCTACTCACATGTGGGTGGAGCTTTTGTACGTCAATTTTCGGAGACGGTGACCGAGGTTGACCTGACTAGAGGTAGTTTTACTTGATCTCTGTCACGTTTATTAACTTCCAGTAGCCATGCCTTCCGTTTGGGCTGTATTTGGATGCCATAATAATAGCAAAAAGACCATTAATATGGGTATTCGATATTTTATTTTCCCAAAAGAAAAACCAAAGAAGAAATGGATGCATACTTGCAAACGCGCAGATGATGTTAACTGGAAGCATGCTCTAATTTGTTCAGTCCATTTTAAAGCAGAGGACTATGCTGATGACATGAACTACCAACTCCTGGGAATTGAAAAACCCAAAAATCAGCGTGCACTGAAGGAAGAGGCTGTGCCATCCCTTTTTTTTTTACCTAATGGTAAGTTACAAGTTGAGCAATTTGCCAAAAACCTGCATGATACATATCCTCCCTTCGACTCTAGTTTCCTAAAATATTTTACCGTCTGTGACACCTAGATTACGAAAAGTAAATTGCATTAGACTAGTTTTTTGTTCCTTAAGTATAGGAATTGTTGTTGTGATTTAATAAAATCTGAAATGCAACACTGTCTTTTCAGGTAGCAGTGTATCTGAAAAGGAAGAGGATAGATGTGCACGAACCATAAAGCGAGGACTCAAGAGGACAGCCCAGGAAATATGTGAAATGGAGAATTGTCATTCAGAGACCAATGAAGTTTCTCCAGAAGTCTCTGTTCAAGAAATTATTGCACAGCCTGAAGAGAGTTCTGAACAAAATACAATTAAACAAGTAGAGGAAGTGGAAGAGCTAAAGAAAAAAAAATAGAGCATTTGGAAAAGACCAATCAAGAACTCCTGAAACTGGTTAGTTTGGAAATGGAAGTGACAGAACCTAAGTTCACAAACTGAAATAAACAAGTTATTTCAACCTGTGTCTAAGTACAACACGACAAAGCTCTCTCATAAAACTAATAAGCCTGTCAGTCAATGGAGCAATGAAGACATATCGTCAGCTTTCACTCTCAGAAGCATGAGCACCAAATGTTATTCATATTTGCGAACAGAAAGAGGATTTCCTCTGCCATCAAAAAGTACACTGAACAAACGAGGCGCAAAATCTGAAATTGTAGCCGGGTATTTTGCTTTCGGTTCTGTCACTGATGAAGGAAAAATCAGAAAGGATGACGGAAATAGAAAAACTTGCCACTATTTCATTTGATGAAATGAATATTGCTAGTAGGTGGAGCTATGACAAAGAGATGGACGTTTTGTATGAACTTTATGATAAAGTTCAAGTGGTTATGTTATAAGAGGTTTGACGGGAAGCTGGAAGCAACCCATATACTACCAGTATGATGACTCTAATGTGCATAAAAAACTAACTGATATTATTATAAATGTTGAAAAAGCTGGCTTTGCCGTTGTGGCAATTGTCCATGATCTTAGAACTAATAATTTGCGGGTTTGGAAAGAATTCGGGATTGATCCCCTTAACCCTGAGAAAGTCTTTTTTAAAAACCCATGTGCTGACAGGAATGTCTTCATATTTGCTGATGCTCCCCATTTGATAAAGTTAATTAGAAATCATTTTCTGGACCACGGTTTTCTCATGGAAAATGGAAATAGTGTATCGGATGCCTGTGTCCATGAAATGCTAATGAAAACCGTATCAGAGTATGCCTTATTTAAAATTAATGAAACGCATATCAATGTAAGTGGCTTACAAAGACAGCATGTAAAGTATGCTGAACGGCTACTTTCAAAGTCATGTGCTAAGGCATTGTATTTTTTAGGAGAAAGGGGCTTACTAGAGAGCAACAATTGGAAGGAAACTGCCGATTTTATAGCTACAGTGAATGAATGATTCGATGTCATGAATTCCTCTATGATGTTCGGTGACATAAAAGCCCACTATGCATTTGGGATAAATTTGGAAAGCCAGAAAAGTGCTCTACAAACAATGGTTGATGCTATGCTGGGAATGAGGGTAAAAAACCCAAAATTTAATTGCCTTTACAAATTCCAAAAAGTTGTGATATTATCTTGCCACTCAATGATTGGGCTACATAACATGCTACAACAGTCGTGACATTTCTTTTATTATGACACAGAGATTAAATCAAGACTGTCTTGAAAGTTTTTCTGAATGCATTAGGCAGATGAGAGGTTCTTATGATCATCCCAGTGCAGTTAATTATAAATACAGATTGAAAAACTTGTTGCTAGGTAGGGATATTGAACTTGTTAGCGATAAGGCTAAGTGCGACAAAGGAAATGAAAACCTTGACTCGTTATCCCATGAAATGGTATCATTTGGACGTGATGGAAACGGGCTTGATAAATCTTTCCATGGCAGGGAACTGGCCTTAGAAATATGTATGACAAACATCATTTTTAGAGACCTGGAATTTGATGTGGATCTTAAAAATGACGAAATGTCCTCTGAGGAAACAGAATTTGCTTAATGTCAGAAATCAGGAGAAACCACAGGATCTGTTATCGAGGAAGAGTCCTTAAGATATATCGGTGGGATATGAAGTGAAAAAGTTTTCCTTTAAATATCCAAATATAGGGTACATTGTTAACAGCAAGACGTTAGAGAAATGGGTCCCATTATAATAAGTGAAGGAAAACTCTATGCACCATCAGACTACTTTTTTTCTAAACTACTATGAGATTCAGGGCCTCTGTAACACTGTTTTTTGGACTTTGCTCATTATCAAAGCATCGGATGTAGCTGAAAGTTGACATATGTATATTTTACAACCACACACAAATTTTGTCAGCATTACCAATAACCTAAACCCGATATTTTTAATTTTTATACAGTAAAAATTCTCTAGCCGACGCCATTGGGCCATGATTACAAGCCAAGAGTCGAAAAACATTCATTACGTAAGCAAGGTAAAACATCGTTTGACGAAATGTTGCCCCGCCATCCACCAGACAGAAACTCATTCACCTTTTAAACATGACAAAGACTTTATGAATGGCGGGACGATACATAGACGTGGGTGGGGTATCTGTGCTAGTGTAGGAATACTACTGTAGCAGTAGTGCTGCAACAGTAGTAAAAGCAGTAATATACATGAATTAAACATTTAGGCCAACTGCTGGGATCCTTGAGGATCATTTAGCACTTCTTACAACTACTCGAGAAATTAATTTTTACAGCCAGAAGTTAAATTTTCTAATCCAACAATGCCCATGATAGCCTTCCAGTGTTATCCTGAATTATAACGAGGCGAAAGTGGGTGGAGCCTCATGAAGTCGCCATTCTGACGATAATTATTGGTGAAGGTTTAAAGCCAATAGGTAGATAGCCAATAAATAAAAATTGCTTGACATTGGATATAGCAGCTATCAAATCAAGCTTGTCTACTATGTTTTTGAAAATTACCAACTATTCCCTATATCTTGTCAATCTGATTATGACCTATAAAGTCGACTGTAATTTCTTAGGAAACTTATTTTGGGAGTTAGACTAATAATTCAAATGTTTTTGTATTTATTAACATATTTTTTGGTTTACTCATTATGACAATAATCAGTGGAGAGCTTTCAGAGTTCATAAAGGTGTACTGCTTTGCTTGTATTTAAATTTCTATGTCATTGTTGCCAGAGGTCCCAGCCTTCGTTACGTATAGCCATCATCCATCGAGGAAGAGGGAAGAAATCGCTGTCATAAGTTACGTAACGAGTGCGTTCGAAACCTTTTCTCTGAGTAGGCTAAGTTGGCCCCGTCCCTTCAAAAAAGTCCACTTGTTACATTATAAGTACCAAATTTTTATTCAACCTATATAATGCAGAATACAGTCAAAATATATGTGTAGATATAATGTGTATTCTGAAAAAGCGTTATATTTATGAAATGCATAGTTAAAAGGTGATTGCGAAAAAAACGTGTTACAGAGGCCCTGAATCTCATAGTAAAAATTTGTAGAGAAATTTTTACAGCAATTCATGGCTATGGTCTTAGACCAGGAACGGAATGCATAAAAACAATGGCTGCTGAAATGAAATCTGTGTTGCTGGTGTTCCTGACGAGGTTGCGGAATTTTGTTGCCAAAATATCAGTGTTTTTTAGAATGCGGCACCTCAACAACATTATCGACATGAGTAAAAAGAAACAGAGGACTTGCAGGAGTACAGTAAGAAAAAACCATGAAAATAACAACTTAGTTTTTCCCCTTGAGGTCCACACCTGGCTCGGTGAGAGTCAAACACATGCATATCTCAATTCCATCACCATTAAACTGTCATCTTTGTTCTGTTAATCTGTTAGGATTAAAATGAGAGTTCATTGTACCAAAACAACTTTCTCTATGTTAATCCTTAACTCGTTGTGTAGGATTTAGTACCAAGGAAAACTTTCTCTACGTTAATCCATACTTCTTTGGTTAGGGATAAGTGACAGTCAATACATTACAGTATTTGTGTTCCCTTGAAAGGTACCTCTATACCCTATGACGTTTTGTTTAGAAGCATCAGATTATTATGAAACTTTGATGTATGGTCTGCCATAAGGAAAATCTGCATTTTAAGTAAAACAAAATAGAAATATTTATACCTTAAGAAGTATTTTTTTTAAAGGTATCCTTGCATCGCGTTACTACGTATACCCAGGCGTATACCTGTCAGAGTCAGTGCTGTCAGGGGAGACTATTCGTAGCATGACGTCATGTGCAGAAGGAACGTATTTTCGCTCGCTGATGATCCGACCTTGATCATAGGTAGTAGAATTTGAATATCATGGACCCTATCATGACAAACAAGGCAGAGCCACTTCAACTTGTGATGTTATCTTCACTGATGCCTTCCAAGGAAACATACTTTATGATAACAATTTACATTCACCGTCTATATGCTTATCTTTTCTTTTATTGGAAATGACGTTCGTATTTTCTATTGTCTGATTTTTCCACGTAGCTATAGCAATTCCTCTCGGGTGTGGAACCATCCATTCACTACAGCCGCTCGATTGTCCCCCTAGCTAACTTGCGTATAGTTCTTCGTTATTCCTAAGAACTCAGATTGAGTCGCTAATTACATTAAAGCAGTTCAACTGCTGTAACGTCGATTAAGTGCCATGATGTAAGCATAACACACAAGTACTTTTAAGCATCCTTTTGGCCAAGGTCAAGTGTTCCTTCGAGTTCAAGGTCAAACTCAAAAACTCTTGTCAGAACTGAAACAATGCGTTATAGAATATTAGATTCAAGCTTCTTGATAAAGATGTGACTGGATAGAAAAACATGAGAGAGAGAGAGAGAGAGAGAGAGAGAGAGAGAGAGAGAGAGAGAGAGAGAGAGAGAGAGAGAGAGAGAGAGAGAGTGTGTGTGTAATGAATACTGTCACGATCCCACCGGGACAGTTAAGTGCAATTGCCTACACTTGTTCAAGTGTATAAAAGGAAGATCTAGTTTTTGTTTTGAAATTACAGTTTCCTACAGTATTCAGGTTGCATATTAAGAATTTACGGTTATTTTTGGGGAGGGGCGGGGCGGGGGGCGGTGGTCGACTGTATTTAACCCCCAGGGGCCAGTACTAAACACGGCGAAATGCATTTCACGCCCCAATCCTTGGTGGCTGTCGTATTCGCGGTAACGTTCCATACAATCCGTTCGGAGTTATTGCCTAAAATTACCTTATAAACTTCATTCATCTATATCATAAAAAACCATGAACACTGAACGACTCACTAAAGCAACGCAACGACCGAAGTGAAGAGAGAGAGAGCGAGAGAATGAAAGCAGATAGCTGAATGAATTTTGTACAGAACGTAACTTTTTGTTGATGTTGATAAGGTCTCGTCTTCTCCCTGGCAACAGCAGGACTCTGCGGCTCTCGAATGAATCTAAAGTGAACTTTGCCCATCGCTGCCTCCGATACGACGCTTCGGGTGGCACTTCTCGACGAGAACTGGTAGATCTAAGAATTGTGGCACAAGTGTTTAATAGTGACTTGGCGGAAGTTCGAATCATGGGGGAATTACGGTTTGATGGCAGAGTCGTCATTGTCACAGGCGCTGGTGGTGGTAAGTTTGATGACTATTTTTTTGTCCCTTTTTATAATCCAGGCTACCTAACTACCATACTGAGGATTAACCAACGCTTATATCAGTCTATCCTGGGTAGATCATGGGAAATCAGTTCTCGATGTGGTAGATCTACCTAGCCTAACTACTTAGGTACCTAGTTTTACCTACCTCCTGAACAAGAATTTATAGTAACCTAGCCTAGGAGGGTAAACAACTGGCCACCCTCCGAAAAAGTACTTCAACATGTCATGACACCGGAGATGGTCATCATTCATGAGTTGTTGGTGGTGGTAGCAGGAGCTCAAGACCTCTACTCTGCTTTCGAAGTACCTAAGTATTTTCTCCAAAGTTAGAAATTAAGGCCATATTTTCAGATTTAAACAGAGCATAATTAAAAGTGTGGCCAACGCAGTGCACACTACCCCAAAATGCTTTCGAAATTTTGGTATTTCTACAGAAGCAGTCCGCACGGATTGCAAGGAACGTAACCGCGGATACGACATCCACTAGGGATTGGGGGCCGTCCAATGTATTTCGCCGTGTTTAGTACTGGCCCTTGGGGGGTTAATTACAGTCGTCCGAATAAATATTATTTAAAATTCTTGTTCAGCAGGTAAAACTGCATAGAAAAACCGCAACTGCCATAGTCTAGGCCGCCGCGGATAAGTACCCTAGATCTACCAAAATTTTTACTTAGGTACGATTAAAGAAGTTTTGAAGATTGACGCCATCTCGATGTTATGGAGTCGCTTGTGTCAACAAACTGACCATTTCCTGTGGTAAATCCGCACATCACTTGTACCCATGTACACCAGGGCTCTTTCAGCTATTCATGTAATTGTTATAATTGTAATGCGCATATATATCTTTATTATTTACTTTTTGGATATATGAAGATGTTTTACTGGCGGATTACCGCTGTAGTGTGGTGCAATCGCTTTCGCTCCCTGGGCCTCTTGTCTGCTTTCGCACCATAGGAAATTAATGGGGCCGAATTTGCAATGACCAGAAAGTCGTTAAAAGAGGAAAGTTAGTGCAAGCACGATTTTGGCAATATTTCTTTTTGTACGAACACTCTTATCAGAACGAGATTGTGCTATAGTGTATTACACCAGTGCCGTAATTTATAAGGGTATCGTGAATCACTAATCGTAAAGAATAACGACACTTGTCCTTTTACCCTTTTACCAAGAGACAAAAACTCCATTATCCAGTAATGGATACGAACACAGCAGTAAAAAGCTCCACCTACCCTCTCCCTCCACCGCCACCCCTGTCCTCCTTCCTTCCTTCACCTTCCCTTCTCTCTCTCTGTTGCCAATTGGTTTGTGTTCACCCTCCAAACTGGGTATAAGACTTACACAAAACGTAGAAATTGGTGAAATTAGCCTATGTATTGGAAGTATACATACATAAATATTAAAGTAATTTTATCATTATTGCATTACTATGACAACTAGAATTCATGGAAATGGTTTATAATAATGCATGTGTGAAGCTCCACTAATGTGGCAACGATGATTTTGCCATTCTTAGCATGCAAACATTAAAGGTTACATTTATTTCTGCCATACAGTTATTACAAAAATCAAAATACTAATACAGACTTAAATCAATGAAAAGTGCTAGCAAAAAAAAAAATTATAATCCACTAATCCGTCGTCTGCTCCGCGATGGTTTTTGGCAGCCAGATGTATGACAAGGTTAGAAACATTGGATTGTATCTACTTTAGAAATATCTGTAATTTTTTTGGGTAATTTGGTTGCAAAAAAAGGGATAATAGACATGAATTAAATAAACATTTTGAAGTAACAAAGTAAAGTTAAACTAAATAATGAGTAAAGTAAACAATTAAGGGAATAAAGCTTTGCACCTCATAAACATTGTCGTCGTCTGCTGCTTGTAACTGTGTTTGTGGAGTGAGCGGTTAGGAACAAGGAACAGCAACGTGGTTCAAGTGCAATTTGGAGTGGATTAAGACCAATAATGTGTATATTGTTCCGATACGTAATACAAACCATCGGTCCTTTAACAATAGGAAGTAGCTAGCGGCAGCTGGAACGGTCGTAAGCTTCGAACAAGGGGAGAACGGTAGTTAACTGCTTGTCCGACAGTCGCGCGCCGCGCGACTGGGAGGTAAACAAATCACTTTTGCTTTCGGCCGCGGGTGTGAAGGACGTGTTCGTCATCGCTCTCTGCCCGCTTCATCGTCGTATGCTTTGTTTATATTGTGTTTTCTACTAATGGTTTGTTTGACTTGAAAATGAAACTGTAAGTACACTGTTTTCATTTTCATTACTTAATTATGAACCAACATGGAGTTATCGCCGTAGATGCGGCGATTTCCTCTCTTTTCATGAATTGAACCCTTGAATTATGCCTCGGTGCCGAGGGCGGGCGCGCTCGCGCCGAGTCATGTATTTTGGGCGAAAGTGTGTAATTGAAAAATGTAAGTACTCTTTTCATTATGTTTGCCCTGTGCGTTCGTTACCGAGAGTGTTTGTTGCGCTCGGCACGAGCCTTTTAATTTTGTATAATAGAATGCAATGAAAGTGGATTCGCAATTGCAATATTCTTTTCATTTTCATTTATTTATTTGCATGAAATTTAATTTGGATCAATTTTCGTTCTTACCCCGGGAATTGATCCTTACGTTTTTTTTATGTGAAATGAAAATCGCAAGATGCAGTATTCTGTTTCATTCTCATATATATTTTTCTTGATAGCATCATATTATTTGGATCAAGTTTCTGTTCTTACCCGGGAATTATTGGGAATTGATTTTTTCCCCTTTAAGTTCTATGAAGTGAATCGCAAGGGCAGTATTCTGTTTCATTTTCATATTACTTTTCACTGCTGTGCGGGGGTAGGGGCACGCGAATGGTCCTGCCAGGAAGTCGTCGGAAAGCTCTCCCGCGACTCCCTTGGTATCCGATTCTTCGTCTTCCTTCCTGCCCCCGCTCAGCTTCTTCGTTGTATTTTGTATTTGGGGTCTTCCTTGCGTTCGGGGTGGGGCATGTCTTCCCCCCGTGCGTGAGGGAACCCCTCTTACTAATCTATCTATGTTACCGCAGGTGCTACATCCGTGGGAGACGACCTTGGACAGGTATGGACCACCCGCGGAGGCAGGGCGTGCCTAGCATCCACGGGCTGCTGCAGCGTCTAGCGAGGTCTGGGCGGTCTCCACTACTACCACGGCCTCGCTTATGCTGCTCCTCCCCCTCCTGGTCTACACTCCCCATGCTGTGTCGATGACGCCGTCTGCCGCTACTAGGGCCGCAGCCGTACCGAGGTGGGGTTGCCGCCGCCGCCTGTTTTTCTTCGGTGTTGCCTGCCCCAGACTTGTCCCGCTGTTCCATGCAGCTCGCCCCGGGGACCGGCGCCAAGGAGCCCCCAGGCTTCCGCTGGCTGCGCCGATGATTCTACGAGGCGATCGCTGGGCCTGCCGTACCTGCCGCTGATGTGATTCCCGCTGTTGGCTTGGCTGTCCCTTCTGGGTCTACCGCTACCGCTGTTTCCCTGCCGCTCCTGAGCTGGTTGCTGTTTCCTGTCGCTCCTGGTTCCTGTGCCTGTCCATGCTGGTCCTGCCCACGGTGTGTCTTCCCCAGTCCCAGGTCCTTCCGGACAGGTGCAGTCGGGCCGTGTTGCTTCGGCAATAGCCCCGGCTCCGGCCTGGATGGAGGACCTGACGACTGTCCTGCGTGAGCTGACGAGGAAGAGGAGAAGAGGAAGCGGTCATCTTCGTCTTCATCGTCTGCTGCTGCCTCTTCCCCTTCGACTTCTAAGGCACATAAGCCGAAGAAGAAGAAGGCTGCCTTCCCCCCTAAGAAGTCTCCTTCGGGAACTTCTAAGGGCCCGTCCCACCTCGTGGGACGGGGGGTGGGGGGGGGTCCTTCTGCTGGTCCTCCTGCCTCCTCGGGGAGCGGGGCCCGTCTCCCCTTCCGTAAGGAAGAGATAGACGTGGACCAGAGGAGTATCGGTTAGCTCTGGTACTTCCTCGCCTGGTGCTAGCGGCGATGCCGCTACGCCAGGTTCCGGCTCGGTCTCTCGCTCGCGAGAGATCCCGAGTGTACGTTCTCCCTCGGGAGACCGTGCAGCCAAGTTTCGGCGCCAGAGTTCGCTCGGCGCCAAGACGCGGCACGGAGCAGAAGGCTGGTGAGAGACGCTCAGGTGACTCTTGCCAGGCCAGCGGCCGCTCTTGCAGCGACCAGCTGGTAACCCGGGTTTTCCCCCCTAAGAAGGCTCCTTCGGGACCTTCTAAGGGCCCGTCTCGCTCCGGCGATTCGGGGAGCTCTTCTGCTGGTCCTCCTGCTCCCTCGGGAACAGGGCCCGTCTTTTCTTCTACCAAGGAGAAGAAGACGGGGACCAGAGGAGTACCAGCTTCGGCTGGCACTTCCTCGCCTGGTTCTAGCGGTTCTGCCGCTAAACCAGGATCCGCCTCGGCTTCTCGTTAGCGAGAAGTACCGAGTGGACGGTCTCCCCCCCCGCGGGAGACCGTCCAGCCAAAGTCTTGACACCCGAGCTCGCTCGCCGTCAAGACCGAAGCGCGGAGCAGAAGACTGGCGAGAGTCGTGCAGACGACTCTCGTCAGGCCAGTGGACGCTCTCGCAGCGACCAGCTGGCTGCTCGGGTTGACGTGACGGTCGCTGACCACCACGAGTTGAGGCGAGGAAGGGGTCCCCCTTCCCCGCGGCCCGTCGGTACCAGCCACGGCTGGTACCAGCGGCTCGACGCGCCAGAGGACGCTCGCCGGTCTCACCGCGACAGCGAACCTAGCAGGTCACCTGACGCCGCTCCCATCGGGACCGGGCGAAGATGGTAAACCAGCAACAGCTCGCCTGACGCTAGAGATCAGCGTCGACGTTCTCAGCCGAGCCTCTCGCCCCAGGCGAGCGGCAAGGCTAGGCCTGCTGCTCGATCGCCACCGCGGGTTGACGATCAGCAGCAGCCCTCCAAGCACGCTGGTCCTGCCAGCGAGCTAGGGGGGGGCGTCAGGTCTGCCTCTCCTGTACCTTCAACCTCCTCGGGCTACACCGGGAGGAGCGAGGTACCTATGAATGATCGCGAGAGGTGCGCCGCTCGCGATCCCGCTATGACGCCGTATGGACCAGGCACGGTTCTAGGACCGACCAGGACATACGTGCAAGTAGCTGGAGGCGACCGTCAGGGGTCTGCCACTATTCCTCCTTCGGAAGGAGGAGTATCTCGGGATCTGTTCTTGTTGGAAGGACTGGACGGTCCTACTCCGCAAGACGCGGTTACTCCCGAGATACAGAGGAAATTGCAGAAGTCATTAAGCTGATTCGTCAGCATAATGACCTTGCGGAAGGATTGCCGCTCCCACCAGCAGAGCCCACGTCTCTGCTCGAGTCGTTTTGGGGCCCGAGAGGGAACCCAAACCGACGGTGGGTCTGCCGCGATCGGAGCTTGCCGATTCTGTCTCGAACCAGAGTCTCTCGTCTCCGGACAAGAAGGCTCGCTCAGTTCTGGCCGGTCGATCGAGCACTACTTCCACCTCCTCTATCTGCGAGCAGCGGCGTTTCTACGTGTCTTCGGACACCCGTAAATTTAAATAACTCCTTCCGATTTTAAATACTCCTTCGGTCCTCCTGAGAGTTTCGACCTCGACGAGGACTGGAATGAGTCCGGAGGACGGTATCGGCTCTCCCCTGTCAGGTGTCGATCAGCCCACCCAGACGACGTTCACAGTGGCGGCAGACCCTTACCTACAGTGAGAGTTCGTAACCCTCCGCGGGAAAACGTGTTCTCCTGACGATACGTTTTCCCAGACTCTGAGAGACCATCGCCGCAAGGCGATGGCTGCTCCTATTCTTCTCCAACTGCTAGTTCCACACTGGGAAGGCGAGCGAGTATCCAATTCCTCCCCCATTCCCTCTCTCCTTACGGCTACGAGGGAAAGGGAGGGATCCTACAGAGATTTCTCTGTAGGATCCCACGTTCGGGACTGCGCTACCGGGGGGACCTTCGGGTCCTACCTGACGTAAGCCCCGGTCGTTGAGGAGGGATCCTGCCCCATTCTCGATTTCTACGGGAATCGAGAGGACCACCAGCCGATATCGTTTGACGAATTCGGTTGGGGTTTCGCAGACTGCTTAGAATTCTAAGGAATTTCTAGCGCATTCAGTGTGTTCGAGTTTTTTACGATCTCCAAACACTTAGGCGAGACCACAGGTCTAAAGTGAGCGAGACGAGAATCCCCGATGTTACATGATAATCGGGAACCTCGCCTATGCTCGAATTCCTGGAATTTCTAGCATTGGGAAGAAGACTGCTGCTGAAAGAAACTATCTTACAGTAGGCGACCAACCTGGAATAGAGAAGATCGGACGGGAATATCCAGTTTGGCTTGAACTATCGTCTTAGTATTCTGTTCACCATTGAAGCTTTCCTTCGAGGAAGACTTCTCCTTCACTCTTTGATAGAGATCGAAGGTGGTCGATCTCCAATCCTTATTTTGTTTTCTTGAAGGAAAGAATTTAGGATGGAGATCGTTGTTCAGAATCCTACAAATATACTACGTATATTAACCTCGCGACATGATTCTACTAAGCAGTTGAATTGTCCGAGGGGTAGGCGCATATCCTAGTTTATCTACGGATTGCGACTTAGATGAGAAGTATTCTAATTGAACTGCAACTCGGGGTTGCATGCAACCTCCCTCCCAGGAGTTTTCAGTTTCAATTTTATATACTTATGGTTTTGTCACGACAACACCATTTCAACTTTTATATTTACCGAAATTCGTTTCGCCTAAATATAATTGCTCGAGCATATCTCTTATGCTCGGTAGTTCTAGCCGAACGCATTCCTTCATGGAATAATGGATTACATGGCAACTCAGGATGACGAGTCGGCGAGAGCTCAGGCTCAACTACTGCGTATTGAACTGCCTGACAGCCAGCGTTGCCAAAATGCGGAATTCCTGAGGTTATGACGGAAAAATAAATCCACGGTGCGAGCACCATCATTTCATTTTCCGATTTCCGTCTTACTCTGTCTGGAACGGAAAAAATTTCCGCATAGTTATCAAGGCTAAACAAATATATTTTTGTTTTTATATCTTTTTATTTTTATGATATAAAATGTATGTTTCAATATCTGTTGAACTGAATTGTATTTACAACTAAAAATAACAAAATAAAGTATGAAAATGGTAACTAATTTAGAAGTTTTGGCTGATACTTGTGTTGGTTGTCGGAACCAGACTCTGGTCGGAAAAATTATCCGTTTAAGACCTCTCTTGTTACACGCGAGTCTATACCGTATTTGCCTTGACTTATCCCACATTATGTGTGGTTGGTACCTAATAACGTACCATTACCATTTGTTACAATTGTATTTGCTGCAGCTATTGTCTGAGTACTAATGAATCTTAATGTTATCTAATAACTTTGATGCTGAAAGCGCATAGCCCTTTAAAACTTGCATTTCTGTATCAAGTTAAACCCAATTTGAATTAGCAGGGTCTTCCATAACCTGCCTTTGTTAAAAACTATGGATTAATTTGAATATCATAGAGATCATGTATTTCTGTAATGAATTGTCCGAAATAATTTCCTTATAATTTTAACAATAATATAGATATTATATGTATAGAATTAGCTAACCTTTGTTTAAGCTCTAATGCCCCATTCATACAGTCTAGCCATAAGAGGAGGGGTCGTCCCATAAGATGAGGGATCGACAGGACGACATCTCTTTTATTTGATTATGAACTTGCTTTCAGGACATGAAATCCCAATACAAAATTTGATTGGATTTGCGACACATGGCGCCAGTAACATTATGGGCCAACATAATTCATTAATTAGTAGATTGAAGAAAGGAGCACCAGGTATCACAATTTTTAAATGCGCCTGTCACTCAATTCACCTTTGTGCCTCAAACGCAGCAAAGACACTTCCAAGAAAATGTGTACTGGAGCAATGGCGACCACTCACCTTGTATTTCTCAAATAAGCATTTAGAAGACAGATTGACATCTTCACAATCAATATATATGCCTTGCAAAGACTATTTTTGGCTTATATTTTCAATTTTTAGATTTTATATGCCATATTTTTAACAATTTTCAATAAGCTAGGATTTGTACTCAGATATTTTAAGGTTTGATTATATGCCTAGTAAAGTTACTGATAGTCAGCTCAATGTTATTGACCCTAGTGATGAAACAAACTTTATTTATTCCCCATGAATCAAGTGTTCTTAGGTGCTAATATTCACAAATCAGTCTAAGAACCGAATATAGCTGCAAATGAGACAATGATTGCTGATATTGAAAGCAGGTGTCGACAGTTCATGGTAACAGCTTGTGTTCAAATAAAGGAGAGATTTTCTTTAAACTCGAAATGGCTGTAGTTATGCAGTACACTATCTGTCGCAAATTGTATAAGAAATGACGCCCTACTAAGTATGCTAACACTGTCCAAGTTTGTCATGGAGGTCCCACTAATATATTCAGGTGATGTTCAGAAATTGGATTATGAATGGAGATGTATACCTAATGTAGACATCCCAGAGGATACAAAAGCATCAAATAATGCGGAGGCATTTTTCCTTTTATCTTGCAAATGTAAAGAATGAAAATGGTCAACCAGAATTCAAACTCTTGCCTACGTTTACTCTGAATATTGTTTCCCTACCCACGTCAAATGCAGATGCCGAAAGAATATTTTCGAAGATGAATTTGATAAAAACCAAAACTAGAAACAGGCTTTCCACCTCAACCAAGAAGCTTTAGCAATTGTGTCAGAAACCGTAAGAGAGAGGGTGGCTGTGTGCAAATCGAACCTACTGCGAAGATGATTAAGGTAGTAACAAAGAAGCCCAGAACAACATGAGAATGTTGAGGAAGAACAGGAAGACATACTTTAGGATCAGTAATCAGTATTTGAAAAGTTTTTCTTTTTGCCGTTAATATTAGCATTTTTTAGTAAGTAATAATTGGGAGACATTTGAAATAAATACCTTTGCCAAGAAAATTTTATTTTTGTTACAGTATATCTATTCTGTTATTTCAATCACTAATTTTATTATTATATGTTGACCTTACATTATAATGCTCCAAATATTTATTATTGTTTAGAATCTGGTAGCCTGATAGGCTATACTTAAGAATTGTTTGAAATATTTCATGCTAAAGATGTGTTATGTGCTGTATCTATTTTGTTATGTCAACATTTTTATCTCGTTCAATATAACTGTTGTTTGTATATATATATATAGATATATATATATATATTAATATTATATATATATATATATATATATAGATTATATATATATATATATTTTTCTAATGTATTTTGTTAAAAAAATATATATAAAAATATAAAATCATCTTTCGTTAGAGTGATGAATGTTAATGATGAAAATTACATCTTTATTTTATTGCATGACACTTACCTGGCAGGTAATATATATAGCTTATCCTCTTGACGCACTGGCAGAATTTCAAAAACTCGCGGCAACCGCTAGTACACTGGTAGTTCAGGTGATGGCCCCCCCACCCCGCTCCCGTGGCGCTGGTACTTGGAACTATTCCTGTTTTCCTCAGATTTTCTCTGCCAGCCGAACCGGCAACATCGTTGTTGGTTCTCTGTTAGAATTTCCTGCTCGTTATCTGACTTTTTTGGATATTGGTATCGTATTCACGAAGTTAGAGTGGCAATCGCATTTGTTTGGACCTTGTTTAGTATGTCTGATTCAGGAAGTATGTTTAGAGTTTGTGTGAAAGAAGGGTGTAAGGTGAGACTGCCGAAATCATCGGTAGATCCACATACTATTTGTAAGAAGTGTCGGGAGTTTGTATGTACGTGGACATAGGTGCAATGAATGTCAGTGTCTGAATGAGAAAGAGTGGAAGGCTCTTATGAAGTATGTGGAGAGATTAGAAAAAGATCGGGTTAGAAGATCTGTATCTAGGAGTGAAAGATCGGGATCTTCGAGTAACCTTTGGATGAATCTTTGCATGTGTCTTCTCCAGCTCATTCACAGTAGATGTAGCATCCTTCCCCCCAGGTTGCTCCTGCTCCAGTTGCTGTATCTGAGGATACTACTGATCCACAAATAGTGAAAGTGTTCGCTGCCCTTGCGTCCATGGGAGACCAAATTAAACGTTTAACAGACAAAGTGGAAGTGTTTGGTGACAGTGTTGTGGGGGAGGGGCGCCTGATCGTCTCTCTCGTACTCCTAGACCTAGACCTCTGTCAAGCTCCCAGACCCAAGGGAGAAGGCATGTCGACAGTCGAAAGGGGGCGAGAGGGGTTGACTTGCGATCAGTCGTCCCTTCAGGCAGTCCTGTTGGTACGTCCCAGGCTGCTGCAGTACGCCATAGAAAAGGCGATACTGGGAAGTGCCGTTATTCTTCGGATAGTTCAGCCTCGGGAAGGAGTAGGCGGTTCGCGGAAGTATCGCGTCCCTCTCAAGAGGTCATACTTTCCGTCTCTCACAGGAGGAAAGGGCTTTTCGACCAAGAAGGGTGGAGTAGCCCTGAGATTTTTTCATCGGAGGATGAAGAGTATGATCCCTATCAAAAGGAAGAGGGTTTCACGTCAGTTGGGAAGTTCGCTCACCGCTTCGTGTTAGCCCGGTGCGTCCTCGATCTCCTCATCATCAGGAGTCTCGTAAGGAGGCGGAAACGAAGGAGGTGCTGCGGGACATGCAGCAGAGATTGGCAGTGATTGTTCAATCATGGGAGAAGCCCGAACAACCTTCGGCTAGACGTAAGGACTCGTCTCTCCCGGTTAAGTCCTCCAAGAGGACGCAGGACGTACAACGCGATCCAGGACGCAGTGCGTCCCTTAAGAAGGACGAAGTGCAGGACGCAGGACGCAAGAGGAGAAGTGATGGACGCATGGTGGACGCATACGTTCAGGAGGACGCAGGACGCAGGGCGGCAGCAAGTCAAAACATTGTCTCGACAAGGAAGAGAGGAGTATAGGGAGTCAGTGTCGCTTTCTAACAGGAGCTGCATAAGGGACTCTGAATTGGAGAGTCAGCAGGATCATTGGTTTCAAGATATTTCTTCGCAGGCGGCGAATTGCGGAAGTTTGCGGAGAGTGCGGAAGAGGACAAGACGGAAGCACCTTCTTCGGACTACAAGAGGCTAACAGAGTGCCTTCTTTCTTTGTTTGAAGGAGATTTTCAACCTTCAGGCCCGCCATCGCCTTTGTCGCAATTTTCGAAGACGAAGACAGCCAAGAAATCGTCGTTTTTGAAAATGACTTTGTCCATTTCGGCCAAGAAAGCCCTTCAAACGCGTAAATGAGTGGTTGAAGGAGAAGAAAGAGTCGGGGAAGACTTCTTTTGTATTTCCTCCGGCCAAGTTGGCTTCGAAGTCTGGTGTTTGGTATGCTACGGGGGAAAGTCTTGGCCTGGAGTGCCTGCCTCCTCCCAGGGAGACTTTTCCACATAGTGGATAGCTCCCGTAGACATGCTTTGCATTCAGCCAAAGTGTGGTGGACTTCGTCGGAGTTCGACCATTTACTCAAAGGTATCTTTAGGACCTTTGAGGTGTTTTAATTTTCTTGTGACTGGTCGTTGGGGGCCCTGGCTCGGACTTCGGAGATGGAAGAGTCGTCAGTATCCGAGTTGTCGAGAAGTATTGTGTCCTGTATGGATAAAGCCTTGAGAGATGGAGCTAATGAATTGGCTTCAATTTTTACAGCAGGCGTCTTGAAGAAAAGACATCTCTTATGCTCGTTCGCTGCTAAAGGAGTGTCGAACGCGCAAAAGTCGGAGTTGATGTTCTCTCCTCTGTCAGGACAGCTCTTCCCTCAAGAGATCATTAAGGACATATCCTCTCCCTCACTCAGAAGGCGACTCAAGATCTTCTCACGTCATCTGTAAGGAAGTATTTACCTTCTAAGGTCATGAATAAGACTACGAAGGATACGAAGACAGCACAGCAGCCCTTTCGGGGTAGGACTTTCGCTCGACCAGCATTTAGAGGGAAAAGAGTTTTCCAACCAAAAGAGGGGCCCCAAAACTTCAACCAAACAATGAGTCAGAAGTCCTCCAGACTTGTGTGGGGGCCAGACTTTTAGACTTCTGGGAAGTCTGGCAAAGCAAAGGAGCGGATCCTTGGTCCGTAAAGGTAGCGAAGGAAGGGTACAAGATTCCCTTTCTCAAGAAACCACCTCTCGCTACAGCTCCGACGAGCCCTAGGGGCTCATTACATCGATTTAGAGAAGAGAGAGGCTCTTTGGCATCAGGTCGTCACCATGATAGAAAAGGGGGCAATAGAACCGGTTCTGGATCACGAATCCCCAGGGTTTTACAAACCGTCTGTTTTCTAGTACGAAATCATCAGGAGGTTTGGAGGCCGGTACTGGACGTAAGCCAGCTAAACTTGTTCGTAGGAAAGACCAGTTTACGATGGAGACGAACGATTCAGTACTGGCAGCGGTACGACCAGGGGACTGGATGGTAACACTGGACCTTCAGGATGCGTACTTCCATATTCCAATTCATCCAAGGTCCAGGAAATATTTGAGATTCGTGATCCAGGGAAGGATTTATCAATTCAAAGCCTGTGTTTCGGGCTGTGCACGGCTCCTCAAATTTTTACAAGAATGATGTCGAATGTGGCGAAGTGGCTTCATCTGGCAGGAGTCAGAGTCTCTCTCTACCTCGACCGATTGCTCATAAGAGCGACAATCAAACAGCAATGTCTGGAGGACACGGACGTAACATTGGCAATTAACTCAGCAACTGGGTCTGATGGGTGAACCTGGAAAAGTCACGATTGATCCCCTCTCAGAACTAGTTTATTTGGGGATTCTGATATCCTCAGTGACTTTTCGGGCTTTTCCGTCACCGAAAGGCGACCATGTGTATACGGAAAGTGCAAGAATTCTATTGAAAGACCAATGCTCAGCGAGAGAGTGGATGAGCCTGCTGGGGACACTCTCTTCGTTAGAGCGGTTCATTTCACTAGGGAGACTTCACATGAGGCCCTTACAGTTCTTTCTGAACGAAGTCTGGCCAAGAAGATCGCAACCAGATTCCTTCCGGTTTCCAATTCCTTCGAAGATAAAGGAGGAACTAAAGTGGTGGCTAGTTCCGGAGAGGTTGTCAGAGGGCACGTCACTCCAGCAGAGGAACCCAGACCGGATATTATTTTCCGACGCGTCAGACGCAGGCTGGGGAGCGACGCTGGGCCCTCGGGAGGAGTCAGGCCTTTGGAGCGAAGAAGAAAAGGCATGGCACATAAACAGGAAGGAACTGATGGCGATCTTCTTGGCTATGAAAGCGTTCAGACCGTGGATCAGCGGCAAAGTGGTGCAGATCAACGCGGACAATACCACAGCTCTGGCATATACGGAAACAAGGAGGAACCCACTCGTTGTCCCTTTGCAACCTGGCGAAGGAGATTTCTTCTTTGGTCGCAGAGAGAAAACGTCACCCTGCTCACCAGGTTCATTCAGGGAGAGAAGAACGTCAGGCGGATCTGTTGAGCAGGGACGGACAAGTGCTTTCCACGGAGTGGATGTTGCATCTTCAAGTATGCCAGAGACTGTGGAAGCTCTGGGGCACTCCAGTAGTGGATCTTTTCGCTACCGCAGCGACGAAGAGGTTACCGAACATTGTTCTCCAAATCCCGGACCCTCTTGCAGTCACAGTCGATGCCTTCTACTAGATTTGGACGGGTCTAGATGCGTACGCTTTTCCCCCGTTCAAGATTTTAGGAAAGGTAATGAAAAAAAATTCAGGGAAAGTCGAGGAACAAGGCTGACCCTGATAGCCCCATACTGCCGCGCCCAACAGTGGTTCACAGAGGTACTGGAATGGACAGTAGATTCTCCGAGAAGTCTACCCACGAGAGTAAGATCTTCTCAAACAACCCACTTCGACAGGTTCCACAAGAACACCCTCGCTCTGGGTCTGACTGCGTTCAGACTATCGAAAGACTTGTCAGAGCGAGGGGGTTTTCTAGAGAAGCAGCGAAGGCAGTTGCAAGAGCACGAAGGCCATCGACTATCAAAGTGTACCAGTCGAAGTGGGAGAACTTCCGTAAATGGTGTAAGAATCGGAAGATTTCTTCATCCAGTACCTCTGTGACACAGATTGCAGATTTCCTGCTATACCTGAAGAAAGACTAGGTTTGGCTAATCAGACGATTAGAGGCTATAAGTGTATGTTGTCTGCAGTGTTAGACACAGAGGTTTTAACCTTTCCAATGACGCAGATCTTAGAGATCTCCTCAGATCGTTTGATACAAAGAAGGATCGACGGTGCAGAACCCCTTCTTGGAATTTGGATGTCGTCTCAAATTCTTGGAGACGGATAAGTTCGAACCTATGGGCAGTGCGCCTTTGCGAGAGCTAACGAAGAAAACTATCTTCTTAGTAGCCTTAGCTACAGCTAAAAGGATTAGCGAGCTGCAAGCTATTGACAAGCAAATAGGATGGAAGCACAACAAAGCAGTTTGTTCTTTTCAACAGGAGTTCTTAGCAAAGAATGAGAATCCTTCGCATCCATGGCCAAGATCATTTGAGATTGAAGGACTGGCTGATCTGGTAGGTCAAGAACAAGAAAGGGTTCTTTGCCAGTAAGAGCCTTACGGTATTACGTAGAAAGAACAAGAAGCATTAGGGGGAACTTCATGTTCTCTGTGGTGCTCTGTTAAAGATCCTACTAGACCTATGTCTAAAAACGCAATGGCTTTCTTTGTAAGAGAAGTCATTAAAGATGCTCATTTGCTTTGTCAGGAGGAATGCTTCGGTATAATTAAGTTAAAGCTCATGAGGTGAGAGCAGTAGCTACGTCCTTAGCATTCAGGAAAAATTTAGCCCTCAAGGACATTATAGATTCAACGTATTGGAGGACAAAACTCTGTGTTTGCCTCTCATTACCTTAGAGACGTGAAGACAACTTTTGATAATTGTCAAACGTTAGGCCCGTATGTATCCTCAGGTACAGTACTGGGCAAAGGAGTTTCCACCCCATAACCTAATAACATGCTAGGTTTTTATTTTAATTAGGTTATAGTGTTTTATGGTTGTCTGAGAAGGTTAAGACCAGCTCAGTCTGTTGGTTAGTGTTTATTATATGTGTGTGTGGTTCAGGTGACTAACTTTCCTAGCATGAATGCCCGTGTAAATGAGGGCTAGGGTTCTTCTGTCAACAAATTGGTCACGTCCAGTTGTCAGGCCCTTATTGTTAGCTTTCTCAACAAACAGGTCACGTCCTAGTTGAGAGTACTAAGGTTTAGCAGGCTAAGAGGCAGGACCTACAGAAGTCAGCTACCTTAAGCAGGTAGAAGGAACATAATACATAAGTTCTAAAAATTTAGTTAATTTTGTTTGAAATTATGACGATGTTGCTGTCTATGACCCACCTCCAAATGTGTCAATCAGCTATATATATACCTGCCAGGTAAGTGTCATGCATAAAAATGGTATTGTTATGATACAATAAAGTTTTATGCATACTTACCTGGCAGGTATATATAATTAAATTCCCACCCTCCTCCCCTCAGGAGACAGGGTTCAGAGAAAATCTGAGGAAAACGGGAATAGTTCCAAGTACCAGCGCCACGGGAGCGGGGTGGCCATCACCTGAACTACCAGTGTACTAGCGGTTGCCGCGAGTTTTGAAATTCTGCCAGTGCGTCAAGAGGATAAGCTATATATATACCTGCCAGGTAAGTATGCATAAAACTTTATTGTATCATAACAATACCATGTTATCCATGAAATGAAAGTCAAGTTTACACAACTACCCGTTTAAAGGCCGTTTTCGTTACCACCAGTCGGAAACAGACGGAATTCATATGCGGATCTAGTGGCAACACTGCTGACAGCAGCTCAGTATCAGCTGGGCCTCCGAGATGCACGGTCAGTTATGTCTCTCTCTCCCCTGGTTTGATTGACTACCGAACCGTATCTCTGCCCAACAATCATGGACTTAGGTCTCTGATTAATGGGGATTCTCGCAATAATGAAGGACCATCTACTGCTGTGACGCTAGATTCCATCGCCTTCGACATTGCGAGAATTTTCAATAGAGATATCTCTTGGACTCTTTCATCTTTCTGTTTACCGCACGGTAACAGAAGTCTGTACAAGTCTCCCGCTGCATCGCACTGCGATAATGCGAATGATTTTGCAGACATCTGAGTTTGTCTTCAAAATATCTCGTATTCGTAGGTGTACAATTGTTCATTGTTCAACCGAATTACGAGATGTGTCAGAAGACATCGCCTACTCTCCGACCTGACAGCTCTACTTCCAAATGTTCAGCCCATGAGAAGCAGTTCTTCAGGCGGCTTTCCCTGTGTTTTCATTACTGAAGAACGCCCCGCTTTCATTGCAACTACGACTTCTCACCGGACAGCAATGAAATAGCGGTTAGCGTTTTCAGTCATTTGTAAGCACAGGTTATGAATCTTGAGAATCCTTCTCTCGATTCTTCTGTGAAGACGTAGGTTGCATTCAATATCTACCTTCGTCTTCAACGGTACATAGCGATAAGATCTTCAAGAGATGGCAGTCTCTTGGCCAAGGCAAAGCAGTGCTGCCTATTTTCAGTGTTCAATCGGAGGAGGCCGTTTCTGGAGTAAGTGAAGGGAAATGACTATTCCTCCAACTCGACCTCTGTGAATTTCCTTATGGTTCTATCTTTCCGTCTGAAGTATGAGATAAGCTAGAAGTCCTAACTATTGTAGAATATGCAAATATGTTGTTGACGGCCTCTAGGCTCAGAGATTCGGTTCTGTCAAACAACAAAGCTTCACGATCTTTGAGGTCTGTGGAGATCTTGAAATTCTCTGGATTGAAGGTTCCGGCATGGAACTTAGACGTAGTCTAGTTCTGATGCCAAAAGCATTTCGAACCTATCCTTTCTGACGAACTTAATACACGTGACCAGAAAGGCTAATATTCTAACCGCTCTAGCCACGGCAAAGAGGGTTAGTGAGGTTTTTAGCCATCATCAGAGGTTTGGCTTTAAAGGACATAATGCGGTCTGTCCTCTAAGCCTTCCGTTCTTGATAAGAACGAAAAACCTGTCTAACCTTGACCCGAAGGCTTGGAGGACCAAAGGGTTTATGGCACAAATTATTGGGCAAGGGCATTAGAGTCCTGTGCCCTGTAGGGTCTCTCAAGTTTTATCTTGATAAAACTATAGAAAGTCAAGGTCAACGGACAATCTGCGGTGCTCCGTAAAAGACCAGACTGGTTCATGTCCAAGAACACCCTGGCATTATAGCCAAGGAGTTCTTTTAAGAGGTCTCATTCATTATGTTGGCATAAAGATTTGAGATTTTTTCTTAATATGAATGCTCAAGAGGTGAGGGGCGCGGCCTCGGAAGCATTTCAACAGAACATGACACTCAGTAACATCCTGAGTGCCACGCTTTAGCGAAGCAACTCTGTGTTCGCTTCACACTCCCGACAATCTGCGGAATTCCGTAAAAGACCAGACTGGTTCATGTCCCAAGAACACCCTGGCATTATAGCCAAGGAGTTCTTTTAAGAGGTCTCATTCATTATGTTTGCATAAAGATTTGAGATTTTTTCTTAATATGAATGCTCAAGAGGTGAGGGCGCGGCCTCGGAAGCATTCAACAGAGCATGACACTCAGTAACATCCTGAGTGCCACGCTTTAGCGAAGCAACTCTGTGTTCGCTTCACACTCCCGACGGGATGTGAAGACGACATTTGAGATCTGTAAGTCGCTAGGACCATACATTTCCGTAGGTATATTATTGGGGCAGGAAGCAACACGAATCCTATCCTATAGAAAAGGGATAGGTGTGCTTTTAACTTTGAAGGGTTGGTCGCTTGAGGCGCGTTCCTTTTCTTTAGCCTAGAAGTTATGGAACTAACTTTGATAGGTTAGGTCAGGTGGTGGTTTTAGCTTCGGTGCCCTCAGAAGTATGGTCATATGGTCTAGTCACATTGTGGTCACGCCCCCGTTGACAGATCATCTAGAGCGCACCAGCATTACAGGTCTCTACCTCGCTGGCAACTCTAGTAACGCAGAAGCAGACTTTGGTGACAGTAATCACGAAGTCGGCTATGTTCTAACAGGTGAGGAACCAAGATGTATATCATCTACTTAATTTAGTTTCCCAAAAAATCCTATTCTGTCTCTTCCCACCATCCGAAGGTGGGATTCAGCTATATATATATCTGTCAGGTAAGTTTCATGAACAAAATGTTATTGTTATAATACAATTAAGTTTGTTCATACTTACCTGGCAGATATATATAATTAAAGTGCCCACCCACCTCCCCTCAGGAGACAGTGGCACTGATAAAATATGAATAGAAAATGGGAATAGTTCCTGATATCCGCCTCCCACGGTGGGAATGGGTACTACCACCTGGCCGCCCACTGCGTGTGCCGCGAATTTTTAAATTCTGTCGGACTTCAGAAAATACAGCTATATATATATCTGCCAGGTAAGTATGAACAAACTTAATTGTATTATAACAATAACATACTTATGGTGTTGTCACAACACCACCATTTAAGCTTTTATATTTACCGAAATTCGTTTCGCATAAATATAATTGCTCGAGCATATCTTTTTATGCTCGGTGGTTCTAGCTGAACGCATTCCTTCGTGGAAAGGATTACTTGGCAACTCAGGATGACGAGTCAGCGACAGCTACTGCGTATCGAATTGCCCGAGGCATTTCAGTACCAGCTGCCGCTTCGAGATGCACGGTTGGCTATGTCTTTCTCACCTGCTTTGATTGAATACCAACCGTATCTCTGCCCAACAATCACGGACTTATGTCTCTGATTAACGGGGATTCTCGCATACATGAATGACCATCTACTGCTGTGACGCTAGTATTCATCGTCTTCGGTATTGCGAGAATTTTAAACAGAGATATCTATTAGACTCTCATCTTTCTGTTTACCGCACGGTAACAGAATTCTGTAATAGTCTCTTGCTGCATCGTATCTCGATAATGCGAATGATTTTTGCGGAATCTGAGTTTGTCCTCAAAATATCTTGTATTCGGAGGTGTGCAATTGTTCATTGTTCACCCCGGATTAGCAGATGTATTGAAAGACATCGCCTACTCCCACACCTGCCAGCTCTACACTCCAAACGTTCAGCCCATGAGAAGCAGTTCTTCAGGCGGCTCTCCCCTGTGTTTCATTACTGAAGAACGCCCCGCTTTCATTGCACACCGGACAGCAATGAAATGGCGGTTAGCGTTTTCAGTCATTTGTAAGCACAGGTTTAGAATCTTGAGATTCCTTCTCTCGATTCAACTGGAAAGACGTAGGTTGCATTCATTGCCTACCTTCGTCTTCAACGTCACATAGTGTTGTTTCTCCTTAAGCTGAGATTCAACGTCTATGAGATTTTCTTGCCATCAGGGACCTCGGTCTTTTGAAGGCAATTGACTTTCGCCTTTTGAGCTTATACATTAAGAGAATCATCACCACGCCGTCCGGCATCGGTGACTAACAAATATATTATTTGTTTGGTCTCTCAGCATAACTCTTTAAAGGGCGAAGGTCACGTGACTTACCCGGATGCTTGGACAACTTGCCTCTACCTACCGATTCCGACCAGTCAGTCGGGGCAGCTGTCAGAGCGCCCGAGTCAGTTACGAACTATGCTGTGGACTTAGTTCGGTTGTTCCAGAGCAATCATTACTTCGTCTTAATAGCTTGTCAGTATGAGTACTGTACATAACCAAAGTCGAGAAGAGGGATAGGTCATACTACTATTCCCTTCTTTTCGTCTTAGGTAACTTGCATGACTTCTCTTGAGAAGTCAAGCACAAAGGATGGGGATTTGTGACGCTCTATTTCGTACCGATCTTCGTAGCGAAGACTCAGAACCCTTCGGTAACTGACGATTGGTTCGAGTCCTTCACAATACCCTCCCTAATGGACTTCACCGCCTCCGATACGAAGGCTATGCTGCTTTGTCCTGTGAAGGCGCGACGGAGCTGTAGAAGAAACTCGACACCCAGGATGAGTGTGGACGCCTCTTCATCATTCTCTCGCGTTCTGCAAGAACTTCTCCGTGGCGCAGGTAGTGAAGGCAGGGGCCTGGTCCAACCGGACCGCATGCACCTCCATCTACCTTCGGGATATTGCCCACAGTTCCTTGGATCTTTTTCCTTGGGAAACCGTGGTGGTTGCTCAACAAACACGTTTTGTGTAGTTAACCCAAACCCTCGCAGGCTGAACAGCATCGAGTCCTGGTGTGACCATAAGAATGGATGAGTGAATGAGAGTGTGACTGGCTCCTCTTACCCATCTTTTTCTTCCCTCTACCTCTGGGTAGAGGGACACGGTCGTCACCCTGCTGGGTAAGGACGAAGATTGCAGGTGAGCTACTCAATAGAGCACCATCCTATCCCTTTCAGTAGGGATAGGAGTAAATATCCACCACTTCCTCCAACAAGGGGGAAGAATTGGAATGCCAACTTGAGACAAACCCATCATTTATGATTGTCTCTTGCAAACAGGACAAGTTCTTGCTTGCTGGTATTGAAGAGATACGCTTGCCTCTCTCTTAGTACTTGGCCCAGAGGTCTGACCATTGATCCTGCAGTGCACACCCCGATCAATCGGACAGAGGTTTGGATCCCTCCCTTGCTCTTACGACCAGGGAGGCACTCCAGGGTTGGACGAACACCAGTCTGTTCACCAAAAAGACTCAGATTCCTCCCACCAATAAGTGAGTCTTCCTATTGTTAAAGGACCGAGGGTTTGTATTACGTATCGGAACAAATGACAATTTGTCGAAAATTGCATTTTTTGTAACTATACAAACCTGAGGTCCTTTACATATAGTCCCACCTCATGCCACCCCTCACTCTGCAACTTTTTGCATGGGCCTAAAGCAAAAGTGATTCTTCACCTCTCGGGCGCGTGGGCGAGCGCACGATCGGACAAGCAGTTAAACTACCGTTTCTCCCCTTGTTCGAAGCTTACGACCGTCCCAGCTGCCGCTAGTTACCTTCCTATTGTTAAAGGACCTCAGGTTTGTATAGTTAGGAAAACTGCAATTTTCGACAAATTGTCATTTTATGCTTACTGCCATAACAACTGAAACTCTACAGTGCTTATTTGATTGTAATTATATATATGTTTTGGTCTTAATTCACTCCAAATTACACTTGAACCACGTTGCTGTTCCTGGTTCCTAAACACTCACTCCACAAACACAGTTACGAGCAGCAGACGACTACGTACACTGGTTATGAGGTGCAAAGCTTTATTCGCGTAATTGTTTACTTTACTCATTATTTGTTTAACTTTACTTTGTTACTTCAAAATGCTTATGTGATTTATGTCTATTATCCTTTTATTGCAACCAAATTAAACCCGAAAAATTACAGATATTTCTAAAGTAGATATGAGCAGACGGCAAAAAGACTCATCGTTGCCAATTTAGTGGAGCTTCACAAATATGCTGATGCATTTACAAACTTTCCATGAATTCTAGTTGCCATAGTAATGCAATAATGATAAAATTGCTCTAATATATATATATACTACAAATAGATATGATAATTTCACTTATTTCCCCGGTTTTCCGCAAGTCTTATACCCAGTTTGAAGGGTAAACACATACTAATTGACAACACTGATAAACAATAGAGGAGCGCGAACAATGCCGTAGGTACTGTTCACAGCAACACTGTTGATATTTGAGTCAGGAATCTATTTACTTTTTCAATAATAAATATTTTCAAATAAATAATCATGAATATGTAAAAAATTTATGCAATTCATGACCTTATACTGCCATTTAACTATTTATTTAAATAATTATCGAGTGCACACTTCTTCTTCTACCAAACAATCGTAGTTTCCTTGGATAAGCCGTGGTTGGCGTCAAAAGGAGAGTAGAGGTCTCGAGCTCTTGCTCTCACCACCAACAACTCGTGACTGGTGCCCATCTCCGGTGTCAGGACGTGAAAGTACATTTTCGGAGGGTGGATTCACACGTGTAGGAAACTGGAGCCACTAGTTCAGTCTGTTGTTCCCCCCTATATACATATTAAAGCAATTTTATCATTATTGCATTACTATGACAACTAGAATTCATGGAAACAGTTTGTAAATGCATCGGCGTATGTGTGAAGCTCCACTAAATTCGCAACGATGACATTTTGCTTTTGTCTGCTCGTATCTACTTTAGAAGTATCTGTAATTTTTCAGGGTTAATTTGGTTGCAAAAAAGGGATAATAGACATAAATTAAAATAAACATTTTGAAGTAACAAAGTAAAGTTAAACTAAATAATTAGTAAGGTAAACAATTAAGGGAATAAAGCTTTGCACCTCATAAACAGTGTAGTCGTGTGCTGCCCACAACTGTGTTTGTGGAGTGAGCGCTCAAGAACCAGGAACAGCAACGTAGTTCAAGTGCAATTTGGAGTGAATTAGGACCAAAATGTGTATATGTAATTACAATCAAATAAGCACTGTGGAGTTTCAGTTGTGATGGCAGTAAGGATAAAACCACCGATTACAAGGTAAAATTAATTTGTTCCGACACGGCATACAAACCTTCGGTCCTTTTACAATAGGAAGGTACTAGCGGCAGCTGGATAGGTCGTAAGCTTTCGAACAAGGGGTTCGGTAGTTAACTGCTTGTCCGACAGGCGCGCGCGAGCGACTGGGAGGTAAACAAATCACTTTTGCTTTCGGCCTGCTGGCGTGTGGACGTGTATCATCGCTCTCTGCCCGCTTCATCGTCGTTGCTTTCGCATGGTTGTGTTTTTCTTTTTTCTATTTATCTAGTGAAACTGAATTGTAAGTACAATCATTTCATATTTATTTCCATTGAATTCAATTGTGAATTAAAGGATCTTGGTTTCACCACGCCCTCCGATTACCCGAGTGCCGGGACTGAAGGGCGTAAGTGCGGGAATTCATTTTCCCAGAAATGATCCTCGCTTGTGTATGCTCGGTGCCGAGGGCGGGAGAGCGCTCGCTCCGAGCGTATATTTTGGTTGGAAATGTGTAGATGAAAATCGTAAGTAAGTGCTCTTTCATTTATATTTTTTTCTGGGCTTCAGCTCGTGTCGCTGCGCGAATACCTCCTTAATATCTTATTTTTTTCTAGGGTAAATGTACTAACACATACCAGAGAATAAATAAAATAAAGAAAAAGGTCGGTATAACTGACTCGCTCACCCTCCAAGAGGGTGTCGGTATGAACACTAGGCGGGTGAGACCACTACCACGGGCCAAATGAGCAATCCATAGAAAGCTCCCACAACAAAAACCCTCATGAGGAGAGCCGACCCACAGAGTGCAGCTCGTACTACTACTACTCCATCCCATGCTGCCGACTGCTGCGCCTCTGGTGGCCATCCTTTTAAGTTTAGCGCACACGAGTCACTTGTGTTATTTTTCTCTCTGTGTTTTTTGTGCCCTTTCGTTGGATTTATCTATAATGGAGCGTGCAGCTATTGCAGCAGCTAAGTTAAGTACTCAGTATTTATGGTTAGTTTGGTTCTTTCCGGCCCTCAGTCAGTATTTTGCCGTTTTTTTAGGTATAAATACGAACTCGGGGTCGGAAGCAATGGCAGCATGGTTCTGCCGCGTGGTGGGTTCGTTCTCGGTCTCCCATACCTAGAACATCCCCTTATCTATGTACGCTCTATATTAATTATCCGTTTTACTTAGGGTACTGTCTACTCAGGTTTGTCATGCATGCATGTCTTTTACCTTATGGTAGGCTTCTTCTTTCCAGACCCTAGTCCCGGCTCTTAGTATCGGCCTCTGACTAGCTTTGAGTGGTAGACTTTCCTTCGGGTTAGTCGTACACTCCTGGATTTTTTCTCCTACTTTATTGTTTTCTTTCTTTTATTTTATTTAATTATACCATGTATTTTGTTATGGTTAGGTTAGTTAGGCGTCTGGCTTAGCCTAGGTCCTGGCTCATCGAGCCTATGCTACCGCTCATCAGTTCGGTTGCTTCCCTATAGCATCTCTCTGATCAGTCGGTTTTGGCCCAGTGGGTTCTCCATGCTACCGCTTTTCACTTCAGTTGCTTCCCGATAGCATCTCTCTGATCAGTTGGTTGGTCCTAGCTTAGTTGTCTTATTTTAGTCTTTTACCGTCTCGTGGTCACTAACGCGATCACGAGACAGCCAGACGCCTGCCCAGTCCCCTTCCCCCCTCCTCCCGCTCTTCCATTGAGTCGGGGGAGGGTGGGTCGGTCTGCCCACGCTCGCTCCACATACCCGAGCATGCTTCCCCTCTCTCCCCTCAGACGGAGGGGCCAGGGAGACGGGACAGACCCAGACTGGACGCGACCTCTCCGGCTCATCGGTCCGGCCCGGTGGTAATGTGGTGGGGGGTACTGGCCTTTCCCCCCATCCGTTGCTTCCTTGTCGCTCCGGTTCGCTCGAGCCTGTATGTCTCCCCTCGCTCTTCCCGACCTTACTAGGACTTCCGATTCCTGATCGGAGTCCTAGCATCCAGCGGGAAGATGTTAGTCCACCCAGTAGAGTGGACCGGAACATACAGTGGGTCCCTGCTAACCTTACCGTATTGCTGAGTTACTACACTCGCTACGCACTGGACTTGTTGCGGTTCGTTTGAGTTTTAGGTTTAAGTGTTATTTAGATTAACTATAAGTTTATCTTAAGTACCTTAAACCTTCCCCCCCCCCTCCCTTACATGTCTTACCGGATATCTCCGGGATTATAGCCTATTCAGGCGATGCAGGGGGGGGTTATGCCCAAATTTTTTCCGAGCTCCGGCATGCAACGGAGTTCTTCTGTCCGTATTTAGCCTGTAAGTGTTTATTCTTTAAGATACTCATGTGTCTTCCCACTTACCAGGCCACCAACTGACTGAGCACAAATAAACCTGGATGCGCCGCCACACTTCAGGACCCATGTGGACACGAAGTTTGCCGTCCCAATGCTCCATGCGCGACTCTGCACGGGGACATCCAGGTCTGGTACCATGAGACGTGTACCATATGTTACGATCTGGTGAGCCAGCTTTTAGAAGGGGTGAGTATTCCATCTCCGGTAGCTGCTCCGCTTCTGTTTTTAGTGCTTAGTTTCATCATCTACTTTAACTTAAGGCATCTAAGTTTAAGTTATATTTTAAGTTTTAGTTTAAGTGATTCTTAAATCTAATCTTCGCCCTCTCTTCCACGGGCGCCGGCAGTGAAAGATACCGTCTGGCAACCCTGCGGGCCTGGCGCGGCGGTTTTGGGAAGAACGCCGCCAAGGGTATGCCCTACATCTTGGGAGAACGGTTGGCGCTGTTAATCTTCCCCGGAGGCAAGGCGACAGGATACGTCGACCCAGTAGAGGCGCCCCTACTATCGCCTTCATCCAACAACAGCTGGCTGCCTCATTAACTGACCAAGACCAGGATCTCCACGGACGTCGCGACTTGAGATATTAATGTGGAACCTATGGTAGGTGTAGACGACCTGTTGGTCGAGGTAGGTATGGGTGGACACCCAAGGGTCACCCTTGGGTGTGACTGTTTCTTCTACTCCTGCAACCTCTCCATCCTTCCAAGGCTTTACAGGTGATGAATTATATATCCTCCTGACGCTTCGGTTTAGGCCTAAGGTCAAGGGTCAAGCAGTGAAATCCTTGACTAAGACGTCGTCGTCGTCTAAGAAGTCGACTTCGGCGTCATCCTCCTCACGTAAGTCTCCGGCTGGGAATCCCGGAGCAGACAGGTCTAAAGCTTCTAGCTCCGGCTCTAAGTCCTCGAGGAGTAAATCCTCCAGAGAGAGATCTCGCACCCCACCCCGGCAGAGTCACCAGTTCCGCTACCCTTGGTTCCGATTCAGAGCCACCCCTCCACCTCCGCAGCAGCTCCGGCCTTGGACTCCAATGCTGGCCTGTTGCAACAGGTGGGCGACCTGGTTGGGTCCCTAAAGAGTAGCATGGAACAAATGATCTCTCGTCTGTCGGATAGGATTACTTCCCAGGACTCCATTATAGCGGACTGAGAGAAGCCCCTCTAGCCTCTCATTCACTTTCCAATACGAGTGGAAACTCAGCTTCCTCCGTATGACTCGCTACCTCCGTTCTCGATGAAACAATCCATGGAGAGTAGCGTCATACGCCCCTTCCAACCAAGACGGTCTCAGTTTCCATACCGGAATTCGGAACTCGAAGGATAGAGGACTTCGAGTTCTTCCCGAAGACCTCCAGCCTCCGTTCATAGGCTACGCAAGGCTTACAGCTTCAGCCATGGTTCGGGATGATAGTGTACCAAAGGAGACAGTCCTCTATTCACGAGACCAGGCTCAGAGAGAATGGCTCAGATGTTTAGAGACATGGATTGTTCTAATACCAGGATACAACCTTTCAAGAGTCCCTTTACCATTTTCACAATGGATGAGAGTACCCCGCTCCCGCCGTTCCTGACAAAGATCGCGAGGTCTACCATCCCAGCGGCCCAGAAGGGGGAAACCCGTGCCCTCAATTGAAGGAAGCAGATCCCACATCTCCGTTGCTCCCCTCAGCCGAGAATTGTGGGAGGACTTGCCAACACCTTCTCAGCTGGCAAACTCCAAACCGGACTGTGCTATGGAGCAGTTTTGGTGAAAAGCTACCCAGGCTCCCAGATAGGCCTTATTCAGGCTGAATTTGACGCGAAATCGCGATTAAGCCAAGATCAATTAACTCTATGGCTATGTCCGAGGTAGCAACCATAGCTTACGGCTCAGAACCCGCTTTTTAAGCTCATGACCAAAGCCCTGACTCAAACGGTACAGTCGGATATGTTTGAGTTTGCCACTGCTAGAACGAATTGTAGGAAGCATGTCCTACAAGAGGCAACCATTCGACATGAGCCGAATAGGTTACTCTCGTCTAACATCTGGGGAGCAGATCTCTTCCCAGAAGCTATGGTAAAGGAAGTCCAGTCAGAGGCTACGAGGCTGAACCAGAGCCTTAAGGGACCGTTGGGGCCTTACGGCTAAGAGGAGACAAGACCTAACACCTAAAGGTAAGGGACAGAGGAAACCTAGGCGTTTCCATCCATTACCAGAAAAAGCAGCCAACGCTTTCCTCAGCAAGTTCCAGCGGTGCCCTTAAGTGCAACAGCCCAACCTTCCACCTCTAAGGCTCAATCACAGCCAATTTATGTGATACCCCTCAGCCTCAGCCCTCCACTCTTACGCCATCTCTCCAGCTTACAATCAAGCCTTCGAGAGTCAAGCTTCACAGAAGTATGACCGCTCGGGTAAGGGAGGCAGAGGTAAGCGTTCCTTTTCGTGGGAGAGGATCGGGGAGGCCCCTTTAACAGGGGAAAGCACTTCAGAGGAGGCCGAGGCGGTTACCAGAACCAATGAAGAACTTCAGGTAGGAGGGAGCTGTTTCACTTCGCCACCGGTGGAACTTCAGCCAATGGGCTCAGAGCATAGTGTCAAAAGGCCTGGGTTGGAGCTGGTTGACGAACCCACCTCCATCCAGACCTTTCCGTCAACTTCCACCTTCTTAAGGAATTGACAGAGTACGCAAAGGACCTCCTTCAGAAAGGAGCTATAGCGAGAGTCAAGAGATTAAAATTTCAAGGTCGCTTGTTCAGCGTGCCAAAGAAAGGCTCACAAAAAAGAAGGGTAATCTTAGACTTGTCCCGCTTAAACTTAGCCATCCGCTGCGACAAGTTCAAGATGCTCACGATCTCACAGGTGCGGACCTTACTTCCCGTGGGGGGGGCCGTCACCACCTCTATCGATCTTACAGACGCCTACTATCATATCCCTATTGCAAGACACTTCCGTCCATATCTGGGTTTCAAGATAGGAGACCAGCATTCTCCTTCAAGGTAGTTCCCTTCGGACTCAACGTGGCCCCCCCACCCAGGGTGTTCACGAAACTAGCGGAAGTGGTAGTGCACAACTCAGATCACAAGGGATTATTGGTAGTAGCGTATCTCGACGATTGGTGATCTGGGCTTCAACAGTCGAGGAATGCAACAGAGCTACACTGAAAGTGATTCAGTTCCTGGAATATCTAGGCTTCAAGATAAACAGGACCAAGTCAAGACTCACTCCAGAGTCAGACTTTCCAGTGGCTGGGCATTCAATGGAATCTATCCTCCCATACTCTGTCGATTCCATCAACCAAAAGGCAAAGAAAATAGCGAAGTCAGTCAAGCAATTTCTAAGTCACAAGCTGGCGTCAAGGAGAGCTCAGGAGAGGATCCTGGGTTCTCTCCAGTTTGCATCAGTAATGACGAACGTCTTAATGAAAGCCAAACTGAAAGAACCTAACCAGAATCTGGCGCTCACGAGCAATGTCAGGTCCAGGGACAAACTATCCTCAGTCCCTCTGATTCTAAAGAATCGACTTCGGCTGTGGGCGAAAGTCAAGAATTTGTCGTGTCAGTACCCCTTCAGTTCCCTCCACCAGGGATTACCAATCCACACAGACGCGTCCTTAAGCGTTGGGAGGGTATTCCCCAGGTCCAAAAGGTTCAAGGAACTTGGTCACCTCAGTTCAGTCAGTTCTATAAACGTACTGGAGGCAATGGCAGTGTTCTTGACTCTAAAAAGGTTGCGCTCCCACCAAAGTACTCCCACATAAAGCTAGTTCTGGACAGCGCAGTGGTAGTACATTGTATAAACAGAGGAGGCTCCAAGTCACGTCATCTAAATCATGTGATGGTAGCCATGTTCTCCCTGGCAAGACCAAGTTCAGTTGGACATCTCTCCACTCCCATTCACATAGCTGGGAGTGAAGAAACGTCATAGCAGACGCGTTTATCCCGATCAGTACCCTAGAGTCGGAATGGTCACTGGACAACAGTTCGTTCCAAGGATCCTTCAAAGAGTCCCAGGGCTACAGGTGGATCTCTTCGCATCTCAAGCGAATCACAAACTCCCCTGTTATGTAGCCCCCAACCTGACCCTCTGGCCTATGCCACGGACGCCCTGGCTCTAGACTGGAACAAACTGAAGAAGATTTATGTCTTCCCCCAGTGAATCTTCTTATGAAAGTTTTAAACAAACTCAGGACGTTCAAGGGTCAAGTGGCTCTAGTAGCCCCAGACTGGCCGAAGAGCAATTGGTATCCCCTAATTCTGGAGCTGGGCCTTCGTCCTCTTCGGATCCCCAATCCCAGGCTCTCCCAGTCAGTACAAACGAAGACTGTGTTCGCTTCCTCAGGGATTCTCAAAACCCAAACCTAACTTTATGGATTTCATGAAGTTTGCGGCAAAAAGAGATGCGATATTGACCCTCAGAATATTCTCTTCTTGGAATCCGATAAAAAGGGATTCAACTTTGAGACAGTATGATGCTGCTGTCAAAAAGTTAGCATCTTCCTGAGAGAATCTGATATTAGAATCATGACAGTTAATTCAGCTATATCCTTTTTCAGATCCTTATTTGAAAAAGGTTTAGCAGCTAGCACGATTACGACAAACAAGTCAGCCTTGAAAAAGATATTTCAATTTGGGTTCAACATAGACTTGACGGATTCCTACTTCTCGTCTATTCCTAAGGCATGTGCTAGACTTAGACCCTTCTGTAAGGCCTACGTCAGTTTCATGGTTCTTAAACGATGTTCTAAAACTGGCTTCAGAAACCGATAATGCCACATGCTCGTTTATAATGCTCTTAAGGAAAACCCTGTTTTTATTAAGCTTAGCTTCAGGAGCAAGAATTTCAGAACTGTCGGCTTTATCCAGAGATCCGGATCATATTCAATTCCTTCCCACAGGGGAAGTACTACTTTCTCCGGAACGTAGCTTTTTAGCAAAGAATGAAGATCCTTTGATGAGGTGGGAACCTTGGAAGGTACTACCCCTTCCACAAAGATGTATCTCTTTGCCCAGTTACGACCTTACGAGCCTTTCTGTCCAGGACCTCCTCATCCTCATCGGGTCCCTCTTTAAGAGGGAAAAAGGTGGAACTTTATCCATTAAAGGCATCAGCAACAAATCCTGTACTTTATTAAGCAAGCCAATCCTGACTCTTTCCCGAAAGCACATGATGTCAGGGCAGTAGCCACCTCAATTAATTATTTCCAACACATGAACTTCGATGAGTTGAAAAGTATACCGGATGGAAATCGCCGACAGTGTTCAAACGAAACCATTACCTTAAGTCCTTGGAAGCTCTGAAATTTTCAGCAGTAGCAGCGGGAAACATAGTTTCCCCTGATTCTAGTTAATTTGTAGTAGAAGATTCAGTCCTCCTTTCTACCTGCTTCACCAACAGTTCGTCTATTCCTACCGTGTTCATTTACATTCTGGTGTCTTAGCTGCTTTTATGATGATGTAGTGTGTGCCCCTTATTTTTTGCTAGGGACACTCACAGATGATTATGGATTTTGATCTCATGGATGTTACCCCCTTATTTTTATGCTATAGGGGATACATCTCATTTATAATGGTTACGGGTTTTGTATATTAAGTCATATGCATTCCTTTTATATATTATCCTTGTTTAAATTGTTTATTGGTTTCATTTGGATTGTTTTTTAATTGCTATTATATTTTGATACATGCCTTTACACAGATACCATTTTGTTACATGTAAAGCCAATTTACCTCTGTACATATGTAAATTACCTTATGATAAGAAACATGTTTAGAATTAAGGGTAATTTAAGCATATTTCTATTTTGTATCACTGTGTATTTGTATCTTTTTAGCAATTTATATTCTTTTTTATATTTACTTTATTTGAGACCTATTCTGATTTATTTATTACTTTGTTTACAATCTTGTGCTATTTCTCTGGTACGATTTCGCGCAGCGACACGAGCTGAGCCCAGAAAAGGGATTTTGACGTAAGGAAAAATCTATTTCTGGGCGATTGGCTCGTGTCGCCAGCGAAATCCCACCCTACCCATCCCTTCGCCCCAAGATTGCCTGCTAACTTCAGGATGGCCACCGAGGCGCAGCAGTCGGCAGCATGGGATGGAGTAGTAGTAGTACGAGCTGCTCACTCTGTGGGTCGGCTCTCCTCATGGAGGGTTTTTGTTGTGGGAGATTTCTATTGGTATTTGGCTCGTGGTAGTGGTCTCACTTGCCTAGTGTTCATACCGACACCCTCTTGGAGGGTGAGCGAGTCAGTTATACTGACCTTTTTCTTTATTTTATTTATTCTCTGGATTGTGTTAGTACATTTCTTACCCTAGAATAAATAGATTAAAGGATATTTCGCTGGCGACACGAGCCAATCGCCCAGAAATAGATTTTTCCTTACGTCAAAATCCCTTATTTGGCCTCTTACTTATGACTTGAAGTTCTTGCTTGCTATTCATAAGAGGTATGCATGCCTCCCTCTTATGAATTGGTCCAGAGGTCTGGCCACTGATCCTGCAGTTCTCACTCCGATCAGTTGGACAGAGGCTAGGTTCTCCTCCTCCTCCTCCTCCCTCCTCCTCCTCCTCCTCCTCCTCCTCCTCCTCCTCCTCCTCCTCCCTCCTCCTCCTCCATCCTCCTCCAGGTTGGGCAAACACCAGTCTGTTCACAAGACTCGGATTCCTCCCACCAATAAGTTAGTCTTCCTTATGTAAAGGACTGATGGTTTGTATAATGTGTCAGAACAAATCACAATTTTTGAAAGTAAATTGTATTTTTCCTAACTATACAGACCTCAGGTCTGTATAGTTAGGCCCACCTCATGCCACCCCTCACTCTGTTCCTGGGCCTAAAGCAAAGTGGAATGTTTACATCCAGTCAGGCGGGACTCCCGACTATCAGACAAGCAGTTACTGCCTAACTACCTTGTTATTAAATCTTACAACCGGTCCAGCTGGCGCTGAAAGTACTAATTCCTTATATAAAGGACCTCAGGTTTGTATAGTTAGGAAAAATACAATTTACTTTTGAAAATTGTGATGTTTGACTATAACCTAACAGACTAACCTAACCTAACCTAACCAAACCTAACCAGAAGGCCGTGTCACCTGGACCTGGTTAATATAGGCTGCGCAAGTATTGTGAAGTTTCACCGAAAACATTGACCTTGGCTTACCTTACGAATCAGTATAAGAAGTTGATGAGACATCACTTTCTACTTGAGGACGTTGGTGATCACCGTGTGGTCTATACAATTTGCCAACTTCGATGAAAAAATTATGGTGACACTGGTTTCGGTTATAACGATGGAGGAACAAATACCTAGATATATACCGTTCTAGATATTGGGATCTGTTTCCTTGTCTCCTAACCCATTCCTTTATATCTCTTCAGAGCCTTTCAGTGTTTTGTGTCTGTACACTGCTGTCTGTGTGATCAACGAATTCTTCGCTGTGGTGAATGACTGTGCGAAAAACCCTCGTTAGTGAGATTCTGGTGCGCTGACCAGCCGTCACTGATCACAAGTGATCCGGAAGAATGTATTGTTTAATGATAGGAATGATAGTTTTGGCACTTCTGTCTTGTCCTTCTTGATTAAGAGGAATGATAAACTTTTCTTGGACACACTTTCCATGCCACCAAATAACCCCACTTGACTTAATTGTTGACTGCGTTGAGATTTCCTCCGAATGAATAAAGTTTCATCAACACAAACTTGACCGCCAATGGGTTCTTGACTGTTAAGCCACTTTTGCGTAACCTCTGAACAGAAGCTGTGCCAGTCAACACTAGTACAATGTGCCCATTTTAAGCACTGAATAATAATAGTACTGAAATTCCAGGATTTTGAAGCCAGTGATTAACAAATAAGGCAACTTCTGAAGGTGGAAGGGGAATGTTATCAAGAAATGTTTCTTTGAATAGGCTTACACTGTAAGTACACTGGTGTGTACACTTATTTTTCAAAATTCTTGTGTGCCATCCACAACTGAATTTATGGCTTATTTCACTATAAGCAGAAGGTAAATTGCAGTTTGGGCATGTCACTGCAATGGGTAAAACACTGTGGGACTGCAAGTATTTTAAAAATTCCAAGTTATCAGAGTGAAAGTGTTTTTAAATGAGAAATAGTCAGTATTGGAACCGGCACAACTAGCTTCAATAGTAGCCATTCTGAATCTAAAGTTAGTTGGGCTTACACTTTTTTACAACCATTGAAGGATTCAAACTGATTTCCAAATTGAATATGATTGGCTATGAGTGGTCAGGTTAAAAAAAAATGAAAAATGTGAATTTCAAAATCAACCAATTGTTTTCCAAGAAAAAAATCATGTGATTAGAAAATGGGAGAAGTAACTACTGTGATGTCATAACATTTATTATCATTCGATGAGGGGAAAGAGTGGGTGGAGTTATTTATCAGCAACGGTTAGGGATTGACAAACATATTAACCCTTAAACGCCGACTGGACGTATTTTACGTCGACATTTTTTGTCTCTCAGGTGCCGACTGGACGTATTTTACGTCGACATACAAAAGTTTTTTTAAAAATTCGCTGAAAAATACTTTTAGGCCTACCAGCCAAAAACTCTTGAATCACGTGCCTTGGGGGATGCTGGGAGTTCACGGATCAAGGTGTTGTTTTGTTTACAATCGTTACGCAGGCGCGCAAGCTCGAATTTCTTTCTTGCCGCACTAAAAAGTATCTGTGACACATCTCGGAAATTATTTTGTCACTTTGACATAATTTTTGTACCATTTTAAATTAGCCGTTACATGGAGTATTATATATGAAGATGTGCGCATTTTTATGTAGAATACAACCAAAAAATACTCATGATTGTAGCTTTTATCAGTTTTGAGATATTTTCATATAAATAACGATAAGTGCCAAAATTTCAACCTTCTGTCAACTTTGACTCTACCGAAATGGTCGAAAAACGCAATTGTAAGCTAAAACTCTTATATTTTAGTAATATTCAATCATTTACCTTAATTTTGCAACTAATTGGAAGTCTCTAGCACAATATTTTGATTTATGGTGAATTTATGAAAAAAACTTTTTCCTTACGTCCGCTCGGTAACTCTTCCGAAAAAAATCATACATGCGATTGTGGTAATGTTTGCACCATTTTAAATTAGCCGTTACATAAAGTTTTATGGTATATGGAAATGTGCGCAATTTCATGCACAATACAACTAAAAACAACCCATGGTTGTAGCTTTTATCAATTTTGAAATATTTTCATATAAAAAATGATAAGTGACAAATTTTCAACCTTCTGTCAATTTTGACTCTACCGAAATGGTCGAAAAATGCAATTGTAAGCTAAAACGCTTATATTCTAGTAATATTCAATCATTTACCTTAATTTTGTAACAAATTGGAAGTCTCTAGCACAAAATTTCGATTTATGGTGAATTTATGAAAAAAATAACATTTTCTTTACGTCCGCGCGGTAACTCTTCCGAAAAAATCATACGTGCGATTGTGGTAATGTTTGCACCATTTTAAATTAGCCGTTACATAAAGTTTTATATATGAAAATGTGCACAATTTCATGTAGAATACAATTAAAATAATTGAAGGTGTAGCTTTTCTCATTTTTGAAATATTTGCTATAAATCACGATAAATAGAAAACACACGTTCGGTCAACTTTGACTCTACCGAAACCAAATGTCGTGAAAAAAACGCAATTGTAAGCTAAAACTCTTACAATCTAGTAATATTCGGTCATTTATCTTCATCTTGAAATAAATTCGAAATCTCTAGCACAATATTTAGATTTATGGTGAATTTATAAAAAAAACTTTCCTTCCCTCCGCGCTCGGATTCTCCGCCACAAATCTCCGAAATGCGTACGTCCCATTCTCGGAATATTTGCTCCGTTTCATATTAGGCATTTCATAGAGTTTTATATATGAAAATGTGCGCAATTTCATGTAGAATAAAACAAAAAATATTTGAAGGTTGTAGCTTTTCTAATTTCCGAAATAATTGCATATAAAAAAACATATATAAAAAATTTGACATTCGGTCAAACTTTAACTCGTCAGATATGGTCGAAAACTGCAATTGTAAGCTAATACTCTTACAGATAGATAATATTCAATCACTTGTCTTCATTTTTTAAAGAAATTGGAAGTCTCTAGGACAATATTTAGATTTATGGTGAATTTTTGAAAAAAATATTTGTTTATGTCTGAGCGTTACGAATTCATGCATTATTTTGTGATAATATTTTCTCTGTGTTGCTTTTATCGTTTTACAATGTGTTATATACCAAAATGATCGCAATTTAGTGTTCATTACAATGAAAAAAAGGGTAACTTGTTACCATTAACCGTTTTGCGCACGGCGCGATTTGAATACAATTATATATGAAATTTCGTTTTTGCCATATAATATATCGCATTATTTATATATGATAATGATATTTTTTTCATTTCTGATGGTTGCATACTAAACTTCAGCCAATGACAAAAAAAGGAGCCAAAAATGAACTCTTAATCTTGAAAACTAAGCGCGCTGTGATTTTTTGAAAAAAATATTTTTTCCGCTTCCGCGCTCGCTCCGAAACACCTCTGGCACACGGGAGACAATTTTTATTTTACCGCTTCGGCGTTTAAGGGTTAACTTACAGGAGTACTTTCAGGTCGTGTGAAAGCTCTAAGGACTTTTGCTAAGTTTCACTTTATTTTAGTTTTTTCTTATTAAAATCATTATTAAGTGTATTATTAATTAGCGAGCATACTTTATGGATATTGATTTATTCATTTATGTAGGTGTCATTGTTCTATCGGCTGGCTCTTAACTATCAATAAATACCCCCAGAAAATAGGTTTGTTCCTACACGATATACAAACCCTCGGTCCTTTACATAAGGAATTACTTTCAGTGTACACTGGAATTACGGCTGTTAAATTCTTGAACAAGATGGTTAGGCAGTAACTACCGTCTGGTAGGCGGGTAGGCCCACCTGCCTGGATTAAACACTCCACTTTGCTCTCGGCCGTCTTCCAATGAAGACGTATGTTTGTGAGCTCATGCTGACTAACCGTTAAACATTTTTTCAGTGGGACCATTAATTTTTTTTATTTTGAATAAATATGTATGTACTGTGTTTGATATTATTAATTAACCCTTGAACGCCGAGCCGCTATTTACCAAAGTGTCTGTCGTTTGCTGGTGGCATTTGGGAGTTAGCGCCGAAGCAGAAAAAAAGTTTTTTTCAAAAAATCACAGCACGCTTAGTTTTTAAGATTAAGAGTTCATTTTTGGCTCCTTTTTTTTCATTGCCTGAAGTTTAGTATGCAAAAATCAGAAATGAAAAAAATATCATTATCATATATAAATATTGGAATACAGGCAGTCCCCGGGTTACGACGGGGCCTCTGTTCTTGAGACACGTCGTAAGCTGAAAATCGTTGTAAGCCGGAACATCATCAAAATCCCTAAGAAAACTATGTAAACTGCATTCTTATTGCATTTTTCATTAAAAAAAAAACTTCAAATATTGATTATTTTGCATTTTTGGTGTCATATTTCATCTGCCAGATCAGCATTGTAGACGTCGTAAACCTGGAAATGATTTCTGATAAATATATTGAAAAGCGCCTTAACCTCGGAATGTCGCAAGCCAAACCCGTCGTAACCCGGGGACTGACTGTATATGACAGCGGGAAAAAAAAAATTTCATATATAATCTGTATACAAATCGGGCTGTGAACAAAACGGTTAAAGCTGATGAGTTAATTTTTTTCGTTGTATTGTACACTAAATTGTGATGATTTTGGTATATAACAAATTGTAAAACAATCAAAGCATCACAGAGAAAATATTATCACAAAATGATACATGAATTCGTAACGGGCGGACGTAAAAAAGTTTTTTCAAAATTTCACCATAAATCGAAATTATTGTGCTAGATACTTCCCGTTTGTTGCAAAATGAAGGTAATTGATTGAATATTACTAGACTGTAAGAGTTTTAGCTTACAATTGCAGTTTTCGACCATTTCGGTTGAGTTAAAGTTGACCAAAGGTCGAATTTTTTCTATTCGTTATTTATATGAAAATATTTCAAAACTGATAAAAGCTACAACCATGATATGAAATGGTGCAAACATTACGACAAAGTGACAAAAGAATTTCTGAGATTTTCGGCTGAGTTACTGTGTGCGGACGTAAGGAAAAAGTGTTTTTCAAAAATTCACCATAAATCGAAATATTGTGCTAGAGACTTCAATTTGTTGCAAAAATAAGGTAATGATTGAATATTACTAGAATAAGTTTTTTTAGCTTACATTGCATTTTTCTACCATTACGGTTGAGTCAAAGTTGACCAAAGGTTGAAATTTTGGCACTTATCAAGATTTATATGAAAATATTTCAAAACTGATAAAAAGCATGGTTGTTTTTTGTTGTATTCTACATGAAATTGCGCACATTTTCATATATAAAACGTTATTTAATGGCTAATAAAAACGGTGCAAACATTACGACAAAGTGACGAAAGAACTTCTGAGATTTTCGGCAGTTACCACGCGCGGACGTAAATGAAAAAGTGTTTGTCAAAATTCACCATAAATCAAAATATTGTGCTAGAGACTTCCAATTTGTTGCAAATGAAGGTAAATGATTGAATATTCGTTAGAATATAAGAGTTTTAGCTTACAATTGCATTTTTTCGACGACCCATTTCGGTAGAGTCAAAGTTATGCCGAAGGTTGAAATTTTGGCACTTGTCGTGATTTATATGAAAATATTTTAAAAGTGATAAAAGCTACAACCATGGATTATTTTTTGTTGTACTCTATATGAAATTGTGCACATTTTCATATATAAAACTTTATGTAACAGCCAATATAATGTAAAACGGTGCAAAAATTACGACAAAGTGCTGAAAGCTTTTCAGAGATTTTCGGCCGAGTTACCGCGCGGACGTAAGGAAAAAGTGTTTTTCAAAAATTCACCATAAATCGAAATATTGTGCTAGAGACTTTCGAATTTGGTTGCAAAATGAACGGTAAATGATTGAATATTACTAGAATATAAAGAGTTTTTAGCTTACAATTGCGTTTTTCAACCATTTCGGTCGAGTCAAAGTTGACCAAAGGTTGAAATTTTGGCACTTCTCGTGATTTATATAAAAATATTTCAAAACTAATGAATGCTATAACCATGGGTTGTTTTTTGTTGTATTCTATTTGAAATTCTGCACATTTTCATATATAAAACTGTATGTAATGGCTAACAAAAAACGGTGCAAAAATTACTACAAAGTAACAAAAGAATTTGTGAGATGCATCGCTGGTGCTTTTTAGTGCGAGAGGAAAGAAATTCGTGCATGCGCGCCTGGGTAATACTTGTAAACAAAACAACAGCTTGATCCGTGAACTCCCAGCATCTTTCAAGGTGTTTGATTTCAAATTATTCGCAAAGTAGACCTATAACTATTTTTCCGCGAATATTTAAAAAAACTTTTTATTGTCGATGTACCGTACGTCCGATTAGCACCCGACAGACAATTTTAGTCGACGTATAATACGTCCAATAGGTGTTTAAGGGTTAATATGCAGACCCACTTTTTGTGATAGCCTTGACATGTATTCATCCAAAATTTACGCTTACGCTTTGGAAATTACAGAGGGGAACTTCGGAGGTTTGTCCTTTTTATTTCTTTTGGTAATTCCTCTTCTCCTTCATCTTTTCGCTAGCTATCGAACGAAGATAGAAGAGGGGACGTGTGGTGTTGGTGTTTGAGGATCTCTCATTACGGAGGGTGGTGCCCTTGGAAGCAAGAGGAGTATCCGTATTACTTTAAATCATATTTTCTTTCTTTTACATTCTAACTGGTGATAGTTGATTACAGCAGTAGATGGTTGGATATTTCTTCATGTGACTCGTAGCATGCTGTGATATTGGTCCTCGAGTGTGTGCATATACTGTTTCCCTGCTGGAAATCATATTCATTTACCACTGCTATCCTGGAGTTTTGTCACTTGACAAAGCCTTTGCCGCTTCCCTGTGATTATTAACTCTATTCCTGCTGGTAAACGTACCTCATTCTCTAGAAGAAGTCTTGCAGAATTTGGAGAAGTTGAAGAGGAAGAGAGCTCGTCAAGTGTCGTCATTTTCCTCTTTGGAATCATATTTTTCATCTGCCTCCACCCCTTTGACTTCTAAGGCTCCTTGCCAAAGAAGGAGAAGGTAGTTTACCCCCCTAAGAAGTCTCGTCATGGGACTTCAAAGGGTCTGCCTCCTCAAACTGAGGAGGCAGCTGGATCTTCTGCTGGCTGTCTCGTTCCTTTGGGAACACGAACTGTCACGCTGTCCCTAGAGCTTAGCGTGTTGGGAGCCATAGAAGCGCAAACCTCGGTTAGCACTTCTGCTACTGGTCCTAGAGGTTCTGCCCCTAAGACTAGTTCGGCGTTGGGTGCGAATTCCCGAGTGCACGTAAATCCTCGGATTCACATGCATCCAGAGTCGTGACGCAGAGTCCGCTCACCGTCACGACTCGACATGGAGTGGAAGAAAAAAGCGAGTCGCTGAGGTGACTCACGCCTTGCCAGTGATTGCTTTCGCTATGAATGCTCGGTTCCCAGGGTTGATGTGACAGGACCATGCATGCAGAGCCTGGTAGGGGCTCTCCCATTTGGTTGTCTTGAGAGGTTTTGGTCTCGATGAGGACTTGGACACGTCGGAGGATGATACCGGCTCTCTCCCGTCAGGTGCACGCTCAGCGCAACCCAGACGACGGTCACGTTCGCATGACCGACCTGTCTCGTTAGTGGTGAACGTTATGCCTGCTGTGCGAGAATTTCGAAACCCTCCTTGGGAAAGCGTTTTCTCCAGACGATAACGCTTTCCTAGACTCGCGTTACGGCCATCACTGCAGGTTGATGGCTTCCTGTGACTCTTTTCTCCTGCTAGTTCCGCTAGCAAGGCGAGCGAGAGCATCCAGTTTCCGCACCTATTCCCTCTGCTTCCTATGGCTACGATCCTGCAGAGTGCTCTCCGTAGGATTCAGCGTCGGGGGACTGCATTCCTGGAGGGATCTTAGGGTCCTACCGGACTTATGCCTATGTGATTGAGGAGAAGGGTCTTATGTCAAAACTGGAGACTATTTCTCCATGACTTTTTCTGTCCTTGGGATGTATTTCAATTTGCAGTCCCCTATGGGGTCTTGCCTTTTGGGAGCCTCGATTGTATATTTTATTGAATTGTACTCTCATTTCAGTCTTAAATGCTCGCATTTAGGACTAGTTTTTATGCCCGTTCCTCCTCGATTTCTACGGGAATTGAGGAGGGGCCCCACCCCGATGATCGTTTGACGAAATTCGGGGGCCTCGCCGAGTGTTTAAAATTCTTTGGAATTTCTAGCACTCCCCGAGTGTTTTGGTCCTCTACAATCTGCAAACACTTGGGCGCAACAAGAATTCCTGATAATTGTTACTACGATACCCGGGAATCTCGCTGAATGCTTGAATTCCTTGGAATTTCTGGCATTTTCAGCGTGTTATGGTTTTCCTGTAATTTCCAAACACTCGGGTGAGACAGACATTCCCAGTGTTAAACGCAAAAATCTATCCAACTCAATGTTACTAACTCGCTGTTCCTAGAAGACTGCCGCAGGTCCAATCATTCACGGCCTACATTCCTTGTGATGACGTCATGGCATGTCACGTGACGTACCACGTGATACATGCGCACAGATTGTATAACGAATATACATATACAAAATTAAATCTTTTATTTAGCTGCATATCTTACGTTATATGCAGAAACACTAACACCCAGTACGTAATTGTTATTACGAAAATCAGGAGTCTCCCTAAGCCATTAAATTCCTTGGAATTTTTAGCGTTTGCAGAGTGATTTGGTTTGCTGAGATTTCCAAACACTCGGGCAACGGGCATTCCCGGTGATTATTAAAATAATCGGGAGTCTTGCTGAGCGCCTCGATCCCTTGGTTTCGTTGGCACTCGGCGAGTGCTCAGCTTCATCATATTGCTGAGTATCAGGGCGAGACAAGGCTCGCTCAATTATTGTCTCACAAAAGTCAGGTTTTTCTCGCCGTGCACTCGCTATTACGAGTGCTTGGATGGTGAGACGAGTCTTTACCAGTACAGATGGGTCCGCTCCTCAGTCTGGTTTAGAGTTATGTAAAGTTTGGAACTGCATGCAACACCTTGGTGAATGGTCAAGTACCGTCCTTGTGTATTGAACCTTAGGGTCCGAACACGCAGGACAGCAGACAGAGAATCCCTCTTATTCTTCTTCTCAGAGCTTCGGCCTCAAAGGAGAACAGTTAATTGGGAAGAAGGGATAGTTCTTCGTTGACGGTTACCACTCATAATTATGTAGTAGTGATCTTCTCAGCTCACTCGGCTCGGCTCGACCTTACAGCTCTGCCAATCTGAGTGCTCGGCTCTAACGAACAAACTCTCTACTCTTGACAGCAACCTCCCTTCCCGTGTTGCAGCGAGCTTTCACGGGGCCTTCGTCTTAGTCATCTGACGCCTCCTAACCTCCCTCTTCAAAGGGTTCTACATCCTATGAAGAGGAAGGTATTCTCCGCCCCTTAAAATACAAAAGTCTTGCTTCGAGACTTCTAAGAGTGCATCCTTTCCATGGAGAGGAAGTAATTGGCTGTCTCTGGCTCACCTGCTCCTTCTGGAGCGGGAACCTGGATGCTATCCACAAAATATAGTGTCTCAGGAGCCCCAGGAGTTCGAACCCAGCTTTGTTCGCCTGTATGGTTCCAAGGGCGCTGCTCATGGAACCGGGGCTGTGTCAGGTATACCCACATACAGGTCTCTCCAAGGGGGTTCGTACATCCACAGTCAGTGATAGGTAGTCTTCTCTGCTACATGTTAGTGGCGCAGGATGAGAGAAGGGACCAAACCGCATTGGTGGCTCGGACCCACCTGTGAAAGCCAGGAATGGCTATTCTTCAGATGCCAAGATCGATGTCGCTGTCCCTCGGGACAAGGCATCTGAAGGAGATAGGAATGAGTATGAATGAGATTGAATATTTGCTTTATATAAAAAAACTTAAAAAATCTAAAAAAAGAATGATGTGCTCCCTTCCAACAGTATTAGGATAACATACATCATATATCATTCACATGGGAAACTGGCATATTGAGAATGCATTTGAGATTTAATTTTCTGTTTTCACCTTGGGTTATTTGCTTAAGCACAGTTTAGGCCTAATCACACAGGTATGTGGTGTGTATTGTCAACTGTATACTAATCATATAGACAGAGGGTGGGAGAATTTTTAACTGCATTACTGAATGGATGGTTTGATTTGCAAAGTATGATTCCATTGTCTGACTGAAATATCCACAAACAAATCAGAAATATGGGTACTATTTATCAGTCAAAACATACTTCAAGGCCAGGCAATGATATAATCTTTATGTTAACCCTTTACTGCCGACTGGACGTATTTTACGTCGACATACAAAAGTTTTTTTTTTAAAAATTTGCGGAAAAATACTTTTAGGCCTACCAGCCAAGAAAACTCTTGAATCACGCGCCTTGGGGATGCTGGGAGTTCACGGATTAAGGTGTTGTTTTGTTTACAATCGTTATGCAGGCGCGCAAGCGCGAATTTCTTTCTTGCCGCACTAAAAAGTATCTGTGACACTTCGGAAATTATTTTGTCACTGACATAATTTTTATACCATTTTAAATTAGCCATTACATGGAGTATTATATATGAAAATGTGCGCATTTTTATGTAGAATACAACTAAAAAGTACTCATGATTGTAGCTTTCATCAGTTTTGAGATATTTTTTATATAAATAACGATAAGTGCCAAAATTTCAACTTCGGTCAACTTTGACTCTACCGAAATGGTCGAAAAACACAATTGTAAGCTAAAACTCTTATATTTTAGTAATATTCAATCATTTACCTTAAATTTTTGCACTAATTGGAGTCTCTAGCACAATATTTCGATTTATGGTGAATTTATGAAAAAACTTTTTCCTTACGTCGCGCGTAACTCTTCCGAAAAAAATCATACATGCGATTGTGGTAATGTTTGTACCATTTTAAATTAGCCGTTACATAAAGTTTTATATATGAAAATGTGCGCAATTTCATGCACAATACAACTAAAAAACACCCATGGTTGTAGCTTTTATCAATTTTGAAATATTTTCATATAAAAAATGATAAGTGACAAATTTTCAACCTTCGGTCAAATTTGACTCTACCAAAATGGTCAAAAAACGCAATTGTAAAGCTAAAAAACACTTATATTCTAGTAATATTCAAGCATTTACCTTCATTTTGCAACTAATTGGAAGTCTGTAGGCACAATATTTCGATTTATGGTGAATTTATGAAAAAAAATAAAAAATTTTCAAAATTTTCTTTACGTCCGAGCGGTAACTCTTCCGAAAAAATCATACGTGCGATTGTGGTAATGTTGTACCTATTTTAATTAGCCGTTACATAAAGTTTTATATATGAAAATGTGCGCAATTTTTCATTTAGAATACAACAATAAATAATTGAAGGTTGTGCTTTTCTCATTTTTGAAAAATATTTATGCCAATATAAATCACAGATAAATAAGAAAAAAAAACCACGTTCGGAAAATCAACTTTGACTCTACCGGAAATGGTCGAAAAACGCAATTGTAGCTAAACTCTTACAGTCTAGTAATATTCAGTCATTTATCTTCATCTTGAAACAAATTTGAAAAGTCTCTATCACAATATTTAGATTTAATGGTTGAATTTAAAAAAAAAAAACTTTCCTTCCCTTCGCGCGCGGATTCTCCGCCACAAATCTCCGAAATGCGTACGTTCCATTCTCGGAATATTTGCTCCGTTTCATATTAGGCATTTCATAGAGTTTTATATATGAAAATGTGCGCAATTTCATGTATAATAAAATAAAAACTATTTGAAGGTTGTAGCTTTTCTTATTTCCGAAAATAATTGCATATCAAAAAATATATATAAAAAATTCGACATTCGGTCAACTTTAACTCGTCAGATATGGTTGAAAACTGCATTTGTAAGCTAATATTCTTACAGTATAGTAATATTCAATCATTTGTCTTCATTTTGAAAGAAATTGGAAGTCTCTAGGACAATATTTAGATTTATGGTGAATTTTGAAAAAAATATTTGTTTACGTCCGCGCTTTACGAATTCATGCATTATTTTGTGATAATATTTTTCTCTGTGTTGCTTTTATCGTTTTACAATGTGTTATATACCAAAATGATCGCATTTAGTGTAAATTACAGCGAAAAAAAGTAACTTGTTACCTTTAACCGTTTCGCGCACGCGCGATTTGAATACAACTTATATATAAATTTTGTTTTTGTTTTTTTGCGCTATCATATATCGCATTATTTATATATGATAATGATAATTTTTTTCATTTCTGATGGTTGCATACTAAACCTCAGGCAATGACAAAAAAAGGAGCCAAAAATGAACTCTAATTTTGAAAACTTAACGCGCTTTGATTTTTTGAAAAAAATATTTTTTCCGCTTCCGCGCTCACCCTGAAACACCTCCGGCACACGGGAGACATTTTTTTTTTACCGCTTCGACATTTAAGGGTTTATTGCTAAACTAGTAGCTAATTTTACTGATAGTGTCCATAATTTTGATTTAGGTTGAAATATAATCACAATAAATCTCTCTTTCTTGTATGGACAATGGCTATGTATGTAACTACTCTTTTATTTCCAGGCTACTTGTTGAAAGCTATAAATCCAACTTAAGAATTTAACTGAGTTAGTTTTTAGTTGCAGTTCTCACTACTTATCTTATTGCATTGGCAAGAAATGTTGAAGTCTGGAAATTGAGTTAGGAACAAGTATCCATTTTATTTAGATTGACATAATATAGAAGTTATTAAAAATCTCTTACGCTGCCTTTTCAGGTCTTGGTCGTGCATATGCTCTCCTATTTGGGTCTCGTGGTGCTAAGGTGGTTGTGAATGATCTTGGTGGTGACCGATCAGGGAAAGGAAGTTCACCTGCAGCAGACAGAGTTGTTGAAGAAATAAAAAAAGCTGGTAAGTGCATGTTGAAGATATTTTTCTGCTGTACAAGAGGTTTTTGATACTATTCAGAATTTGATTTGAGATAGTTTATGTAAGAAATGCCGAGGGATGAGAGGAAGTGTGAGAAGGACTCACAACATCCTGTTTGTGAATTTATACAATTGTTGCTTCATTTGTGGGGCTTGGATATTTATACATAATTTTCAAAATAATCTAAAAACAATATGAAATATTAATTAATGGTTTCATACAATCAACTTACCTGGCAGATATATACATAGCTAAGACTCCGTCGTCCCCGACAGAAATTCAAATTTCGCGCCACTCGCTACAGGTAGGTCAGGTGATCTACCGGCCTGCCCTGGGCGGCAGGACTAGGAACCATTCCCGTTTTCTATCATATTTTCTCTGTCGCCGGTGGTATCAACATTGTTGTTACTACCTCCTGACTTAGATTCTTATTTCAACCTTTGATCATCGTTTCTCGGCTTTTTGGTGACGTATCTGGATCGTGGTTTTTGGCATTTGCTACTGTGGACTGATTTTGGACTTGCTTTTTGGATTTTTCTCAGTATGTCTGACTCAAATGTGAGTGTGAGAATGTGTGTGAATGTAGGCTGCAGGGTGAGGATACCGAAGGCTTCGGTTGATCCTCACACTGTATGTCGTAAATGTAGGGGGTTTCAGTGTTCTTCTACTAATACCTGTCATGAATGTGAGGGATTAAATGCGGAAGAATGGAAGACTTTAACTTCTTATTTGAAGAAGTTAGAGAGAGATAGGGTTAGACGTTTGAAAGGTGTGAGTACAAGGCCTATTGAGCCTTTAATTGACCCTATACAGGCAGTCCCTGGGTTACGACGAGGGTTCCGTTCTTGAGACGCGTCGTAAGCCGAAAATCGTCGTAAGCCGGAACGACGCTTGGAAATATGTCTTAAACTAATAAAAAGTTATAAAAACCTTACTTGTAATCCTTTGGTTACACTACATGTTGTTTCCTGTAGTTTTATGTACAACCTGGAGTTATTTTCATAAAAGAATGCTGGTTCTTGAAGGTAAAAACTATTGTAATCCTCTGGTGACACTACATTCTTGAAGTTTTATGTACAACCTGGAGTGATTTTGCCAAATCTTGAGGGCTACAAGAACAGCTGATTACTATTTACGTATCATATAGACTAATTAAAGTAAACGTATCTTTAAATAGGCTTATATGTTAGTATCAACAAAACATTTCCTGCTATGAGTCAGAGGCCGTTTAATGAAACGAACACTTCTCTGTCCTATCTGTTCAGAAAATAAATGTTACGTCAATCCCCGAGACGGTGACCATTGTTGCCAAGGCGTCTCTCTCTCTCTCTCTCTGATCAAATTACACTGGAACTTTGACATACGATTGCCCTAATATACGAATGTTTTGAGATACAACAGAAAATTTGCGAAAACAAATATAAGCTTTGATATATACAAACGAAATATTTGAGATACGATTTTGCGATGAGTGTTAGTTGTATAGGCGACCGATAAATGGCGTTCAGTCTGTTTGTTTGTTGGTGCTGCATGTTAACACGTCGTTGTTTAGTTCGTTGTATTTGCGCCTATTTTTCATGTTATTTTGTCTATTTTATTATTAACCATGGGTCTCAAAGCTAAAGACAAAGCAGGTGATAAGAAAAAACCCAAGAAAATGATTTCGATGGAAGCAAAACATGAAATTATAGCAAAGCATAAAACCTTCCAAAGGCATCACCATTATTTCTAAACTACAAACTGATTAAAATAAAAAATAAAAATTAGTTTAGCAATGTTATTTCATTTGTGTTTATTACGTAGTTATTAGTGTACATACGTAAATAAAAAGAGAACAAATCGTTCCCTGCCACCCTTCCCTACCTCTTTCCCCCTGCTGGCCTCACGTCATCTTTCGTTGTGGTAAGTAAAATTCCTTTCTTTTTTTTAATTGATTTTATTAACATTTATTATCATTTATCACATTGCTATGTTATTTTTTATCATTATGTGTGTTATTACTTGTTTATTTGTTGTATAATTGTGTATATATTGTAATTTAGCTGTGTTTAGGTGTGGTTTCATACCGCTAGAACGGATTAATAACATATTACATTATTTTAAATGGGAAAAAAATGCTTTGAGATACAACTGTTTTGATATACGACGATGGTTACAGAACAAATTAAATTTCGTATGTCAGGTTCCAGTGTAACTGGATAATGTCTCTCTTTGGATACTTCGATTTTGCCAAATCTTGAGGGCTACAGAACAGTTGATTTACTATTTACGTATCATATAGACTAATTAAAGTAAACGTATCTTTAAATAGGCTTATATTATTAGTATCAACAAAACATTTACTGGCATGAGTCAGAGGCCGTTTAAACGAAACGAACACTTCTCTGTCCTTACTCGGAGCGTCGGAAGACGCCTCTCTCTCTCTCTCTCTCTCTCTCTCTCTCTCTCTCTCATTGTAATCTAACCAGAAACTTCGTTTTGTTATTATTACTTGGAAACAAGCTATGATTTTTTTCATTATTTGTGCTTTTGGACTGTTATATGTAAACTTTGCGCACCGCAAGCTAGTATGTATTCATTCGCTCGGAAACTAGTTCCGCATATGAGGGGTCACTAAAAAACATAGAAAAATACGACATAAAAAGTGTCGAAAATCATCATAACCGTCAAAATTTTTGTGTAATCTAACCATAACTTATTTTTATTAATATACTGTGCTAAACTATAAAGGAGTTTTTATCATAGTATGAAGTAAAATTTTTAAAAGCGTCGTTAACTCGGAGCGTCGGAAGCGTCAGCGTCGTAACCTCGGACAAGCGTCGTAACCCAGGACGGATTTTTTCCATTGAATATTTAAGAAAAAGCGTCGTAACCTCGGAACGTCGTAAGCCGGAACCGTCGTAACCCGGGGACCGCCTGTATCTAATCCTGATGAGTTGGATTCTCCCTATATGTCGACTTCACAAGCTTTACTTTCTGAATCGGCCTCTGAAATCGCCAATCTGAAAGCCACTATTCATAAGATGAAGTCCAAAATGGCGGACTTACAAGGTAAGGTAGTGAAAGTGAAATGTACAGTGAAGTGAGTTCTCCCAGTGTTGTGGAGGGGGCGTTTGATCGTCCCTGCGACGCTCCCAGGCCTAGACCTCTTCCAAGCTCCCATGCCCAGAGGATAAGGAAAGTCGAAAGCCTTAAGGAGGTCGTGGGGAATCCCCAACGGTCAGACGTCCCTTCAGCAGGCTCTGTTTCGATTCAGGCTGCTCAGGGCCGCTATAGAAAAAGCGTCCTGCGAGAGTGTTTTCTCCTCCTCTCCCTCTCCCTCACCTAAACAGGTAGTAAGGAAGGATTCAGACCTTTCTAGGCCTTTGAAACGGCATTTGAGAGAACCTGAATTGGATTCAAGCCCGGAGCGCTTCTCAGATGAAGCTTCTTCGTCTGTTAAAAAGGCGAAGGTGGGCCACGTCAGCGTCACCTTACATGGACGTAGCAGAACGCTTGCCTTCTACTTCTCCCCGATTGAAGATGACGTGGGAGAAGCTTCAAGGAAAATTCTCCTAGCTGTACAAGAACAGCTAGCCTCTTTGGTGGAGTGTTAGCGAGAGATCCTCCTCGGAAGAAGGACGCTTCGCTTCCAATCAAGAGACTCGTCCTCTCTCTCCTGCTAAACCGAGAGGCGTCTTGCAGACTTGAAGCTTCGTCTTCCAAACATACTGCAGAAGTTTCGGTTTCTAGATCGAGATCTAGGGAACCCTATGGCAGATAGACGTGAGGCGTCTTACAGGCGCGAGGCGTCATACAGAGCGTCATATAAGCGCGAGGTGCCAGCCAAGGTTTTGGCGTCAGTCAGGACGCCAGTTGAGAGCGAGACGTCTTCCAGGCGCGAGGCGTCATCCAGACGTCAACAATCAGACAAACGCGAGGCGTCAGCCAGGACGCTTGGCGGACGAGAAGCGTCATCCGAGCGTGAGGCGTCATCCGTTTATGGAGTGAAGTCTAGGCTTTTGGCGCCTACCAAGAAGGAAGCTTCTCTTAAAGCTCAGACTTTGAAGAGGAAGGAATATCATTCCCTCAGTCCCTCTCCTATCAGGAGTTTGTCTCCCCAGAGGAAAGACGTCCTGATTTATCTTCAGAAACTCCTCTAGACCCCGAGTTGGAGGAAAACTCGGAAGACGAGTATCAGGGAAGAGAGGGACTTTCTAACTATAAAGTTTTAACAGCCCTGCTTCTGGAAGAGTATGGAGACAATTTGACCCCTGCCGCTCCTCCTTCTCCGCGCTCTCTGTTCTCGAGCGCAAAGGCGAAGAAGTCTTCGTCTTTTCTTCGAATGAAGCCCGCTCATTTCATGAAGAGGGCTCTTCATTCTTTAAAATTCTTGGATGGAGTCAAAGAAGGAGTTGGTCAGAACGGTCTTCTGCATGCCCCAGCGAGACTCGATGGTAATGGGGCATTTGGTATCAGACAGGAGAGAATAGGGCATTTCTCTTCCGTCTTCGGCAGAAGCGGACTTTTCAACCTTAGTCGATGCATCTCGAAGAGCCAAGGTTTGAACTCTGCCCGTGTGACTTGGGGCATTTCAGAGCTGGATCATCTCCTCAAGGGACTCTTCCATGTATTAGAAGTTTTCAACTTCTTAGATTGGTCCCTTGGGGTGATGTCCAAGAAGGCCCATGATTCGGAAGGACTCGACCCAGAAGTCCTTTTATGTATTCTGTCTTGTATTTGACAAAGCGGTACAGGATGGTTCGTTTGAGATCTCCTCTTTATTTGGAGCAGGTCTTCTTAAAGAGGAGGACAGTCTTTAGTGCCTTTTTGACGAAAGCTGTCTCCCACTCTCAAAGGGCAGCTCTACTGTACTCTCCTTTATCGGACTTTTTGTTTCCTTCTCAGTTAGTGAGGGACATTTCTCGTTCATTAACTGAGAAGGCGACTCAAGACCTTCTTACCCAGTCAGCTAGGAAGAAGAAACCTGCTACTGCAACGGAAAAGAAAGGACCGAGTACATCAGTTCAGCCCTTTCGAGGTGGCCCGACCTCCAGAGCTCCCGCAGAAGGAAGCTCCTGAGAAGAGAGGTAGGTCTGCCTTTCGTCCCTTTAAAAGGAAAGTGATGCTTCTCTCCTCCAAGCACCAGTAGGTGCCAGGCTCCTGGGATTTGTGGAGGCCTGGGCACGTATAAACACAGACGCTTCATCAGTGTCTGTAATAAGGAAGGGATATCGTATCCCTTTCCTGGACAGTCCTCCCCTAACGTCAACACCGCGGGAACTGTCAGCCAAGTACAAGGATCCTGTGCTGAGAGATACTCTTCGATCGATGGTGGATCAGATGTGGGACAAGAGAGCGATAGAACTAGTACTGGATCAAAACTCCCCGGGGTTTTACAATCGCCTTTTTCTGGTTGTGAAAGCCTCGGGAGGCTGGAGACCAGTACTAGACGTCAGCTCTCTGAACAAATTTGTTCAGAAGGAGAAGTTCTCAATAGAGACTTCTGCCTCAGTTCTTGCGTCAATGCGACGAGGAGATTGGATGGTGTCTCTGGATCTCCAGGACGCCTATTTTCACGTCCCGATCCACCCTTCATCGAGAAGTACCTCCGTTTCATGACGGGGGGAAGGATCTTTCAGTTTCAGAGCCTTGTGTTTTCGGCCTTTCCACAGCTCCTCAGGTCTTCACAAGCCAATGATGAAGAATGTGGCGGAGGTTTTTCTTCACCTCAAAGGATGTAAATATCTCTCTGTATCTGGACACTGGCTCATCAGGGCCAGATCAGAGAGACAGTGCTTGGAGGACTTTGACGTTGACATTAAACCTGATCAGGATCGTTGGGTATACTCGTAAACCTCAAGAATCACAGCTGACCCCCAGACAGAACTTAGTCTATCTGGGGATTCAGATGGATTCTCGGGGTTTTCGAGTATTTCCTTCGCAAGAGAGAATTGCAAAAGGTTTGCAGAAAGTCTCTCTCTTCTTAGGGAAGGAACAGACGTCGGCGAGGGAATGGCTGAGCCTTCTAGGGACCCTTTCCTCGCTCGAACAGTTCTTCCCACTAGGAAGACTTCATTTACGTCCGCTTCAATTCTTCCTCAAGAGGTCTTGGAGTTGGAAGACCGGACATCTTTCAGACGCCTTTCCTATTCCAGTGGAGATGAGACGCACTTGGAATGGTGGTTGCCCCTCTGAAGGAGAACAAAGGAATCTCTCTAAAAATCCAGAACCCAGACCTAGTGTTGTACTCCGACGCGTCGGAGAAAGGTTGGGAGCAACATTAGGCTCGAAGGAAGTGTCAGGCACCTGGGAAGCAGCACAGGTGTCTTGGCACATAAACTGCAAAGAACTCTTTGTTGTACACCTAGCTCTGAAGAGTCTAGAACCTCTTGTTTCGAACAAAATAGTTCAAGTAAATGTGGACAACACCACAGCACTTGCCTACATTCGGAAACAAGGAGGGACTCACTCCTTGTTCCTTTACGAACTTGCAAAAGATCTTCTACTTTGGACGTCTCAGAGGAACATCTCCCTACTTACAAGGTTCGTTCAGGAGAAAGGAATGTGAGGGCGGACAGGCTCAGCAGGAGGAACCAGGTCCTTCACACAGAGTGGACCCTACACGAAGATGTGTGTCAAGATCTCTGGTCTCTGTGGGGGACTCCTCATGTGGATCTCTTCGCCACGTTCATCTCCAAAAGGCTAGCAGTCTTTTGCTCGGTCGTGGAAGACCCCAGAGCTCTGATGGTAGACGCCTTCCTGCTAGACTGGTCTCACGTAGACATCTACGCTTTTTCCCTCCGTTCAAAATCCTGGGACTGTGCTGAAAAAGTTTGTGGCTTCAAAGGGGACGAGGATGACATTGATAGCCCCCTTTTGGCCGGCTCAAGACTGGTTCACGCAGGTGGTGGAGTGGGATGGTAGATTTTCCCAGATCCCTCCCAAGAAGGATGGATCTTCCCAAACACAGCCACACTTCCAGAGGTATCATCAAAATCCTCCCCGCTCTCGCTCTGACTGCCTTTCGACTATCGAAAGACTCGTCAGAGCGAGAGGGTTTTCTCGTAAAGTTGCAAGCGCGATCGCGAGAGCCCGCAGAACCTCCACTAGACAAGTATATCAGTCCAAGTGGGAGGTTTTTTAGAAGGTGGTGCAGACTAAGAAGTTGTCCTCCTCACTACCTCGTAGCGGAAATTGCGGATTTCCTTCTATTCCTGAGAGAAGAATCTCATCTAGCGGTATCCACAATAAAGGGATACAGAAGTATGCTTTCGGCAGTCTTCAGGAATAGAGGATTAGATCTGGCAGATAACAAGGATCTCCCAATCTCATAAGGTCCTTTGAGACTTCAAAGTCTAAGGAACCGTCCCTCCTAACTGGAACCTAGACGTGGTACTCAAGTTCCTGTCATCCGAAAGGTTCGAACCTCCTCATCTGGCGTCGTTTCAAGACATCACTAGGAAATGCCTATTCCTATTATCTTTAGCTACGGCAAAGAGAATTAGTGAATTACATGCTCTGCAGGATAAAGTAGGATTCAAGGGAGACCTCGGCTATTTGCTCGTTTAAAACCCTGTTTTTAGCTAAAAACCGAGAATCCCACAAATCCCTGGCCTAAGTCATTCGAAGTTAAAGGCTTATCGAGTCTCGTAGCAGAGAAGCAGAGAGGTCTCTGTCCCTTAAGGAGCTCTGAAATTCTACCTTCAGAGAAAGCACCAGATGGAGGCTCTAGCAGGTCTTTGGTGAGCGGTAAAAGACCCCACAAGACTGATGTCCAAGAATGCTCTTGCATTCTTTGTGAGAAACGTCAGTACAGACGCGCATAAGATCTGTCCTGACGAAGAGTTCCGACTGTTAAGAGTGAAAGCTCATGAAGTGAGAGCAGTAGCGGCGTCTCTCTCGTTTCAGAAGAATATGTCACTTAAAAACATCATGATACGACATTTTGGAGATGCAATCAGTATTTGCATCTCATTACTTGAGAGACGTTCGTGTGACCTATGAGAAATGTTTTCTCTGGGTCCTTTCGTATCGGCGGATACGATCCTGGGTATGGGAGCCAACACCAATCCTTAAGTATATACTTACCTTATTTTTAGATATGTTCTAGAGTCTCTTCTAACAAAAAGGACTTGGTGCTGCACGGGCGGCCGTCTCTGTTGTTCAGTAAGAAACTCTTGTGATATCAAATTAGATGAGTATAAAATTTTTTTTTTTTTTTTTGAAAATTATGTATGTGTGCGTATTGTGCTTTTTGAGTTATGGTTGTTGTGAAGAGTTCGGGGGATAACTCGGAACAATCTTTATTTCTAACATGTGGTTAGGATCAGGTGGTCGGGATTGGTTGTATGCTCCTTCATAAGGTGTATTGTCATATAAGTGGATCAGCACCCATTGACAAAGTCCTTTCAGGCTCTGCCGAGTAAGCCGATAAGACCCCATCGGCAGACCCACAAGAACTCTTGGCCATAGATTATATATCTCGCTAAAGTTTCTTGAGGTGATGCAGACTACTGGGCAACACCCACGAAGTCTACCACCTATCAGGTAGGAACCAAGGTTTTATTTTTATACCTACAACATATGTTGTTTACCTGTCTATTCCATAAGTAGCGTCTCTTACCCTCCACCAAAGGGTGCCAATCAGCTATGTATATATCTGACAGGTAAGTTGATTGTATGAAAATGATATTGTTATGATACAATAAAGTTTCATACATACTTACCTGGCAGATATATATGATTAATGGCCCACCCAGCCTCCCCGCAGGAGACAGGTGGAAGAGAGAAAATATGATAGAAAACAGGAATGGTTCCTAGTTCCTGACCTACCTGTAGCGAGTAGCGCGAAATTTTGAATTTCTGTCGGGGACGACGGAGTCTTAGCTATGTATATATCGCCAGGTAGTATGATGAAACTTTATTGTATCATAACAATATAATTTTTCTATAAGTAACTTACCAAGTAATTACTTAGCCAACAATTGTGCCTCGCATGGCATCCTAAATTAAACAAATTCACAAACAAGTGACTGTTGCAAAGGGGGGGTGACAGGCCCCACCCACCACAATGGGAGCTAGTGAGAGACATAAGCTATCGATGTCATTCTTATTCAACAACATGTCGTCATGCTCCTGAATTCATGTTCGCCGGTTGGCTGAAGTTGGTGACGTACCCTCTGGTTTTGGACTGTTGCCTGCTGTTTGGTTTGTCTTGTAACTTTAGTTTCTTTCTTAGCTTTAGTTAGTTTGTATGTCAGATTCTAGCGCTTCCAGTCTTTGCTATTATAGCAAAAGCTGCAAGACTAGATTAACCAAGTTGTGCTATGATGCACATACTGTGTGCAATAAGTGTAGGGGGCAGGTATGTATGAGAAAGCTTACTTGCAGTGAGTGTAAGGACTGGGATGAGAGTAGGTTGAAGCTTCTTGAGTCACGCCTGAATAAGTTGGTGAAGAATAGGTTTAGAAAGGCGGCCGCTTGCACCGAAAGTAGGGCCTCAATTATTAGATTCTTCGCCTAGGCTGAAAGTGGACCCCGGTCTTGCTTTTCCCTCTACGCTTGGTAATCACCTTTCTCCCCTCTTCAGTCCTCCTTCTCTTCTCCCTCTTGCTCCCATGCTCAGCTCTCATGCTTCTGAATCCAATGCCATTGCCAGTCTTGAATCTAGGATTAATTCAAAGTTTGACAAGAAGTTTAACCTAGTTGTAAGTTCTGTGTGAGTTAGGGGCGTCCCTTTGAGTCCTCATGGACAAGTTTGAGTGTTTGTAGCAACAAAGTGAACAGTGATAGTGTCCAGTGAAATGTTAGTGGAGGACGTTTCTTTGGAAGACAAAGAGGATGCAGAACAAGACTCTGCACAACTTCCTGCATATAAGTCTCTCTGTTTTCTCTTAAAGAATTACCTTGGCTTCTTCTTGCCAGCTACTCCATCGTCTGCTGCCTTCACATTCATTATGCTGAAAACTCAGCTTGATTTCTTTCTTCCCACGATGGTGCTTTTTACCTCATCTAAGAAAGCCATGAAGGTTGTCACAGAGTGGCTCTCAATGAAGAGAAAGCAAGGGAAGACAATGTTTGCACAATCTCCCTGTCATTTGATCAAGAGAACCTATAGGCCTTATGCTACCGGAGAAGCCCCCCTCCTTTGGAGTCAATGCCTTCTCCTAAGGGGACTTCTCTAGCCTTATTAACTCTTTGTATCGCACAGCTTTCTGCAGAATTTGAACACTTTGTGAAGAACCTTTTTAAGGTGTTCGAGGTGTTCAGTTTCCTGGACTGGACAGAGGGAGCCCTTGCTAAGAAGATTGAAAATGCCAAAGGATTAGATGTTGCCGTTACTGCAGACCTTTTGGGTGTGCTTTTATGTGCTGATAAAGCTGTTTGCCTATGGGGTGCTGAAGGAGAGGGACCTTTGGTGTTTGTTTACTTCGCAAGGGGTTGCGCTGTCGCAAAAATCTGCCTTGCTTTTCTCTCCTCTGGACACTTCGCATCTCTTACCGCAGAATCTGCAGAAAAAAATTGACTCAGCATCTTCTGACAGTCATCGCATTGGCCCATGAATTTTTCAACAGCACACTTTTGTTAGGAGTTCATCTCTCCACTTCAGCAGCACCCCTTTAGCCCCACTCCAACCTATGCTTTCAGTCGAAGTCCCTCAAGAAGCACTCTCTTCCAAGTCTCAACATAAGAAGTGAGCCAGAAGTCCTTTGAGCCCCAGTGAGAGCCAGACTTCTCTTGTTCTGGGTTAAGTGGGATCACAGAGGAGCAGAACCATGGATCATCAGGGTATTAAAGGAGGGCTACTGCATCCCCTTTTTGGAGAACCCTCCTTTAGTGTCCTCTCCCATCGCATTGATGGCATACTCAAGAGGCTCAGAGAGGCATGTGGCTCTTCTGAAGGATGTATCCTCCATACTTCTGAAGAATGTCATAGACGTAGAAGAAGACATCCACTCCCAGGTCTTTTACAATCACCTATTCATAGTTCCCAAGGATGTTGCCAGGGTGCTGGAGACTGGTACTAGATATAAGTGCCCTCACTTGCTTTGTAGAAAAGGCCAATTCAAGATGGAGACAAGCCAGTCAGTCATGGCTTCCATTCATCCGGGTGATAGGATGATCACGCTGCTGGAGTCCTCTCTTCTCTTGCCAAGTGGCTTCATCTAGTAGGCATCAATATCAGCCTTTATCTAGATGACAGCGCCTCAGTGGCATGGTCAGTTTGGTCTTAGACTACCACCTCGGTGGCCACGAGTTCGATTCTCGGGCATTCCACTGAGGCGTCTGAGATGTGTATTTCTGGTGATAGAAGTTCACTCTCAACATGGTTCGGAAGTCACGTAAAGCCATTGGTCCCCGTTTGCTGAATAACCACTAGTTCCATGCAACATAAAAACACCATACAAACAAAACTTTATCTAGATGACCGGCTTCTTCGCTCCTCGTTGAAGGAAAAATGCATGCAGGACCTTCAGGCAATGCTCCAACTCTCTCAAGAATTATTAATCCTTCTAAATCTCCAGAAGCCCCAGTTGGTTTCAACTCGGGAGATTCTTCATTTGGGAATGATTCTCAACTCTCGGACTTATCAGCATTTTCCATCCCCCAAGAGAGTCGCAAATTGTATTCAGATGGTCAACAAGTTCCTCTCTCTCTCTCATCATGTTCAGCCCTTCAGCGGATGAGTCTTCTAGGAATGCTTTGGGCAAGTTACACACCAGAAATCTCCAGTTTTTCCTCAAAGCCAACTGGGGCAGGATGACTCAACCATGCTCAATTGTTTTTCCTATCACTCAGGAGATAAAATCGGATCTCTGGTGGTGGCTTCCAGACAGAAGATATTCACAGGGGAGATCCCTACTTCTTCCCAGCCCTGGTCTTGGACTTGTACTCAGATGCCTCGGATCTAGGCTGGGGAGCCCTACTAGGGGAATAGGATGTTCCAGGACGTGGTCTCCAGAAGAGAAAAATCTCCCCATCAATATCAAGAAATTGAAGACCATTCATCTGGCCCTATTTCATTTCCCCTGCATACAACACCACAACCATGTCATATACAGGCAGTCCCTGGTTATCGGCGGACTTGGTTAATGGTGATACAGTTTTATGGCTTGTCTAGCGCGATAAAATCAGCTATTTATGGCGCCATAACAGCCCAAGTTTCGGATATTGGCACCATAAGGTGCTGATGTGAGAGTTATGACACCATAACATACCTAACAAAGGCACCGTGAACCGAAACTTGGCGCCTAATTCACCAAGTTTTGGTTAATGGCGGTTTTCACTTATCAGCACCCCGCCGATAACTAGGGACTACCTGTATCAAGAAACAGGGTCATTCACTTCTTTTCCCTCTGTCAGACAGCATAAGAACTCCTGGAGGACAAGTTGAGCCGTCGAAAACAAGTCCTTCCCACTGGATGGACCCTGGATGACAAGATTTGCACCGACCAGTGGAGATTGTGGGGCAGACCCCTCATAGATTTGTTTGCAACATCAAGGAACAACCTTCTTCCACTGAGGGGTTAGTAATGTGCATTGCTGGTGGTAGAAGTTCACTCTCGACGTGGTTCGGAAGTCATGTAAAGCCGTTGGTTCCGTTGCTGAATAACCATGCTGGTTCCATGCAACGCAAAAACACCATACAAACAAACAAAACAAACCTCCTTCTGCTTTTCTGCTCTCCAGTCCCAGATCCTCTGGCTTGGGCAATGGACGTCATGCTGTTAGTCTGGTTGGGTCTGGACCTCTATGGCTTCCTTCCCTTCAGCTTGGTCAGGGAAGTCATAAAGAAGTTCTCAATGTTTCAGTGGCTCGTTAAACCATTCTGGCATAAGAAGGAATAATTCCTAGACCTTCTTCATCTTCTTGTAGACTTCCTGTGGCTGCTTCCCCAAAGACCATGGCTACTCAGACAACCACATTTCAGGAGGTACCACCAACGGTTTTCCACTCTCGCGCTGACAGGCTTCAACTGTCAGGAAACTCGTCAGAGCAAAAGGATTTTCAAGAGCAGCTACAGAGGCTATTGCAAAGTGCAGTTGCTAGTCTACTTGCAACATCTACCAGTCGAAATGGGTAGTGTTCCGCAGACATCACATCTTGTTTCTGAAACATCCGTAGCCCAGATTGCAGATTTGCTTTACTTAAGGAGTTCTAAGAACCTTTCTTCGTCCATCATTAAGGGTTATCGGTATATGCTTTCCTTAGTTTTTAATCGTAATTTGGATCTTGCGACTAATCAAGACCATGACCTCTTGAAGTCTTTTGAAGAAGTCTGCAGTAGTAGCTTGGAACTTGGATGTAGTCCTTGAGTGGCTTGCAGGCCTTCCTTTCAAGTCCTTCAAGCCCACTTCCCTCAAGAACCTCTTGTGGAAAATTCCGTTCCTAGTAGCCCTAGCCACGGCTAAATGCACGAGTGAGCTACATGCAACAAACAGAAGTCGGATTCTCTCAAGGCGATGAGCTTTCTGGCCAAGAATGAAGATCCTAGTAAGCCATGGCCTCACTCTTTTCCTATCAAGAACTTGATAGATATCCTAGGCCCAGACAAAGAAGAAACAGTCCCTTGCCCAGTCAGAGCATTAAGGTATTACCTGAGTAGAACTGAGAAGATCAGAGGAACATTAAGTAACCACTGGTGTTCAATCAAGAATACCTCTCATCCCCTGTCTAAGAAGGCCCTTCGTTCTTCATTAGAGACCTGATATCTGAAGCACACTCCTGGATCCAAGAGAACTTTTTCCTCTTGCTTAAAGTTAGAGCTCATGAAGATAGGGTAATAGCTACCTTCGTCTCCTTCAGGCATAATTTGTCGCTCTCATCTATTCATTTGGAAGAAATTGAAACAATATTCGAAAATTGCAGTACTCTTTGTTGGTGGTGGCTGGCATGGTATTTGGTGAGGAAGCATAAGAGAGACACTCTTCTCTCTTCTTGTAATAAGGATGTAGTCTTTGGGGAATCTGGGAGTTACTTGGTACTGGGAAGACCCACCAGTTTGTTGGTTGGTTAATGTCTTTTTATTATCAATTTATTGAATGGTGACAGGTTTGTTCTACCCCAGAAGCAGCATCTCCCACTGTAGCTCTCTTACCAGGTAAGCAAGCAACAAACAATGAGTCAGTGTTAGCCATCCATCTAGTTCAGTAATAATATTTCTTTAGTGCATTGAATTAGATTAGTCCATTCAGCCCACTCCCCTTGGAATGTGGGATTCAGCAGTGTAATCACTTGAAAAGCTACTCACATAAAAATGTTTTTTTTATAATTAGGTTTTATATATAGTAGTATACTTACCAAGCAATTACTAAATCAGAGCCTGCCTTCCTATCCCTCTGATTTTCATGGACTTTGTGGCAATAAATAAGAATGTCGCCGATGGTTTCTGTCGCTTGCTAGCTCCCGTTGCTTTGGGCGGGGCCTGTCAACTCTGCTTTGCAACAGTCACTTGCTTGTAAATTTTAGAATTTAGGATGCCGTGCGAGCCACACTTTTAGCTAAGTAATTACTTGGTAAGTATATACATATAAAACCTCATTTTATATAAAAATATCATATTTACGAATAGTTTGTATTTTTAAAATTTTAATCGTCTGATGGTTCTTTAAATGTTTTTGACTCCTAGATGCTGTGTCAGGGGACAAGTTTCTAACTGGATTAGTGATTTCACTGTAGGCATATTTTACACCTACAACAATAAATGTAAATAATATTGTTTCATTTTATTTATGGTTTATCTTGCTTATCATTGTATGCAGTTGCTGTTTTTAAGGTGTTATTATTTGCTATAATATTCAAGATCCACAATAGATAGTAGGATGACAGAATACAGTGAACCCCCGTATTTGTGGACTCCGGATTTGCAAACACGTATTCACAGATTCCTCTACGGGCGTTATTCACGGGAAATTTGCCTATTCTTGGTATTTTTAACGGGAAATATCCACCAATTACTGTTTTTTTTTTTCTTCAATTTCGTAATAAAATACATTTTTTGTGATAAAACTATTAAAAAAAACCGGGTATAAACCTTTTTAGTGGGTTTTTATTGAGTTTTAACAAAGAAAATAGGCAGTTTTAAGCAGTTTTATGGGGTTCCAACTATTCATGCATTCTAGCTATTCGTAGGAGGTCTGGTATGCATCCCCCGTGAATACGGAGGGTCTACTGTATGTGGGAAATTTATTTATATAAATGTACATATATATAAGGTTTAAGTCAAGTGTTTAAGGTTACATAATTTCCAAGAAATTTTACCTTTATACATAACATGTGCCGTGCTTGTCTCTTATAACAAATTTAGGACTGAAAACATAAAAGATGCTATATAATATATTACCACACAGTTTGGAACATCCTATTTCTTGTTATGTAGATATCAAGTGTTAAATGAAAAATCTAATCACATATGATAAGTTTTGTCTTATGAGGAAACATTTTATTGTTTATTGTTATTTGTGACTACTAGACAGTTGTCATTAAGTATGATCTAAAGTAACAGTAGATGTTGTGCAGTTGTTTTTTCTTCATGCACATGTCTAGCACAAACATGAGTGGATTTTTATATAAACCTAATTTTGTACCATAAGGGTTTACATGCTACAGTGGTCCCCCCGTATTCGCGGGGGATGCGTACCAGACCCCCCCGTGAATAGTTAGAATCCGCGAATGTTTGGAACCCCTATGAAAATGCTAAAAACAGCCTATTTGTTAGTTAAAACTCAAGAAAAACCCACTAAAAATTTTCATACTTGGTATTTTAATAGTTTTATCACAAAAAGTGCATTTTATGATGAAATTCATCAAAAAAACCAGGAATTTGTGGATATTTATCATAGAAAAATACCGCAAATGCGCGAATTTTCCGCGAATAATGCAGGGAAACGTTCCCCAGAGAAATCCGCGAATGTGTGAGTCCGCGAATCTGGAGAACGCGAATACGGGGAGTCCACTGTACTTGCATATTAACCCTCTTACGCCAAAGGGGTATAATAAAAATCGTCTCCCGTATGCCGATGGGGTTCTCGGAGTGAGCGCCGAAGTGGAAAAAATATTTTTCTCAAAAAATCACAGCGCGCTTAGTTTTCAAGATTAAGAGTTCATTTTTGCTTCTTTCTTTGTCATTGCCTGAAGTTTAGTATGCAACCATCAGAAATGATATCATTATCATATATAAATAATGCGATATATGATAGCGCAAAAATAAAATTTCATATATAATTGTATTCAAATCACGCTGTGAGCAAAATGGTTAAAGCTAACGAGTTAATTTTTTTTCATTGTATTGTACACTAAATTGCGATTATTTTGGTATATAACACATTGTAAAATGATCAAAGCAACACAGAGAAAATATTATCACAAAATGATGCATGAATTCGTAATGCGCGGACGTAAATAAATGTTTTTTTTTAAATTCACCATAAATCTAAATATTGTTCTAGAGACTTCCAATTTTTTTGTTTCAAAAATGAAGATAAATGATTGAATATTACCTATACTGTAAGAGTTCTAGCTTACAATTGCAGTTTTCGACCATTTCAGATGAGTTAAAGTTGACTGAATGTCGAATTTTTTATATATTTTTTTATATGCAAATATTTCAAAAATGAGAAAAGCTACAACCTTCAATTATTTTTGTTGTATTTTACATGAAATTGCGCACATTTTCATATATAAAACTCTATGAAACGCCTAATATGAAACAGAGCAAATATAATGAGAATGCGACGTATGCATTTCGGAGATTTGCGGCGGAGAATCCGCGCGCGGAGGGAAGGAAAGTTATTTTTAAAATTCGCCATAAATCTAAATATTGTGCTAGAGACTTCGAATTTGTTTCAAAATGAAGATAAATGACTGAATATTACTAGACTGTAAGAGTTTTAGCTTACAATTGCGTTCTATTTTTCTCTCTGTGTTTTTTGTGCCCTTTCGTTGGATTTATCTATAATGGAGCGTGCAGCTATCGCAGAGCTAGTTAAGTACTCAGTAATTATGGTTAGTTTGGTTTTTTTCCGGCCCTGAGACAGTATTTGCTGTTTTTAGGTATAAATACGTACTCTGGGTCGGAAGCATGGCAGCATGGTTCTGCCTCATGGTGGGTTCGTTCCTGGTCTCCCATACCTAGAACATCCCCTTATCTATGTACGCTCTATATTATTTATCCGTTTTACTTAGGGTACTGTCTACTCAGGTTTGTCATGCATGCATGTCTTTTACCTTATGAAGGCTTTCTTCTTTCCAGACCCTAGTCCCCGGCTCTTAGTATCGGCCTCTGACTAGCTTTGAGTGGTAGACTTTCCTTCGTGTTAGTCGTACACTCCTGGATTTTTTCTCCTACTATATTGTTTTCTTTCTTTAATTTTTTATTTATTTGTACCATGTATTTTGTATGGTTTAGGTTAGTTTTTAGCGTCTGGCTTAGCCTAGGTCCTGGCTCATTGAGCCTATACTACCGCTCATCATCAGTTTGGTTTTGCCCAGTGGGCTTTATGCTACTGGCTTTTCAGTTCAGTTTGCTTCCCGATAGCATCTCTCTGATCAGTTTGGTTTGTCCTAGCTTAGTTGTTTTGTTTTGGTCTTACCGCCGTCGTGGTCACTACGCGATCACGAGTCAGCCAGACGCCTGCCCAGTCACCTTCCCCCCCCTCCCCTCTCTCCATAGAGTCGGGGAGGGTGGGTCGGTCTGCCCATGCTCGCTCCCACATACCCGAGCCTGCTTCCTCTCTCCCCCCAGGCGAGGGGCCAGGGAGACGGGACAGACCCAGACTGGACTCGACCTCTCCGGCTTCTCGGTCCGGCCGGGTGGTAATGTGGTGGTACTGGCCTTTCCCCCCATCCGTTGCTTCCTTGTCGCTCCGTGTTCGCATCGAGCCTGTATGTTTTCTCGCTCTTTCCCACCTTACTAGGGCTCCTTTCATGATCGGAGTCCAGGCATCCACGGAAAGATGGTAGTCCACCCAGTAGAGTGGACCGGAACATACAGTGGGTCCCTGCTAACCTTACCGTATTGCTGAGTTACTACACTCCGCTACGCACTGGACTTGGTCCGGTTCGTTTGAGTTTTAGGTTTAAAGTGTTATTAGATTAACTATAAGTTTATCTTAAGTACCTTAAACCTTCCCCCCCCTTCCTTACGTGTCTTACCGGATCTCTCCGGATTATAGCCTATTCAGGCGAAGCAGGGGGGGGGTTATGCCCAAATTTTTTCCGAGCTCCGGCATGCAACGGAGTTCTTCTGTCCTTTAGCCTGTAAGTGATATTCTTTAAGATACTCATGTGTCTTCCCACTTACAGACCACCAACTGTGAGCATCCGGGTTGCGCCGCCACACTTCAGGACCCATGTGGACACGAAGTTTGCCGTCCCATGCTCCATGCGCGACTCTGCACGGGGACATCCAGGTCTGTACCATGAGACGTGTACCATATGTTACGATCTGGTGAGCCAGCTTTTAGAAGGGGTAAGTATTCCATCTCCGATAGCTGCTCCGCTTCTGTTTTAGTGCTTAAGTTTTCATCATTCACTTAACTTAAGGCATCTAAGTTTAAGTTATACTTTAAGTTTTAGTTTTAAGTGATTCTTAAATCTAATCTACGCCCTCTCTCTTCCAGGCGCCGGCAGTGAGGGATACCGCACTGGCAACCCTGCGGGCCTGGGTCGGCGGTTTTTGGGAAGAACGCCGCCAAGGGTATGCCCTACATCTTAGAGAAGCGGTTGGCGCTGTTTAATCTTCCCCGGAGGCAAGGCGACAGGATACGTCGACCCACGTAGAGGCGGCCCCGACTATCGCCTTCATCCAACAACAGCTGGCTGCCTCATTAACTGACCAAGACCAGGATATCTCCACGGATGTCGCGACTTTAGATATTAATGTGGAACCTATGGTAGGTGTAGACGACCTGTTGGTCGAGGTAGGTATGGTGGACACCCAAGGGTCACCCTTGGGCGTAACTGTTTCTTCTACTCCTGCAACCTCTCCATCCTTCCAAGACTTTACAGGTGATGAATTGTATACTCCTCCTGACGCTTCGGTTAGACCTAAGGTCAAGGGTCAAGCAGTGAAATCCTTGTCTAAGACGTCGTCGTCGTCTAAGTGAAGACGGCTTCGGCGTCATCCTCCTCGCGTAAGTCTCCGGTCTGGTAATCCCGGAGCAGACAGGTCTAAAGCTTCTAGCTCCGGCTCTAAGTCCTCGAGGAGTAAATTCCTCCAGAAGCGAGAATCTCGCCCCCCGGCAACGAGTCACCAGTTCCGCTGACCCTTGGTTCCGATTCAGAGCCACCCCTCCACCTCCGCAGCAGCTCTGGCCTTGGACTCCAATGCTGGCCTGTTGCAACAGTGGGCGACCTGGTTGGGTCCCTAAAGAGTAGCATGGAACAAATGATCTCTCGTTTGTCTGATAGGATTACTTCCCAGGACTCCATTATAGCCGGACTGAGAGAAGCCCCTCTAGCCTCTCCTCCACTTTCCATACGAGTGGAACTCAAGCTTCCTCCGTATGACTCGCTACCTCCGTTCTTCGATGAACAATCCATGGAGAGTAGCGTCATACGCCCCCTTCCAGGACGGTCTCATTTCTATTCCGGAATTTGGAACTCGAAGGATAGAGGGACTTCGAGTTCTACCCGGAAGACCTCCAGCCTCCGTTCATAGGCTACGCAAGGCTTACAGCTTCAGCCATGGTTCGGGATGATAGGGTACCAAAGGAGACAGTCCTCTATTCACGAGACCAGGCTCAGAGAGAATGGCTCAGGTGTTTAGAGGACATGGATTGTTCTAATACCAAGATACAACCTTTTAAGAGTCCCTTTACCATTTTCACAATGGATGAGAGTACCCCCGCTCCCGTTCCTGACAAAGATCGCGAGGTCTCCATCCCAGCGGCCCAGAAGGGGGAACCCATGCCTCAATTGAAGGAAGCAGATCCCACATCTCCGTTGCTCCCCTCAGCCGGAGAATTGTGGGAAGACTTTGCCGAACACCTTCTCAGCTGGCAAACTCAAACCTGACTGTGCTATGGAGCAGTTTGGTGAAAAGCTACCCAGGCTCCCAGATAGCCTTATTCAGGCTGAATTGACGCGAAATCGCGATTAGCCAGGTCAATTAACTCTATGGCTATGTCCGAGGTAGCAACCATAGCCTATGGCTCAGAACCGCTTTTTAAACTCATGACCAAAGCCCTGACTCAAACGGTACAGTCGGATATGTTTGAGTTTGCCACTGCTAGAACGAATTGTAGGAAGCATGTCCTACAAGAGGCAACCATTCGACATGAGCCGAATAGGTTACTCTCGTCTAGCATCCTGGGGAGCAGATCTCTTCCCAGAAGCTATGGTGAAGGAAGTTCCAGTCAGAGGCTACGAGGCTGAACCAGAGCCTTAAGGACCGTTGGGGCCTTACGGCTAAGAGGAGGCAAGACCTAACACCTAAAGGTAAGGGACAGAGGAAACCTAGGCGTTTCCATCCTTACCAGAAGAAGCAGCCACGCTTTCCTCAGCAAGTTCCATTCGGTGCCCTTAGTGCAACAGCCCAACCTTCCACCTCTAAGGCTCAATCACAGCCAATTTATGTGATATCCCCTCAGCCTCAGCCCTCCACCTCTTACGCCATCTCTCCAGCTTACAATCAAGCCTTCGAGAGTCAAGCTTCACAGAAGTATGACCGCTCGGGTAAGGGAGGCAGAGGTAAGCGTTTCCTTTCGTGGGAGAGGGTGGTCGGAGCCCTTTAATAATAGGGGAAAGCACTTCATGAGGAGGTCGAGGCGGTACCAGAACCAATGAAGAACTTCAGGTAGGAGGGAGGCTGTTTCACTTTCGCCACCGGTGGAACTTCAGCGAATGGGCTCCAGACGCAATGTGTCAAAAGACCTGGGTTGGAGCTGGTTGACGAACCCACCTCCATCCAGACCTTTCCGTCAACTTCCTTCCAAGGAATTGGACAGAGTACGCAGAGGACCTCCTTCAGAAAGGAGCTATAGCGAGAGTCAAGAGATTAAAATTTCAAGGTCGCTTGTTCAGCGTGCCAAAGAAAGGCTCACAAAAAAGAAGGGTAATCTTAGACTTGTCCCGCTTAAACTTAGCCATCCGCTGCGACAAGTTCAAGATGCTCACGATCTCGCAGGTGCGGACCTTACTTCCCCGTGGGGCCGTCACCACCTCTATCGATCTTACAGACGCCTACTTTCATATCCCTATTTGCAAGACAATCCGTCCATATCTGGGTTTCAAGATAGGAGACCAGGCATTTCCTTCCTTCAAGGTAGTTCCCTTCGGACTCAACGTGGCACCCAGGGTGTTCACGAAACTAGCGGAAGTGGTAGTGGCAACAACTCAGGTCACAAGGATTATTGGGTAGTAGCGTATCTCGACGATTTGGTTGATCTGGGCTTCAACAGTCGAGGAATGCAACAGAGCTACACTGAAAGTGATTCAGTTCCTGGAATATCTAGGCTTCAAGATAAACAGGACCAAGTCAAGACTCAGTCCAGAGTCAAACTTTCAGTGGCTGGGAATCAATGGAATCATCATCCCCCATACTCTGTCGATTCCATCAACCAAAAGGGAAAAGGAAAGAAATGCGAAGTCAGTCAAGCAATTTATAAGTCACAAACTGGCGTCAAGGAGAGCTCAGGAGAGGATCCTGGGTTCTCTCCAGTTTGCATCAGTGACGAACGTCTTAATGAAAGCCAAACTGAAAGACCTAACCAGAATCTGGCGCTCACGAGCAAATGTCAGGTCCAGGGACAAAACTATCCTCAGTCCCTCTGATTCTCAAGAATCGACTTTCGGCCCGGTGGGTGAAAGTTCAAGAATTTGTCAGTGTCAGTACCCCTTCAGTTCCCTCCACCAGGGATCACCATCCACACAGACGCGTCCTTAAGCGGTTGGGGAGGGTATTCCCAGGTCAAAAAGGTTCAAGGAACTTGGTCACCTCAGTTCAGTCAGTTCCAATATAAACGTACTGGAGGCAATGGCAGTGTTCTTGACTCTAAAAAGGTTACGCCCACCAAAGTACTCCCACATAAAGCTAGTTCTGGGACAGCGCAGTGGTAGTACATTGTATAAACAGGGGAGGCTCCAAGTCACGTCATCTAAATCATGTCATGGTAGCCATCTTCTCCCTGGCAGACAAAGTTCAGTTGGCATCTCTCCTCCACTCACATAGCTGGAGTGAGAAACGTCATAGCAGACGCGTTATCCCGATCAGTGCCTCTAGAGTCGGAATGGTCACTGGACAACAGTTCGTTCCAATGGATTCTTCTAAGAGTTCCAGGGCTACAAGTGGATCTCTTCGCATCTCAAGCGAATCACAAACTGCCGTGTTATGTAGCCCCCAACCTGGACCCTCTGGCCTATGCCACGGACGCCCTGGCTCTAGACTGGAACAACTGGAAGAAGATTTATGTCTTTCCTCCAGTGAATCTTCTCATGAAAGTTTTAAACAACTCAGAACATTCAAGGGTCAAGTGGCTCTAGTAGCCCCAGACTGGCCGAAGAGCAATTGGTATCCCCTAATTCTGGAGCTGGGCCTTCGTCCTCTTCGGATCCCCAATCCCAGGCTCTCCCAGTCAGTACAAACGAAGACTGTGTTCGCTTCCTCAGGGATTCTCAAAACCCTAACTTTATGGACTTCATGAAGTTTGCGGCAAAAAGAGATGCGAATATTGACCCTCAGAATATTCTCTTCTTGGAATCCGATAAAAGGGATTCAACTTTGAGACAGTATGATGCTGCTGTCAAAAAGTTAGCAATCTTCCTGAGAGAATCAGATATTAGAAATCATGGACAGTTAATTCAGCTATATCCTTTTTTTCAGATCCTTATTTGAAAAAGGTTTAGCAGCTAGCACGATTACGACAAACAAGTCAGCCTTGAAAAAGATATTTCAATTTGGGTTCAACATAGACTTGACGGATTCCTACTTCTCGTCTATTCCTAAGGCATGTGCTAGACTTAGACCTTCTGTAAGCCTACGTCAGTTTCATGGTTCTTAAACGATGTTCTAAAACTGGCTTCAGAAACCGATAATGACACATGCTCGTTTATAATGCTCTAAGAAAAAACCCTATTTTATTAAGCTTAGCTTCAGGAGCAAGAATTTCAGAACTGTCGGCTTTATCCAGAGATCGGATCATATTCAATTCCTTCCCACAGGGGAAGTCTACCTTTCTTCTTTCTCCGGAACGTAGCCTTTTAGCAAAGAATGAAGATCCTTTGATGAGGTGGGAACCTTGGAAGGTACTACCCCTTCCACAAGATGTATCTCTTTGCCCAGTTACAACCTTACGAGCCTTTCTGTCCAGGACCATCCTCATCTTCATCGGTCCCCCTCTTTAGAGGGAAAAAGGTGGGAACTTTATCCATTAAAGGCATCAGGCAACAAATCCTGTACTTTATTAAGCAAGCCAATCCTGACTCTTTCCCGAAAGCACATGATCAGGGCAGTAGCCACCTCAATTAATTATTTCCAACACATGAACTTCAATGAGTTGAAAAAGTATACCGGATGGAAATCGCCGACAGTGTTCAAACGTCATTACCTTAAGTCCTTGGAAGCTTCTGAAATTTTCAGCAGTAGCAGCGGGTAACATAGTTTCCCCTGACTCTAGTTTAATTTGTAGTAGAAGATTCAGTCTACCTGTCTACCTGCCTCACCCAACGTTCGTCTATTCCTGCCGTGTTCATTTGACATTCACCTTGTGTCTTAGCTGCTTTTATGATGATTTGTAGTGGGTTGCCCCTTATTTTTTTGTCTTAGGGACACTCACAGATGACTTATAGTATTGATCTCATGGATGTTACCCCCTATTTTTATGCTAGGGGATACATCTTATTTATAATGGTTACGGGTTTTGTATATTAAGTCATATACATTCCTTATATATTATCATTGTTGATTGATTTGTTCATTTGATTATCTTAATTGCTATTATATTTTGATACATACCTTTACACAGATACCATTTTGTTACATGTAAACCATTTTACCTCTGTACATATGTAAATTACCTTATGATAAGAAACATGATTAGAATTAAGTGTAATTTAAGCATATTTCTATTTTGTATCACTGTGTATTTGTATCTTTTTAGCAATTATATTCTTTTTATATTTATTTTCTCTTTTATTTGAGACCTATTCTGATTTTATTTTATTACTTTTGTTTACAATCTTGTGCTATTTCTCTGGTACGATTTCGCGCAGCGACACGAGCTGAGCCCAGAAAAGGGATTTTGACGTAAGGAAAAATCTATTTCTGGGCGATTGGCTCGTGTCGCCAGCGAAATCCCACCCTACCCATCCCTTCGCCCAAGATTGTCTGCTAACTTCAGGATGGCCACCAGAGGCGCAGCAGTCGGCAGCATGGGATGGAGTAGTAGTAGTACGAGCTGCTCACTCTGTGGGTCGGTCTCCTCTTGGAGGGTTTTTGTAGTGGGAGATTTTCTATTGGCATTTGGCTCGTGGTAGTGGTCTCACTCGCCTAGTGTTCATACCGACACCCTCTTGGAGGGTGAGCGAGTCAGTTATACTGACCTTTTTCTTTATTTTATTTATTCTCTGGTATGTGTTAGTACATTTACCCTAGAAATAATAGATTAAAGGATATTTCGCTGGCGACACGAGCCAATCGCCCAGAAATAGATTTTTCCTTACGTCAAAATCCCTTTTTTGAATATTTTGGTAGAGTCAAAGTTAACCGAACGTGGTTTTTTTTCTATTTATCGTGATTTATATGCAAATATTTCAAAAATGAGAAAAGCTACAACCTTCCATTATTTTTGTCGTATTCTACATGAAATTGTGCACATTTTCATATATAAAACTTTATGTGACGGCTAATTTAAAATGGTGCAAACATTACGACAATCGCACGAAAAAATTTCTGATTTTTTCTGAAGAGTTACCGCGGGGTGGTAAGGAAAATGTTTTTTTTTTTCATAAATTCACCATAAATTGAAATATTGTGCTAGAGACTTCCAATTTGTAGCAAAATAAAGGTAAATGATTGAATATTACTAGAATTATAGAGTTTTAGCTTACAATTGCGTTTTTTGACCATTTCAGTAGAGTCAAAGTTGACCGAAGGTTGAAATTCTGGCACATCGTTATTTATATGAAAATATTTCAAAACTGATAAAAGCTACAACCTTGAGTTGTTTTTAGTTGTATTGTGCATGAAATTGCAAACATGTCCATATATAAAACTTTATGTAACGGCAAATTTAAAATGGTGCAAACATTACGACAATCGCATGAAAAATTTATCGGAAGTTACCACGTGGACATAAGGAAAATTTTTTTTTTTTCATAAATTCACCATAAATCTAAATATTGTGCTAGAGACGTCCAATTAGTTGCAAAATGAAGGTAAATGATTGAATATTACTAGAATATAAGAGTTTTAGCTTACAATTGCGTTTTCGACCATTTCGGTAGAGTCAAAGTTGACCAAAGGTTTAAATTTTGGCACTTATCATTTTTTATATGAAAATATTTCAAAACTGATAAAAGCTACAATCATGAGTGTTTTTTATTGTATTCTATATGAAATTGCGCACATTTTCATATATAATACTCCATGTAACGGCTAATTTAAAATGGTGCAAAAATTATGTCAAAGTGACGAAATAATTTTTGAGATGTGTCACTGATACTTTTTAGTGCGATAAGAAAGAAATTTGCACTTGCGCGCCTGCATAACGATTGTAAACAAAACAACGCCTTGATCCGTGAACTCCCAGCATCCCCCAAGGCGCATGATTCAAAAGTTTTCGGCTGGTAGGCCTATAAGTATTTTTCTGCGAATTTTTAAAAAAACTTTTATTTCGACGTTTAATACGTCCAATCGGCACCCGGGAGACAATTTATCTCGATGTTTAATACGTCCAATCGGCGTAAGAGGGTTAAGTAGCTTGCTTTGACATTTGTTAAACATAATTGGTATGCATCAGTCATTATGTTTTAGCTTTGCATTGAATTTTTATAGCTTTTGCCAGTTCCTCCTGTTGTCTCCAACGCTGTCTCTGACAATGTAGAACATTTGTTGTCCATATGTATTCAACTATATGAACACTTACTATAGTCTGCCACCTCGGTGGCGGGAGTTCGATTCTCGGGTATTCCATTGACGGGTATGATATGTGTATTCTGGTGATAGAAGTTCACTCTCGACTTGGTTTGGAAGCCACGTAAAGCTGTTGGTCCCGTTGCTGAACAACCACTGGTTCCATGCAACATAAAAACACCATATAAACAAACAAACACATACTGTACTTTGGATTTTGTTTTATTTATATAATTGTAAAGCCAAGTCATCCATCATGTTTTGCTTTGTGTATTACTAGCCCAACTTATCTTATAGCATACCCCTGGAATATGGTAGCAGTATTGTTTTAAAATATCTTTAATAGGTCTAAAATTGTAGCATTGGTAGTGTGATTAAGAAGAAAGAAAAACTTTCTAGGCCTGTCAGAAAGATAAATATGATACATTCCTACTGTAATGATTTTTTATGTACTGTACCTCTCAACATACAAAACAGGCTTGAAATTACAGCAAGGTATCTGTAATGTACATGTGAGAGGGAGAGAGAGAAAAGATTGTTGTAGAGTAGTTAGATGGTTATGATTAATTTGGTTATTATTGTACAATTATGTTAATTCAAGACCCATAAGAAGTTTTATGCAGTCATGATAAATTTTTCATATGCCATATCACATGAATAAGAAAATTACTGTAATCTATAATATACCGAATATACTATATGTACAGTACATATTTGAAATTACATACACTAAAATATGGGCACTAACACGAAGAGAGAAGACAGGAGGATGATAAGTGTACGTTAGTGATCAGACCTTGACTGTAATTTAGAAAAGGCTTATTTTGTGAGAGGCAGAACCCCTAACGTGCCCAGATTATGCTGGTATATTTTATGTTGATAAATACAGCAAACACTGTATGTATTTATATTAGGGTCTAATGTGAAATTTATTGCTGTTTTCTCAAGTATATTTCTTATAATTTCAGGTGGTATTGCTGTTGCAAACTATGACTCTGTTGAGGATGGCGATAAAGTTGTTCAGACAGCCTTGGACAGTTTTGGTCGTGTTGATATTGTCATCAATAATGCTGGTATCCTTCGAGACAGATCGTTTGCCCGAACTTCAGATACAGATTGGGGTATGTAATGGACTGAAGGATAAGTTTGTTGGTGCTTCTTTTATGTAACTTTTATTTTCTTAATTCTTTTTAGGCCTCATCAGCATGATTGTTATCATTGCCTCAACTTCCATTCAACACAAAGGATCTCTATGTAATCCTGCCATTTTTGTCTTACTTGTGTTTTCATTTCCCCAATTCTTTTCTCATCTTCATGCTCAATCTTACTGTTCACATCCAATTAGGATTGAGTCTTTCGTTTATTCTTGTGCTCACAGAAGGCTAGTTGACACCATCACCCTACAGGTATCCCCTTGATATTTTCAAGCCATCTTTCCTTCATCATTATCTCATCTATATATGAAGCTTCTGTAATTTCTCCTTTAGGTTCAACAAAATCATTTAGATTTAGTTTCTTTTTTTAAACTCCAATTCATTATTTGTAGCTATATCCTTTGGCAAGGAAGTGGGCTCACGTGTTCCGAACTTCCAGTCGGTTCTGAGCCCAGGTGGTCCAAACCTCCAGTTGGTTGTAAGACTTTCTTATCCTCCCTCCAAGAGTAAGTCTTCCCTACGGTAAGACCAAGGCTTGTTCCGCATATGTGCGAATGACAAATTTTAAATCAATTTATATTTTTCATATCTAACAAAACTTTGGCCATAACATATACGCTCCACCTCAAGACACCCTTCATTCTTTCCTGGGCTGGAAGGAAACTGGTATGATGATGTGTAGTGGGGGTAAGGCAGGCCACGCAGCTTCCTCCTACTCCCCTACTGGCTAACTCCTGTTGCCATCAATTCCTTGTGTTATTTTTAACTGGACTGTAGCTGGCACTAGAGAATTTATCCTTTCGTTAAGACTGAAGGTTTGTTAGTTATGAAAAATACAAATTGATTTCAAGATTGTCATTTTTTGAAGTGGAATCACTACTAAAGCAATGTAAATAGAAAACACCTTGCTATGATGGAATCATTGTAGAGATAATGTTAGCTGAATATGAAATGCCACTTGCTATACTGAGTAGACTGTTTTGCAGAATATGAAATGAGGTAACACAGCCTGATGATTAGGATTTGGAGGTCATGAAAAAGAATGTAACCTGACTGAATGTAGTAACTGTATAGACTCTGCGTTTGCAGCTATGGTAATGAAAAAGTGATGTATGCTTGTTCATAGTTGCCCTAAAGAAAGAAACTGGTTACAGTAATTGCTGAGTAATGAACAAGTTGGTTTTAGGAAAGACAGAAGTAACCCAGATAAATTATCATTATTGAGTAGGTTAACCAGGCCTCTGCACTATAGTATCTATTTAGCTTTCACACAGCTGACCTGAAAGATTTGTCTTTATTAATAATAAGGTCTACATTTATTTACCAGTAGGACGCTCTATAGGCGATAACTCATGAAGGTTCAAGTTAAACCATCAAAGGGTTAACTAGGTGTCTCTGAACCCTCTGCTACATAATTATTATCATTACAGTAGTAATTGCATTTCAAATAGTTTAAATAAATCTTATACAGGATGAAATTGAAAGATGTGAGGTTTTATCTGCCAAAAGAATTTTTCTTTTACCGTCGATACTTTTGGAAATACATATTAGAATTTGAATGGCGTTAGGACCGGGCCGTGCCGGGCCATCAGAAATGAGCCCATTTCCAACAAGACTGAAATTTTGAGAATAGATTTTATATGGGATGATATTTGAAGATGTAAGGTTTTATATACCAAAAGAATTTTTCTATTATCTTCAGTACTTTTGTAGATATTAGCCTGAAGGATTTGTATTAATAATAAGGTCTACATTTATTTATAAATCTATATTAGAATGGAGGGGAACCAGCTTAGTCACCTACGTGTACATGGGTATTAAAAAAGCCATCATTTGATAAGTGGGAAAATTTGAGGGAGAAGATACTGTGATTAACAAGCAATGCAGCCAGACAAAGGAATTGCCAGACACAGTGAACCACCCCATATTCGCGGGCTCCAGTTTTGCAGACTCATGTATTTTCGGGTTTCTCTTGGGAACATATATCCCCCCCCCATTATTATGGAATCACCCATTTGCAGTATTTTTCAAGGGGAAATATCCACAAATTCTGGGTTTTTTTAATCAAGGTCATCATAAAATGCACTTTTTGTGATAAAACTATAAAAAAAAGGTACGTATAAACAATAGGCAGTTTTAAGGTTTTAAGTGTTTTATAGGGGTTTCAACTATTTGCAGATTCTAGCTATTCATTGGGGTGACTGGTATACTGTATACTGTTACTTATGAGAATATGATGAGAAAACAAAGGGATTGTGTTTGTGTGTGTGTGTGAGAGCTTGCCAATTTTCACACTTAAGTGGCTAGATGGAACTTGTTCATTACCTCACTCACGTTCCTTTCCCTCATGTCACTGTTAATTGTCTCCATCTCCTTTTTTGGTCTACCTCTCCTCTTTGTTTTGGGTACTTCCATATTCATGGTTCTTTTGCATACAGATTTCCTCCTCTCCTCTCAAAACATGCCTTAAACATTGCAATCGTCTCTGTTGCAGCTTCTTTGATACTTCTGTAACTTTCAACTCCCTCTTATGAAGTCATTCCTTTTCCTGTCTCTCCTTGTCAGTCCGCACATCCAACGTAACATTCTCATTTCTGCCACTTCCATCCTTCTCTCTTGTGCTTTCTTCATGGGCCATGTTTCACAACTATACTTAAGACATTTACCTTAAAATACTTCAGAGTTTTATTAATCTAACTTTCTCATTCTTTTTAAAGTCAGTTTTTAACTTTATTGTGAATTAATTATTCCTCGATATTACATTTTTACAAACTTGCATATTCTCTTTGCAGAATCTGGTTAATCATCAATAGTACTTTTGGTGATTACTGTAATCATGAAATAGAGAGAGAGAGAGAGAGAGAGAGAGAGAGAGAGAGAGAGAGAGAGAGAGAGAGAGAGAGAGGAATGAAAATCATCCTGATTATTAACAATAACAAAATGCTCGGCACTTCAAAAGACTGATGATAATCATAAAATAATTGACTAAGTGAGATAAGAATATGTCACCCTCAAGGCCATCTTATCAAAAGAGACCAATTGCCAAAGCACCAGCAAAATTCAGGTAACAAAAAAGTTCATTTTTGGTTCAAAAACTGAACGTAAACATTAGTAAAGTACTGTATTAATACTATATAAAAATAAATGTTAAAAAATATTCTAAATACGTACTAGTAAAAATTAAAGCTCACTTCAGGTTGGAGCTCTGGACTGAGCATAATAGGTGTACGACACTCTCTCTCTCTCTCTCTTCTCTCCCTTTTTTTTCTCGTTCTCTCTCCTCTCCTTAAAAAAATCTCTCTCTCTCGTCATCTCTCTCCCAGTCTCTCTCTCTCTCTCTCTCTTCTCATCAAGGGTAATGTAAGTGTATTTGAAATGATATTACTATAAAGTTTTTTTTATGATGAAGCATGTTATACAATATTTAAAATGTTTCTAATGATTTTCATTGTAGTTTTACAGTCATGGCTTTACTCGAAAATAAAATGTAAATAAGTGTGAATATATTTTTTGTTTTAATATATTTTACAAATGCTCTATGATAAAAAAATCTTGACATCAATATCATTTCAAATGCATCTTACATTACCCTGAGAGAGAGAGAGAGAGAGAGAGAGAGAGAGAGAGAGAGAGAGAGAGAGAGAGAGAGAGAGAGAGAATCAGGCACCTATCATGCTTAGTATGGGGCCCAACCTGGAATGAACTTACAGATGTATAACTGTATTATAAGTATGTTGTAGATAATTCTCATAATAAAAGTCAGTATTTAGTCATGTACACAGTATGAAAAAAATGCTATTATTGGTGAATAGTGTTGCTCTATAAAAAAAAAAAAAAAAAAAAAATAGTAATAATTTTTGAGATATGGTCACTAGAAAAAAATACGCAAATTAGTGAAAGTTCCCCGTCGAAAAGTGAATAATGTGTTTCACAAAAATCCGTGACAAGTTGGACTGCAGGAATGTGAAATGCGTAAAAGGGGGGGGGATACATTTGCTTTTTCTATCAAAAACTAAAACAACAAACTACATGTAGCCAAGTTATTCAAGGGAACTTCACACAATTAAAAAAGATGATAACCATACGATTGAAATGTTAGTGCACTACTCAGTATTGAGAAATAAAATATAAACTCAAAAAAATTTATTTGATTCCATACATGCAATGAATTAGGCAGCTTAACACTTTGCCCCATTTTACAACTTATTTTTCTATGTGTTTTCTAACCATCGGCCATTAAGCAAATTGGAGAACAAAATTTGCATATAAAAATACAGCATTTAGAAAATAAATTCAGAGATATGAACAAGACATCTTAGCTGTTTGTGAAACTTGGTGCAAAAGAATTAGAGATTAGATGAGGGTAATAAGTTTATTTATTCGGGCAGAGAAGATGGAGCTGGCAGATAAGTAACATGCACGTTCTTACTTAACACCAAAAGAAGAAGAGGCACTGACTGGATCAGTGAGCAGTAGATTACTACTTGGAAGATTTAATTCAGAACAATTATAAAGTATTTGCAGAGAAAGGATTGTTGTTGGTGACATGACTGCAAAAGTTGGTAGCAACAATGAAGGTATGGAGTATATCATGGAAACAAAATGCTTTGGAAATTGTAAAGTGTAAATGGGGTGCAATTTATGAGTATATTTATGCAGCAAATGACCTTGCAATTGGAGATACATACTCTTTTCCAACACAAGAAATCTATAAATACACTTGATCATCCCCAGATGGCAATCCCCAAAACCCAATAGATAACATTCAAAAGAAAAAGAACAGAGGAATGTTAGAATTTGTAGACTAAGCAGATCTAGGTAGCAATCACCAACTTGTCCTTCCCATATTAAAGCTGAAATTTAAAGCATCCACCAAGTTTTTAATGTAATAAAGTTCTTGAAGGTGAACATTTAGAGGTTTCTTTTAACTGAACATCAAAACATTTATTCTGTAGAAGTCATTCTGAGGAGGTGCCCGGCAATAAAGACTGAATTGACACTAGGAATGTACTGCAAATCAAGTTACTGGAAAAGAAATGTTGTGAAATGGATTACCCAGATGAAAACTTTAGATATCAGATGAGACCTTGGATACAGTAAAACAGGTTTTAATGTAGGGAAAACCTATTTTTGGTAGCTGCTGTTAGTCCTCAAAGATACACTCTCATGGTAACCCCCTCCCCCCTGGGGTCTTCCTCTCATGGTAACCCCCTCCCCCCTGGGCTCTGGAAGACATACCAACCGATTACAAAAAATTCTCTTATACTTGGTCTAGGCCATAATAGTGCAGTTAGCACACTAATAGAATATAGTAAAGGACTCAAGACGGGAGGTCTCTTTTTCCACCCACACAAATGTGACAACAGCACATATGTCTGTCATCGTCTTCATTACAAGCCAGGTCTGTGCCTTTTCGTCAGGGTAAGTGGGTGGGTCTGAAGACTCACAGCGGCCACCAAAAATAGGTTTTCCTTCATCAAAACCAGGTTTTCTTTTTTTATAGTGTAGCCACTGTTCATCCTCAAAGGAGCTTACAAAAGAAACTGATGGGGGACGAAATAGTTTAGCTCCTAATAAATAAACCCCAACGACCCTTATCAATTTTTTTATGGGGTTTAAAGTTTAGACTTGGGTTATTAACCATTTTCTTTAACACAGATACCCATAGGGCTTGGCAATAAGGAACAGGAAACAATACGCAAACCAAGATACAAAGCTCCCCCACTTTTTCGTGGGGATAGGTTCCAGAACCCACCGTGGAAATGCAAAATCACTGCTAAAAATGACTGTAACAGCCAAATGCACAGTACTTCTCAAACTAAAATGCTTATAACTGTCTATTTTAAATGTTCACTGCCTAATATAATCATTCCAATAAAAATATACCTTAAATTATTTTACTAATACACTATAACACACCCCAAGCCATCATCCTAAAACACCCTAAGTCAGTATACGTTATCCTTTTACAACTGTTACTCTAGAGTATATACATCCTGTAAAAGGCTTATAACAATGATTTACTCGTTTTAATATATTAGTATTAAATGTAAGCACAGCAAAATATCTATAAAAAGTTTTATACAAATTAAGTAAATCTTTAATACAAATTAAAAAATCTAGTCTTGAAGAATGTTTGACAGCTAGTCAAGTTACCCCTATAAAATAAACACCCGCCCCCCATTCATAAGGGATGTGTACCACAACTCCCCGCGAATAACTATAATCCATGAATACTCAGAACCCCCCTATAAAAATGCTTATAGCTGCCTGTCTTGAATGTTTAAGCACCAAAGTATCCCTAAAAATACCATCCTACATATAATATACGGTATATTAAAATATCCTTTTACTATACATATTAATCTTTGAAATAATATTATCAATATTTTAAAGTAAATCTTACATTTTATGGTTAAAAATATACATACATGCTGTATGACTTAGTTATGTACATTGATGCTCAGATCTGATGCTACATGATTCTTTTTATATCATCCAGATTCTCAGATCATTGTGACATTTATAAATAGTGTTAAAAAATTTTTATGAGATGATTCTTACCTATTGTTAAAGTTAGCTATATCTCCCCGTCGATTAGGTGAGTCGGCATTCAAACAAAAAATCAAATGGCTGCCCGGATGACTGTCTAATTTACCTGTTCTCCACCAGGTGTGTTTCGAATGTTTTAGCTCTTGTCAGAATTCTCCTTGCTGCCATTGCAGTTAGGCGATGATTGGTATTCTATGAAGTTCGGCTGTTTTACACCTGTTTACGGTATTGTAATTTCATTTTCCTATGATATCTTCCACCGGAAGCAAAACCAATAACATCAGGCTATGTAGGAATGTTTTTGGGTGTAACCAGGATGTTGAAATTGGAAGTTGATCAACATTCGGTTTGTACTTGCAAGGGTACAGAGTGTGATCTTGGAGTTACTACATCTGAAGAGAGTAGGGAATTGTTCTGAGAAATTTATGCCTGAATATGTCAGATATAGGAAAGACGGGAAACTAATAGATTGCGAAAGCAATTAGTTAGGTCAGGACTTAAACCTGTCAGGCTATCCCTACTCAGACTAGGCATTTTGGTAGTGGTAGTGTTGACTTCCTTTATAGCTCCGCCTTCTGTTCCCCATTCGGTTCAGGAAAATCGTAACAAGAAGTTAGAACATAACATTATACCTATTTTTAGTTCTAATACAATTTGAACTGAGTTTGGGATGGGAACGTTCCGAATCTCTCCATAGTGTGTGCTCTTTTTCGCGTTCCCTGTTAGAAGTAAGGTGTTGGTCCCCTCGTCTGTACGTAGCCCGAGCTTAGGACTGCCCTGCGACTAGGCATTTTGGTAGTGGTAGTGTTGACTTCCTTTGTAGCTCCGCCTTCTGTTCCCCATTCGGTTCAGGAAAATCGTAACAAGAAGTTAGAATGTAACATTATAACTATTTTTAGTTCTAATACAAGTTGAAGTGAGTTCAGGACGGGAACGTTCCGAATCTCTCCATAGTGTGTGCTCTTTCTCGCGTTCCCTGTTAGAAATAAGATGTTGGTCCCCTTGTCTGTACGTAGCCCGAGCTTAGGACTGCCCTGCGACAGTTAGTAATGTCTGCTGCCAGGGAACCGGGTCGGTTCTTGGGACGATGGGGTTCTGTGCCCTCCAGTACCTACTACTTTGCCCTATTCAGGGCCTGAATCTCGTTTACAGCGTTTGCCAAAGGACTGTTAAAGCTATCGCCTAAGGACCGTTAAAGCGTTCACATAAGGACCGTTTCGGTAAGCGTTGATGCTTGCTCTGTAGGTGCATTCTGTTGTCTTCAACACCTAGTTTGAGGTGTTAGCATGCATAGGTTTAATAATATATAATATAGGTATACGTAGACATTTTATGGAGATGATAATGTATCTGTAGCGAGTTTTACACATTTGGTTATTCTAGATTCTTGTCTGCTAGCATATTCCTTTTTCTTCGTAATGCTTGTGTTCGTTCTTTGCCTGCTTTCTCTTCGGCTATTGGCAAATCTCTTGCTACTGCCTCGATTAATGTTTCTCTTTCAAGTCTACACTTCAGAGCTTTCTAACAAAGTTTCATATAGGAATGCTTCAAAGTACGTATGTACGTTCGCTTTCAGACGAGGCAGGAGAGTCGTCATAACTCCTATCCCACCACCTCCCACTTCTGGCACCTCGTTTTCTTTCCCTCAGTCGATTCATGCGGACATTGTTGACTCGTGTGGACGCAGTTGACTCGTGTTGACTTGGCTGAGTCCTGAGTCGCTTAAACTGTCTAACTCTCATTGAGTCGTGGTGGATGCGATACAGCATTCAGCTGCTGTCACCTCTTATCAACAAATGTCGCTTTCTGTCGTTAAGGGTTGCGTAGAAAGAGCAATCCTTTAAGCTCTTTTGTTTACCTCCTGTCGCCAGCTGTCTCCTCCCGTTGCCCCCGCTGGGGGAAGAAGAGTTTGAATGGAGTTGGAGGAACTCTTTCCGGCTGGTTGGCATTTGTTGCAACATTATGCCTTGCTGTATCCTTATTTTGTTGATGAAAGAGGCCACATGAAGAATGTCTTAATTGTTTTAGCGTATTTTGGCGCCCTCTAAATATTGGAGAAGAGAACCAACGCTTTCTCCTATAGAGAGCATTTCATAACTTTTCTCATCCTCGGAAGACCGCACAAATCTCCCTTTGGGTCTGCCTTGGCTTGTTGTCATGTCTTTTAAAGTCACGGAGAGCCGAAGACCCCGCCTCATGCTGTAACAAACACTTATTGTCCTTTAAAACCGTCTTTAGTAGGAGGTTTGCTTTCTTTCTCTTTCCTGTGGGGAAATGAACTTGAGACTGACAGACATGCTGATGGAGTTTCAGCCTAGCTTGTTAAGTTATTACCTTTTACTTAGGTACGTTGTCTTGTCTCACAACTGCTTAGAGAGGTGGAGACGCCAACCCAGCGTGTTTGTGAAGCCAGCGTTAGGGCTTGTCGCCGTCAGGAGTTTTTAGTAAGGAAGACTAGTAACTCATTTCTGATGCTGCAGGGTAATGTCCTCATGCTTATACTCACTCGGTTTGGAGGAAGTGAGAACACTTACACTTCCTGTCTGATTATGCACCTCGGTTTATTTATCTAAGCAGTTGTGAGACAAGACAACGTACCTAAGTAAAAGGTAATAACTTAACAAGCTAGGCTGAAACTCCATCAGCATGTCTGTCAGTCTCAAGTTCATTTCCCCACAGGAAAGAGAAAGAAAGCAAACCTCCTACTAAAGACGGTTAAAGGACCAATAAGTGTTTGTACAGCATGAGGCGGTCTTCGGCTCTCCGTGACTTTAAAAGACATGACAACAAGCCAAGGCAGACCCAAAGGGAGATTTGTGCGTCCGAGGATGAGAAAAGTTATGAAATGCTCTCTAATAGGAGAAAGCGTTGGTTCTCTTCTCCAATATTTAGAGGGCGCCAAAATACGCTAAAACAATTAAGACATTCTTCATGTGGCCTCTTTCATCAACAAAATAAGGATACAGCAAGGCATAATGTTGCAACAAATGCCAACCAGCCGGAAAGAGTTCCTCCAACTCCATTCAAACTCTTCTTCCCCCAGCGGGGGCAACGGGAGGAGACAGCTGGCGACAGGAGGTAAACAAAAGAGCTTAAAGGATTGCTCTTTCTACGCAACCCTTAACGACAGAAAGCGACATTTGTTGATAAGAGGTGACAGCAGCTGAATGCTGTATCGCATCCACCACGACTCAATGAGAGTTAGACAGTTTAAGCGACTCAGGACTCAGCCAAGTCAACACGAGTCAACTGCGTCCACACGAGTCAACAATGTCCGCATGAATCGACTGAGGGAAAGAAAACGAGGTGCCAGAAGTGGGCCAGCCGGAACCCCTATATATGGGGGTATAGGGCGAAAAATGCAAAGTCATGAAAAAATTCATGGAGCTTCATATGGCAATTGAGAATACGTATACAAAATATTTCGTCAAAATTCCTCTTACTTTCGTAGTTACAGGGTAATTAGTAAACATAACTCAATAAGCCTAAAACATTCATCCGTACAAGAAAATGCAATATTTCTTCTGTTATCGTAAATTTTGATAATTATTGGCAAAGAAATTGTGAGAAATGGCATCTGTAGAGATTCCTTGGCTCAAAGAAGCAAGTATCTGTCTGGTTCAACCATGAATCAGTAGGAACACAGACTTCAAGTAGACTACACGTTCGAGTTTCACCTCGTGACATTCGCTTGCATTTACGTATGTTTATGTATGTTTCGGGAAGAAGTTCATCATGCCAATGAGGAAAAGACAAGGAAAACATCTCGCTAACATACAGACGAAGAAAAAATCGCTCAAGTATTATTACGAATATCGTAATATACGCGTAGTTAGTGAAGAGAGAGGGGAGGGTTGCCTAGTAACGCCCCCTTCTTGCCTGACAGCACATGTCACACTGTGCCCAAGGCTACAATCTTTGAGCAGAGAGATCTTCATTTATGATAAATAACATAGTTTTGGTTTTTTAATACCCAAAATGGAATATGAAATTCATAATAATCATGATTTATTAAATTGTCTTTGTAAAAAGAGTACACCTTCGAGTTTCACCTCTGACATTCTCTTGCATTTATGTTTGTTTATCTTTGTTTCGGCAAGAATGTCATCATGCCAAGAGGAAAATACAAGGAAAACATCTCGCGCTAACATACAGAAGAAAATTCGCTGTAATAAGCCGAGTTAGTGAAGGGGAGAGAGGGGGTTACGTATAGGAAGGAGGTTGCCCCATCTTGCCGCTCAAGCGGTGACCCCAGGACTTACGATATATGAGTAAAGGGATCATCATTTATGATTAAATTATGATAAATAAAAATAGTTTGGTTTATTAATACTCAAAAAAGAAATATACATTCATAATAATCATTATTTATTAACATTGTCTTTATAGAAATACGAAGGAAAACTTTGAACGCCCGTATCTCAAAACTATACTTATTGACCTTCAAAATCTATCTCCTCACTTAGTTTTAAAGCTATAACATTGGAATTTGGTATATAACTCAGAAAGACATTTAGAACAATCAAATAGAGCCCTTTTTTCCAATTTTTGTTTAGTCTTTTTTATAAATTTTTTCTCGTGATTTATAGGGTTTATTTTTTTACCATATTGAAAAATTCATATCTAGCAAAAAAATGACTTTTAGAAAAAAAAACTCCATTGATTGGAGGTTCTACATCAGGTCTATATATGGTATGTAATCCCAGGTCTTAATATTACAATATCAGGGAGGAGATAGAATTTGAAAAATGGTTATTTTCGGAATAAATTGCCCTGGCGTCACAAAACCGGTCAGAGGCGAAAATCATATGCGGTTTGGAGATGTCCCAAGTCACCTTATTAAGTGGTATGAATGTCAAAGTCCTGTTGTTAAAAAACGGCATTAGCCGGCCGGCCCCCTTAAGGCGGTAAGGAATTATCTATTGGTAGTCTTGTTTTATACCTTTCTGGGATAAGTGCAGACTCAGTTTCTGGGATATGGACAGTTGCAACCTCCTAACATGCATGGAGAGACTTGGGACCTGTACATTACATGGTGGAGCTGGTGGTGAAGGGCAGTTGTGATTCTTTTTTTGTTGTCCTTCACTGGTTTAATCTCCCTCTTATAGCTTCCTTTGTCTTCAGCAGAAATCTCTCATAAGTCTCTTTTTAGTAGGAGATTGTATATAGAGGGAATGATGGTCCAAGGGTAATTCTTTAGGTTGAGCTCCATAAGTAATTGGAGATATTGTTGGATGTTTGGAGACTGAATAACAGGAAGTGTCTTCCCACATACTTGTTGGTTTTCTAGCATGGTTTTAGTGCCTTTCCAAAGAACGGTCAGACTTGTGGTACACATGCAGAATGTATTCCACTTACCAATACATCCACAGTCATGCAAGTTCCTTCAAGATGTTTAGCAGATTTATTCCCAGTCAGAAACAAAGTCTGTGTAGGAAGTTTGCTGCTTTGAGTGAAATGAAACAACATATTGGTTTGATCATTCACTCTGTGGAAGGACAGTGTTTTAGCAATTGGGGATTCAGGAAGCACAAACTGCCTACAAGAGCCTTTACATCTGTAAGTTTGGCACTTGCTGTGGGATTTGAGGAGCACTTATTTAGACTTACTAGAATGTAGATGAACAGGGACATCCAAATGAATACTACTAATTCGTTGGCCCTCAGGCTTGAGCAGTGGATGTTTCCTTAAATTTGGCCTAATTCAGACTCATAGGCCTGCCCCTTGTATCTACTTTGAATACTATTGAGCAATTTCAAGTTCAAGAATTGCTTAGTGTCTCCTGTAGAGCCTTTGTAGCCTCAGGGCAAATGATTTTCAGAATTTCCCATGGTCTCGGTAGATGACTCAGTCTTTCGTCGAGAAGAAATTGGCTCTACTACACAATTCCATACACTTCCATTAACCCTTAAACGCCGAAGTGGTAGTTTAAAAATCGTCTCCCGTATACTGGCTGCGTTCTCGAGTGATCGCCAATTTTTTTTTTTTTTTTCAAATCACAGCACACTTAGTTTTCAAGATTAAGAGTTCATTTCTGGGCTCAGCTCGTGTCGGCCTATGAAAGTAATCCTTAATATCATCTTTCTAGGTAAAATATCCTAAATTACCAGAGAAAAAACAAAATTAAAGAAAAAAGTCAGTAGACTGACTTCGCTCACTCTTAAAAAGAAGTGTCGGTATGAAATAGGGGCGAGTGTGGAACACTACCACGAGACAAACACCAATTAGAACTTCCTATCAGAATCCCCCTAAGAGAGAGCCGATACCAACGGGCGATGCAGCCTCTACTACTACTACTAGAGGACGCCACGGACAGCAGCGCCCCTAGCGGTCATCCTTAATTTTTAGCGCCAGCATCTTGACGCAGTTTTCTCTCGTGCTGTTATTATTCTGGATTTATCTCGTTTTATACGATGGAACGTTCAGCAATTGCCACGGCTAAGTTAAGTAACTCATAAGTAATATTTTATCATAGTTTTATCTTCCGGGTACCAGTATTTTCCTTTTTTATAGGTCATATACGGTTCCCCGGTTGTCTCGTGGCGGCCATGCTTGCTCGTAAGAATTCCCGGTCCTCCATCCTGGGACTTCTTTATACTTATGGGCTTATTTTATCACGTTCATTGTTTTACATCGAGTTTTAGCTAGTTTAGCCCTCTTACCATTCTCTTAGCTTGGTATTTAGGGCTATCATTATTTTATTCTGGCCCAGCATCCCGGCTCTTGCTCTTCATCGGCTATCGCTGGCTCCGAGTAGGCTACTGTTTCTTGGAATAGTTGCCTCCTCCTGGGCTTCTTTCTCTTTTCCTAAAAGTGTCTCTTCCACCTTTCGATGTATTTTATATTATTATTTAGGGTGTTAGGCTAGCCTAGGTGCTTGTTCCATGTATTGGTACAGCTTGGTTCACGTGGCCCTACCACGGTTGTGGTGATCGCGGCCTAGGCCACTAGTGGGTCACGTGTTCCATAGCACCTCACCCTGCCCCTTCCCTCCCTCTCTGATGTAGGGAGGAGCTGGGGGACCCTGGGTTGTCATAACACCTCATAGCCTTCTCTCTCATTCCGGAGGTGCCGGGGGGTTCCACCAGCAGGGGGTTTAGGGCGACCACTATGAGGTACCGGGTCTCCATACGGGTAGTTGGTGAGGTGGGGAGGAGTAGGCCATCCCTTCCCCCTTTCCTCGCTCCCGCCGTGTTTCACCGGGACCTCCTTCCCCCCCATACCCATTACTCAGCCACCTCCCTTACGATACGAAAGGAGCCTTCCGTCGCAGCCGGGGCCCCTTTTGGTTATAGGTTATTGGCTCCGCTAGCGGTGGTAGGGTGTGGGTACTATGGATGGTCGTTTGCTTGCCTACTATATCCTTATATCTCTCCCCCGCTACCGGAAGGGAGCTTACCCTTACCTACGCACTCTTCTAGTAGACGGGTGGAGAGAAGTTGGTTTTGATGTTGTTACTGTACTATGTTAAGGATATATACCCTAATTTAAGATATTTTGCAATGAATTGTGTTTTATATAATTATGTTATCAACCATCCCCGCCATTTTCCGTTGTGGTTTCCTTTACCACCACTCCTAGTTGGTTGATTCTTGTGCCTCCGCCACTGGCGGAGCCATAGCCTTTCTTCCAACATGGTTACCACACGTATTTTAGCAGGGCTCTGGTTTCATCTAACTTTATCGCTCCGGCACCAGCGGAGCATATGTTAGGCTGTAAGTGTTTACTCTGTAATCATGTACGTTTCCACTTACAGGCTACCAACTGTCAGGTCCTCGCTTGCAATGCGAAGCGCATGACCCCTGCGGACACGATGAGTCAAGGTCCTCACGCCCCTTGTGCCACCCTGTTCAACGAGTCCATCGTCTGGCATCCCGAGGCCTGCACCATTTGCTACGACCTGGTCGGTCAGCTGGTTGATGGGGTAAGACCATTATAAGGTTATTTATCAATTTACTAACACTTTTAGTTCGTAAGTTTGTTAACCCTGTCCGCAATTGGTAGCTAATTCAGCCTTTCTTTCAGGCTAGCGGGGTGAGGGAAGTCGCCCTCGCCACTCTGAAAGCGTGGGTAGGCGGCTTTGGCTTGGAAAAAGAACGCCGCCAAGGGCCAGCCCTACATACTGGATAAAAAGCTGGCCATCCAGATCTTCCCTGCGGGCAAGTCGACGGGCTACGTCGACCCCTTGTCCGCCGCCCCGTAATAGCCGCCATCCAGCAAGATCTCCAGCAGTCGTTGGGGCTCGTAGCCGCCCAGGAGCCAGTCCCGGACGTCGCCAGGCCTGGACCTGAACCTCGAGCCGATGGCGGTGTTAGTGAGTGAGGATTTGTTGGTTGAGGTAGGTTTGTCGGGCGCCCAAGGTCTTTCCTTGGGCGCTCCTGGATCTTCTCCTGTCCCTTCCTCTTCCGCCTCTTTCCAAGGCTTTTCGGGATCTGAGATCCCTAGCCGCACTCCCGCTCTCTCTGTACCTCCTAAGGAGGAAGGGAAAGAGAGAACCGAAGACTCTGTCTAAGTCGACTTTCTAGAAAGTCGTCTTCGTCTTCTTCGGCTAGGAAGTCATTCGACTTCTTACGCCGACGCGGTGAAGGCTAAGCCAAGCTCTTCCCAGTCGAAGAGTTCTAGAGGCAAGGCTTCGAAGGAGAAAGCTCGCGCTACCTCCGAGTCGTTGCCTTCTCCCGCCTCCGTTGCCCCCTCTCCGGCTATGCCGGCAGGGGTAGCAAGCACAGCTCCTGCGTTCCTTCTCCTGTCTCACCAGGAATGATGGAGCAGGTAGGAGTGATGGTTGGTTCTCAAATCTCAGCTTGGGAAGGGGCCCGTTTTGAGCAGATGTTCGCACAATTGTCGAGCACTCTGTCTCAAACCTGGACAGACTGTCCAGGAACTCTCGAATAGAGTAAGAGAGACTGAGGATCGGATGACCTGACTGGGCTATCCCAGGCTCCTCCCCCAGTATCCCCATGCTTCTAGCACTGGGATCCTCCAACTCCCGTCTTACGACTCTCTGCCAACTTTCTCTATGGAGAATCCATGGAGAGTGAGCGGCCTACGCTCCCTTAAGTACGGGATGATTTCGATCCCGGAGTTGGCACTCGAAGGATTGAGGACTTCGAGTTCTATCCTCCGGGTCTGTCACAGCCTTTCATCGGGTATGCTAGGCTGACACCAACGGCTCTTACAAGGGGAGGACAAGATCTCGAAGGAGTCTGTCCTCTACAGTAGAGACCACGCCCAACGGGAATGGGTTCACTGCCTTGAGGACTGGGAGTGTACTAATACTAAACTCCAGGCCTATAAGAGCCCATTCACTATTTTCGCCACGGAAGAGGAGGTCTCTCTTCCGTTCGCCACGAAATTGGTGAAGCGGCTCTTCAGGCAGTCCTCAAGGATGAGCCCCTTCCCGCCAGTTGAGAGAGTCGGAGTCCACTTCTCCACTCTTTCCCGCCTTCGGAGAGTTATGGGAAAACCTGCCAGCTACTTTCACGCAGGGTAAACTCAAGCCGGACTGCGCTATGGACCAGTTCGGTGAGAAGTTGCCTAGGCTGCCGGACTCCCTAATCCAGGCAGAGTTCGATGCGCGAACTAGGTTTGGCAGGTCCCTTAACTCTATCATAGTCACGGAAATGGCTGCGCTGTCTTATGCGAACGAACCGCTATTCAAGATCTTAGCGAAATCACAATTTCACACGGTTCTGCTAGACGCTTTTGACTTCTTCCAAGCAGGAAGAACTGTCGGAAGCATGTTCTTCAAGAGTGTACTATCAGGCACGAGCCTAATAGACTCTTGACTGCCAGCATGTGGGGAGCGGATCTCTTCCCAGAGTCAGCAGTGAACGAAGTTCATCACGAAGCTGCTAGACTCAACCAGAGCCTTAGAGCTAGGTGGGGCATTTCCTCTAAGAGGAAACAGGAATCCGTTCCCACTGCTGGCAAGAAACCAAAGAAGGCTGGTAGGATGGTTCCAGCATATAAAAAACTCCAGCCTCAGCAGCAGTTTGTGCAGGCGGTCCCAGTCACCCAACAAGGACAACCTGCTACATCTAAACAAACTCGGCCTTTCCTCCTGGTGCCCCCAGCAATCCCAGCCTTCGACCTCCTATGCCATCTCGCCTGCCTTTAACTCTGCTTATGAGGCTCAAGGCTACTCTCAATCGAGGGGTAGGGCGAGAGGTTACTTTCGTCACCGTGGCGCAGGAAGGGGCGCAAGGAGTAAGCAGTTCAGAGGAGGGCGTGGTGGCCAACCCCCGCCCATCAGCAATGAGGCTCTCCAGGTAGGAGGGAGGCTGTTCTCTTCCGCCACAGGTGGGGGTTCAGCAGTTGGCACAGAGCATAGTGTCCAAAGGATTAGGCTGGAGCCTGGATCCAAGATCCTCCTCCAATCAAATCATTCCATCAGGTACCGTCAAAGGAATTGATAGATTACGCGGAAGAACTCCTTCAGAAAGGAGCTATTGCGAGAGTCAAGCATCTAAAATTCAAGGGTCGCTTATTCAGCGTTCCAAAGAAAGGCTCAACAAAAAGAAGGGTAATCTTAGACTTGTCAAAGCTAAACTCTTTCATTCGCTGCGACAAGTTCAAGATGCTTACCCTCTCGCAAGTAAGGACCTTACTGCCGCGTGGAGCCGTCACATGCTCCATCGATCTTACAGACGCATACTATCATATCCCTATAAGTCCAGGCACTTCCGCCCATTCCTAGGATTCAGGCTAGGAAATCAGACATTCTCATTCAAAGTGATGCCCTTCGGTCTGAATGTAGCCCCCACCCCCCCCCCCCAGGGTATTCACAAAGATAGCAGAAGTGGTTGTACAACAATTGAGAGCTCAGGGAATCATGGTAGCGGCACTACCTCGACGATTGGTTAATCTGGGCACCAACAGTCGAGGAATGTCTCAAAGCTACCAAAAAGGTAGTTCGCTTTCTGGAACATCTGGGGGTTCCCCAGATAAACAAAAACGAAATCCAGACTTGTTCCGGAATCTCGTTTTCAGTGGCTGGGAATCCAGTGGGATTTGTCCTCCCACAATCTATCAATTCCAGTAGCAAACGGAAGGAAATAGCAAAATCTGTCAGGCAATTTCTCAAGTGCAAACAAACGTCAAGAAGAAACCAGGAGAGAATCCTAGGGTCTCTTCAGTTTGCTTCAGTAACAGATATCCTTCTCAAAGCAAGGTTTAGATATCATCGAATTTGGCGTTTGGTCAAAAGCAAACTCCAAATATCGAGACAAGTTGTCAGTGATCCCACAGATCCTCCGCAACAACTACGGCCTGCCCTTGGTCAAGAGTACAGAACCTAGCCAGAAAGTACCGTACCTTCAATATCCCCTCCCAATGTTAACCATTCACACGGACGCATCCCTGTCCGGTTGGGGGGGATACTCTCAGTTCAAACAGGTTCAGGGGACTTGGTCAGTTCAATTTCGCCAGCTCCACATAAACGTGTTGGAAGCAATGGCAGTATTTCTTACTCTGAAGAGACTTCTTCCCCCGAAAAAGTCTCATCTAAGGCTAGTTTTGGACAGTGCAGTAGTAGTTCATTGCATCAACAGAGGAGGGTCCAAATCCAAGCATGTGAACCATGTCATGATAGCCATCTTGCATTAGCAAGCAAACACAAATGGCATCTGTCTGCCACTCACCTGGCAGGAGTAAGAAATGTGATAGCGGACGCCCTGTCCCGGTCAAAGTCCCTATGGTGGGAATCAGAGTGGTCCTCTGACGTCGGGTCATTCCAGTGGGGTAAGCCGGAGAGTCCCAGGTCTCCAAGCGGACCTCTTCGCCTCACAAGCGAACCACAAGCTCCCTTGCTATGTGGCCCCCAACCTGGACCCTCTGGCTTATGCCACGGACGCCCTGTCGTTGGATTGGAATCAATGGAGGAGAATTTATGTTTTTCCTCCAGTGAATCTTCTCCTGAAAGTCCTAGACAAACTAAGGTCTTTCAAAGGGATAGTAGCTCTGATTGCACCGGACTGGCAACAAGAGCAACTGGTATCACTTCTCCTTGGAATTGGGTCTCCGACCTCAACGGATCCCCAATCCCAAACTATCACAATCAGTACAAATGAGGACTGTCGTTCGCTTCCTCAGGAACTCTCCAGACCTAACTTTATGGCACTTCATGAAGTTTGCGGCTAATAAAGATGCTAACATTGATCCACAGAATATTCTCTTCCTGGAATCAGATAAGAGGGAGTCAACCATCAGACAATATGACTCAGCTGTTAAGAAATTAGCATCTTTCTTGAGAGAATCGAACACTACAACCATGACAGTTAATTTGGCTATATCCTTTTCAGATCTTTATTTGAAAAAGGTTTAGCAGCTAGCACGATTACCACTCACAAGTCGGCTTTGAAGAAAATCTTTCAAGTAGGTTTTCAGATAGATTTAACTGAATCTTATTTCACATCTATCCCTAAGCCTGTGCTAGACTTAGACCTTCTCAGAGGCCTAACTACAGTTTCATGGTTCTTGAATTGATGTTCTCAAACTAGCTTCAGATACTGACAACTCATCTTGTACATTCATAATGCTCCTGAGGAAGGACTCTATTCTTATTAAGCCTAGCCTCAGGAGCAAGAATTTCAGAACTGTCGGCTCTATCCAGAGATGCGGGTCATGTGGAATTCTCCCATCAGGAGGAGAAGTTCTACTTGCTCCGGATCGTAGCTTTTTAGCCAAAAATGAAGATCCTCTTGCAAGGTGGGCTCCTTGGAAGGTTATCCCCACTTCCACAGGATCCTTCTCTCTGCCCAGTATCAACCCTTAGAGCCTTTCTATCTCGTACTTCTTCTAGGATCCTCGGGTGTTCTCTCTTCATGAGAGAGGAAAAGGTGGTACTTTGTCAGTTAAGGTATAGGCAACAAATCCTTTACTTCATTAAACAAGAACCCTGAGTCATTCCCAAAAAGCACATGGATATCAGGGGAGTAGCCACCTCTATTAACTATTTCCAACATAGAACTTTGAGGATCTTAGGAAGTATACTGGATGGAAATCCCCGACAGTCTTTAAACGGCATTATTTTAAAGTCCTTTGGAATCTTTAAAGTTAAAATTTTCAGCAGTAGCAGCGGGAAACAATGTTTCCCCTGATACTGCTTAGTAGTTTGTGTATTGATCCAGGTCTCCTTTCTACCTACTTCAACCAAACCTTGCCTCAACCTATCACCAGGCTACTCATCATCATAGCCTTAGCGTTGTGTGTTATAGTGGTCTGTCCCTTATTTTTTTGCTAGGGACAACCACATTGGTACTGATATGTACTCCAGTAGGTGGTCTACCCTTATTTTTCTACTAGGTTAGGCCGACAATATGTTTGTATAAATTTTCCATTTAGACTTGTGATAACTTCAGTCACAATGTGTTTGTATATATTTGAATAGTTGTATTATTTGTATTAATGATGGTTTTGAGTGTACCTACCCTATTTTATGCTAGGGTAGGACACATATATGTATATAATTCTACTTATATGTTCTAAATAAGTAAATTCAAACAATTTCTTTGTTTCACATGCATATTATGTCATTGTTACTACCATTTAAGTACTTTAAGTTACTAACATTCTGTATTGTTACCATAGTTAGTTTAAGTAAACTTATTTGTATGCTGTATTTGATTTACTTATATTATATCCATCATTTTAACATGTTTTTCATTTTTTTTTTTTTTTCCTTTTTCCATCTTGTCTGTTTCTCTGGTACTCTTTCATAGGCCGACACGAGCTGAGCCCAGAAAAGGGATTTTGACGAAGGAAAAAATCTATTTCTGGGTGATTGGCTCGTGTCGCCCTATGAAACCATCCCTTTTTATGGTTTGCTTTCCAACCCCTTGCAGGACAAGATGAATTATATTTTAATTAAGGATGACCGCTAGGGGCGCTGCTGTCCGTGGCGTCCTCTAGTAGTAGTAGTAGAGGCTGCATCGCCCGTTGGTATCGGCTCTCTCTTAGGGGGATTCTGATAGGAAGTTCTAATTGGTGTTTGTCTCGTGGTAGTGTTCCACACTCGCCCCTATTTCATACCGACACTTCTTTTTAAGAGTGAGCGAGTCAGTCTTACTGACTTTTTTCTTAATTTTGTTTTTTCTCTGGTAATTTTAGGATATTTTACCTAGAAAGATGATATTAAGGATTACTTTCATAGGGCGACACGAGCCAATCACCCAGAAATAGATTTTTCCTTCGTCAAAATCCCTTTTTTGGCTCCTTTTGTTGTCATTGCCTGAAATTTAGTATGCAACCATCAGAAATGAAAAAAATATCATTATCATATATAAATATTGGGATATATGACAGCGCATAAAAAAAATTTCATATATAATTGTATACAAATCGCGCTGTGAGCAAAACGGTTAAAGCTAACGAGTTAATTTTTTTGTTTTATTGTACACTAAATTGCGATCATTTTGGTATACGTATAACACATTGTAAAATGATCAAGGGAACACAGAGAAAATATTATCACAAAATGATGCATGAATTCGTAATGCGTGGATGTAAAAAAAAAGCTGTTTTCAAAAATTCACCATAAATCGAAATATTGTGCTAGAGACTTCCTGTTTGTTGCAAAATGAAGGTAATTGATTGAATATTACTAAACTGTAAGTGTTGTAGCTTACAATTGCAGTTTTTTACCATTTCGGTTGAGTTAAATTTGACTGAAGGACAATTTTTTTCTATTTATCATTATTTATATGAAAATATTTCAAAATTGATAAAAGCTACAACCATAGGTTGTTTTTGTTGTATTCTACATGAAATTGCACACATTTTCATATATAAAACTTTATGTAACGATTAATTTAAAATGGTGCAAACATTACGACAAAGTGACGAAAAAATTTCTGATTTTTTTGGAAGAGTTACCGCGCGGACATAAGGAAAAAGTTTATTTCATAAATTCACCATAAATCGAAATATTGTGCTAGAGACTTCCAATTTGTTGCAATAAAGGTAAATGATTGAATATTACTAGAATGTAATAGTTTTAGCTTACAATTGCGTTTTTCGACCATTTCGGTCGAGTCAAAGTTGACGAAGGCTGAAATTTTGGCACTTATCATAATTTATATGAAAATATTTCAAAACAGATAAAGGCTACAACCATGGGTTGTTATTTGTTGTATTCTAAATAAAATTGCACACATTTTCATATATAAAACTTTATGTAACGGCTAATTTAAAATGGTGCAAACATTACGACAATTGGACGAAAAAATTTCTGATTTTTTTGGAAGAGTTACCTCGCGGACGTAAGGAAAAAGTTTTTTTCATAAATTCACCATAAATCGAAATATTGTGCTAGAGACTTCAATTTGTTTGCAAAATGAAGGTAAATGATTGAATATTACTGAATATAAGAGTTTTTAGCTTACAATTGTGTTTTTTTGACCATTTTCGGTAGAGTCAAAGTTGACCGAAGGTTGAAATTTTGGCACTTATCGTGATTTATATGAAAATATTTCAAAACTGATAAAAGCTACAACCATGAGTTATTTTTTGTTGTATTCTATATGAAATTGCACACATTTTCATATAGTATAAAACTATGTAACGGCTAATAGTATAAAACGGTGCAAAAATTACAACAAAGTGACAAAAGAATGTCTGAGATGTGTCGCTGATACTTTTTAGTGCGAGAAGAAAGAAATTCGCACTTGCGCGCCTGCGTAACGATTGTAAACAAAACTACGCCTTGATCCGTGAGCTCCCAGCATCCCCAAGGCGCGTGATTCAAAAGTTTTTTGCCTAGTAGGCCTGTAACTATTTTTCCGCGAATTTTTTAAAAAATTTTTTAAATCGATGTACCATACGTCCAATCAGCACCCAACAGACAATTTATATCGACGTTTTAATACGTCCAATCGGCGTTAAAGGGTTAACTTAGGCATCTCCTTAACTGCTTGGAGATGTTAGAATGTCCCTTCTCAATAATAAGATTTTAAGAGTTATCATAGGATCTGTCCTATGATAACTCGAGGAATCTTCAGCACCTGGAACCTTGTAGACATCAATGTTTTCTGTTTAGAGATAATAAGACGTATCACTGTCTACTTCATAAGTTATTGTTCCATACATACTTTCCTTGGTATTGCATCAAGTACTTTTAGATCTTGCTGAGGACCAGCACTGTAAGGTGTTGAGATTGAAGCCTCTTCATCTCTGTATCAGTCGCTCTCTGGAGTTCAGATGTGGGTCTAAACTTTATCTGAATTTACTGTAAAACCTTTTATTTAGCACTAGCAGCGGTTAATAAATAATTTATTGTCAGCACCCTTCTTTAACCCTTAAACGCCGATTGGAAGTATTATACGTCGACTAGAATTGTCTGTCGGGTGCTTAATTGATGTACGATACGTCAATTACAAAAAGTTTTTTTAAATATTCGCGGAAAAATAGTTATAGGTCTAGTTTGCAAAATATTTTAAATCACGTGCCTTGAGGGGATGCTGGGAGTTCATTGGGATCAAGCTGTTTGTTTTGGTTTACAAGCGTTACTCAGGTGCACATGCGCAAAAATTTGCGTTCTTCTCACACTACCAAAGCATCAGCGACACATCTCAGCCAAATTCTTTGTCACTTTGTCGTAATTTTTTGCACTGTTTATATTAGCCGTTACCATAGTTTTAATATATGGAAAAGGTGTGCAATTCAAATTGTAGGAACAGACAAAAAATTAAACTCGGGTTGTAAGCTTTAAAAGAGTTTGAAATATTTTCATTATAAATCATGATTGATTAGTGCCAAAATTCAAAACCTTCGGTCAACTTTGACCTTCGATTTTCGGAAATGGTCGAAAAAACGCAAATTGGAATAAGCTAAAAACTATTCATTCTAATATTATTCAATAATTTACCTTTCATTTTGCACCAACTTGAAGTCCTAAGCTCATTTATTTCAATTTATGGTGAATTTTTTAGAAGTACTTTTTCCTTACGTCCGCTCGGGGTAACTCTGCTGAAAATCTTTGAAATTCTTTCGTCAGTTTGTCGTAATGTTTGTACCATTTTATATTAGCCATTATATAAAGTTTTATATATGAAAATGTGTGCAATTTCATGTAGAATACAACAAAAAGTAACTCATGGTTGTAGCTTTTATCAGTTTTGAAATATTTTCATATAAATCATGATAAGTGCCAAAATTTCAACCTTCGGTCAACTTTGACTCGACCGAAATGGTCGAAAAACGCAATTGTAAGCTAAAACTATTACATTCTAGTATTATTCAATCATTTACCTTCATTTTGCAACAAATTGGAAGTCTCTAGCTCAATATTTCAATTTATGGTGAATTTTTTAGAAGTACTTTTTCCTTAACGTCCGCTCGGGGGTACTCTGCTGGGAGAAAAATCTTTGAAAATTCTTTCGTCAGTTTGTCCGTAATGTTTGTACCATTTTATATTAGCCATTATATAAAGTTTTATATATGAAAATGTGTGCAATTTCATGTAGAATACAACAAAAAGTAACTCATGGTTGTAGCTTTTATCAGTTTTGAAATATTTTCATATGAATCACAATAAATAGAAAAAATTCGACCTTCGGTCAACTTTAACTCGAAAACTGCAATTGTAAATTACAACACTTACAGTCTAGTAATATGCAATCAATTACCTTCATTTTGCAACAAACAGGAAGTCCATAGCACAATATTTTGATTTATGGTGAATTTAAAAAAAAAAACTTTTTTACACCCGCCCATTACGAAAACATGTATCATTTTTGTGATATTTTCTCTGTGTTGCCTTGTTCGTTTTACAATTTGTTATATACCAAAATCATCGCAATTTAGTGTAAAATACAACGAAAAAAAATTAACTCATTAGCTTTAACTGTTTTGCTCACAGCGCAATTGGTATACAATTATATATGAATTTTTTTTGCGCTGTCATATATTCCAATATTTATATATGATAATGATATTTTTTTTCATTTCTGATGGTTGCATACTAACCTTTAGGCAATGAAAAAAAAAGGAGCCAAAAATTAACTCTTAATCTTAAAAACTAAGAATGCTGTGATTTTTTTATAAAAACTTTTTTTCCGCTTCAGCGCTAACTCCTGAACGCCGCTGACATACAAGAGACACTTTGGTAAATAGCGGCTCGGCGTTTAAGGGTTATACTGGTGTAAAGGGAATGCTATTTTAGCTTTCTGCCTTAGAGCTGAAGTGATGTTAAGTCTATGCTTTACAGTGCCCTGTAAGAATTCCTACGCAACCTCTTAGTGGGGCAGAAGAGGAAACTTCACTATCCTGTTAGGGCATTTAAATTTAAATGTTAAACCTAGAACATTTTTATCATCCTTTTAGAAACCTTGAACATCTTTGTCAAAGGTTAATCATGGAAGAGGCAAAGTTAACCTTTGGTATTGTGGTTTTAAGAAACATAGATGTCATTGTCAAAGGTTAAGCCTGGAAGAGGCAAAAATCAACCTTTTGTTTTGTGGTTTTAGAAAACCTAGCTGTCTTTGCCAATGGTTAAGCTTGAAGGCAAAGCTAACTTTTGGTTTTGTGGTTTTGGAAAACCTAGAATATATTTGTGAAGGTTAAGTCAGACCCGCTTCCTTTTCCTCCTCTCCTGAACCTGGAGTGTCTTCTTCCTCACTGGCAGACTGTCAAGTCTTCCAAATCCTGGTCTGTCAGGGGGTCAGAGTGGGCATCAATGATGGTGCCGACTTCATCCTTGGTGATATCAAAGTTTTTACCACTCAGAATCCTCGCCAACTGGGCCACCTTATTAATAATGGCTGCATGCTGAATTTCCTCAGGAGAGTAGCCTGTATAATTATGGACACAATCCAGCCACAACTTACTATAGCATGCATTCAGGGTCTCTTCTTCATGTCCTTCAGCGACCGGTCAATGACATACAGACAGGAGGCAATCATGAATTTACGCCAATAGTCTTTCAGCATAAATCCACTGTCACGGTCTATTACATCAACAAGGTGCTGGAGGGAGTTCCCTGTGTAGAGTGCCTTGAAGGCACGGATCACGTCCTGGTCCATAGCCTGGAGAAGAGACGGGTGTTGGGAGGGAAGAACTCAAGTCGGATTTCCTTGTAATAACGTTGGAGAGGGTGGCCACTAGCATTGTCCATAATCAGCAAGACCCTGAACTCCATGTTCAAGTCACCCAGACATTGCCTAACTTTGGGGATGAATCTCTGATGGAACCAGTGCTCCATAAGGACTTTGATGATCCAGGCCTCTGGATTATGCATCCAGAAGACAGGCAGCAATGCCTTGTTCTTATTCTTGAGTGCCCTGGGGTTTGCAGCCTTGTAAATGAGGCCTGGTTTCAGCATAAAGCCAGTTGCATTCCCACACATATGGATGTAACCCTATCATTCTGTGCCTTGAATCTGGAGGCTTTGGCTTCGTCTTTCATAAGGTACGTGTCTGGGATGGCATCTTCTTCCAGAACAGGCCAGTCTTGTACATACTGAACACATGTTCTGGATGGTTGTCCTTCCTCCTGAAGAATATTCTTGAGGGTTTTGGGA
>NC_061093.1:11627797-11668773 GCF_015104395.2 Macrobrachium nipponense
GGCTCGTGCCGAGCGCAAACACACACTCGGTAACGAACGCACAGGGCAAACATATAATGAAAAGAGTACTTACATTTTCAATTACACACTTTCGTCGCCCAAATACATGACTCGGGCGCGAGCGCGCCCGCCCTCGGCACCGAGGCATAATTCAAGGGTTCAATTCATGAAAAGAGAGGAAATCGCCAGCATCTACGGCGATAACTCCATGTTGGGTTCATAATTAAGTAATGAAAATGAAAACAGTGTACTTACAGTTTCATTTTCAAGTCAAACAAACCATTAGTAGAAAACACAATATAAACAAAGCATACGACGATGAAGCGGGCAGAGAGTGATGACGAACACGTCCTTCACACCCGCGGCCGAAAGCAAAAGTGATTTGTTTACCTCCCAGTCGCGCGGCGCGCGACTGTCGGACAAGCAGTTAACTACCGTTTCTCCCCTTGTTCGAAGCTTACGACCGTTCCAGCTGCCGCTGGCTACTTCCTATTGTTAAAGGACCGATGGTTTGTATTACGTATCGGAACAAAATGAATCTAAAAGTGTGTTAGACATTCTAGTAAAGGCTTCTTGAAAATTCTCTGACAGATTGTTAAACTTAGCAGAAATATCTCTATCTAGACTAAGCTGTAATTTCTTAAAATTCTGTTTCCAGTAGTTTTTCCATTGCCAAAATCTTCGAATCTACATCAGAACTAACTTCACTAATTACCGGTTGTACAGGGGGGGGGCAAAGCATCAATTAATTCGGAATCGGAGTCGTACGATACCGAAACCGAAGAGCCAGAATCATGAGCGACCAAGTCAAAGAATTCGTTAGATACAGTTTTAGCAATCGATTTCTTTTTCTCCTTAACTGATCTTTTACGCTGCAAGATTGTTTGGCGTTTCATATAAGCAGTCATATCCTCGTCAGACCAGGGCTTACTACGTCACAACGAGAAGTCAAGTCACAAACCTGTCCACGACAAGAACTACAAATGTCATGGGGTTCATACTCCCTGCTACTCATCCTTGTCCCACAAACCGGGCAGTTCCTGATGTTGCTGGCAGAAGGAAGCATCGTAATTTCTTGGTAATCCATTGTAGAATTGGACAGGTCAGTAGTTCTGGGTCGTGCAAAAGTTCGTAAATTTAGATAAGAACCACAACAGAAATCAAAGTTAATTCACTATTTCGTGATGTAATGCGTGAGTGGTAATTCATATAAAGTTTCATTTAACAAATAATGAAAGCTTTAAAGGCACAAAAATGTTTTAAGAAATTTATAAAGAGCGGCCGTGATGTAATACAACAGGGCGCTCGTTAACAACTGATTTGAGGGAAGGTTTTCGTATCTGTCAACGACAGTGTTTGCCAACTGGCGGACAGAATATGGTAGGTACAGGGTTGCCAATGTGGTAAATTTTGGTGCGGTTTTTGGGATTTAGGGCTAGATAAATTATATTAAGGTAATGTTTATTATACATTGATCCAAGTAAATAATGCAATCTCAATAAAAATATGAAAATGAAAAAGAGCTCTGCACTTGCGATTTCACTTCATTCAAAGGGGCAAAAATGGGGAAAGGATCAATTTCCGGGTAAGAGCGGAAACTGATCCAAAATGAGTATTGCTACAATCAAAATAAATATATGAAAATGAAAAAGAATACTGTACTTGCGATTCCACTTCCATACAGAATAAGTTTTCGTGCTGAGCGCATTCGCTCAGCAACGAGCATACAGGTCAAAAAAAAAATAAATGAAAAGGCACTTACTTACGATTTTCATCTACACATTTTCAATTTATAAGCTCGGAGCGAGCGGTCTCCCGCCCTCGGCACCGAGCATACACAATACGAGGATCATTTCTGGGAAAATAATCCCGCACTTACGCCCTTCAGGTCCCGGGCACTCGGGGTAATCGGAAGGCGTGGAGAAACCAAGATCCTTTAATTCACCATTGAATTCAATGGAAATAAATATGAAATGATTGTACTTACAATTCAGTTTCACTAGATAAATAGAAAAAGAAAAAACACAACCATGCGAAAGCAACGACGATGAAGCGGGCAGAGAGCGATGATACACGTCTACACGCCAGCAGGCCGAAAGCAAAAGTGATTTGTTTACCTCCCAGTCGCTAGTACCTTCCTATTGTAAAAGGACCGAAGGTTTGTATGCCGTGTCGGAACAAATTGATGTTTTACTACTTATTTAAAAAATTAGCTAAGAGCACGCTTCTCTCGTCTCTTCTACCAAAACAGCTTTTACCTCCTTGGCTTGTTTGTTTGGTGAGAAATCGTGTTTCAATTGTTGTGATGAAAGTGCTCCAGCGTCTGTGGGCACAAGTGGTGTGCGGATTTATCACAGGAAATGGTTAGTTTATTGACACAAGCTACTCCGTAAACATCGAAGATGGCGTCAATCTTCTAAATACTCGAGTTGTAAGTAAAAATGTTGAACGAGTTTTTGGTGAGATTTTCCACTGCCGTGGGCGCCATTTTCAGTACCCTCTGTTTGAATCTTAAAATTTGGCCTTAATATGACAATTTTGTCGAAAATTGCATTTTTCCTAACTATACAAACCTGAGTCCTTAACAATAGGAAGGTAACTAGCGGCAGCTGGGACGGTCGTAAGCTCGAAGGGTAGAACGGTAGTTTAACTGCTTGTTCCCGATCGTGCGCGCTTTGCCGCTCCGCCCGAGAGGGAAGAATAACCCTTTTGCTTTAGGGCCCATGCAAAAAAGGTTTTCAGAGTGAGGGGTGGCATGAGGTGGGACTATATGTAAAGGACCTCAGGTTTGTATAGTTAGGAAAAATGCAATTTTCGACAAATTGTCATTTGTTCCGATACGTAATACAAAACCCTCGGTCCCCTTTAACAATAGGAAGACCCTCCACTTCTTGGTGGGAGGATCTGAGTCTTTTTGGTGAACAGACTGGTGTTCGTCAACCCGCCTGGAGTGCCTCCCTGGTCGTAAGAGCAAGGGAGGGATCCAAAACCCTCTGTCCGATTGATCGGGGTGTGCACCGCAGGATCAATGGTCAGACCTCTGGGCCAAGTACTAAGATAGAGGCACGCGTATCTCTTCGTACCAGCAAGCAAGAACTTGTTCCTGTTTGCAAGAGACAATCATAAAATGATGGGTTGTCTCAAATTGGCATCCACTTCCTCCCCCTTGTTGGAGGAAGTGGTGGATATTTACTCCTATCCCATACTGAAAGGGATAGGATGGTGCTCTATTGAGTAGCTCACCTGCATCTCGTCCTTACCCAGCATGGGTGACGACCGTGTCCCTCTACCAGAGGTAGAGGGAAGAAAAAGAAAAAGATGGGAAGAGGAGCCAGTCACACTCTCTCATTCCTCATTCCATTCTTACGGTTCAACAACAAGGGTCCTATGCTGTTCAGCCGCTGCGAGGGTCTGGGTTAACTACACAACGTGTTGAGCACCACCGACGGTTCCCAAGGGAAAAGATCCAAGGACTGTGGGCAATATCCTGAAGGTAGAAGGAGGTGCATGCAGTCCGGTTTGGACCAGGCGCCTGCCTTCATTACCTGTCGCCACGGAGAAGTTCTTGCGGAACGCGAGAGATGATGAAGAGGCGTCCACACTCATCCTGGGTGTCGAGTTTCTTCTGACAGCTCCGTCGCGCCCTTCACAGGACAAACATGCCCAAGCATAGCCTTCGTATCGGAGGCGGTGAAGTCCATTAGGGAGGGTATTGTGAAGGACTCGAACCAATCGTCGTTACCGAAGGGTTCTGAGTCTTCGCTACGAAGATTGGTACTAAATCGAGCGTCACAAATCCCCATCCCTTTGTGCTTGACTTCTCAAGAGAATCATGCAGTTAACCTACGACGAAAAGAGGGAATAGTCGTATGACCTATCCCTCTTCTCGACTTTGGTTATGTACAGTACTCATACTGACAAGCTATTAAGACGAAGTAATGATTGCTCTGGAACAACCGAACTAAGTCCACAGCATAGTTCGGTAACTGACTCGGGCGCTCTGACAGCTGCCGACTGACTGGTTCGGAATCAGTAGAGGCAAGTTGTCCAAGCATCCGGGTAAGTCACGTGACCTTCGCCCTATTAAGAGTTATGCTGAGAGACCAAACAAATAAAATATTTGTTAGTCACCGATGCCGGACGGCGCAGGCGATGATTCTCTTAATGCATAAGCTCAAAACGGCGAAAGTCAATTGCCTTCAAAGACCGAGGTCCCTCGATGGCAAGAAAATCTCATAGACGTTGAATCTCAGCTTAAGGAAACAACACTATGTGACGTTGAAGACGAAGGTAGGCAATGAATGCAACCTACGTCTTCCAGCTGAATCGAGAGAAGGAATCTCAAGATTCTAAACCTGTGCTTACAAATGACTGAAAACGCTAACCGCCATTTCATTGCTGTCCGTTTGTGCAATGAAAGCGGGGCGTTCTTCAGTAATGAAACACAGGGGAGAGCCGCTTGAAGAACTGCTTCTCATGGGCTGAACGTTTGGAAGTAGAGCTGGCAGGTGTGGGAGTAGGCGATGTCTTTCAATCATCTGCTAATCCGGGGTGAACAATGAACAATTGCACACCTCCGAATACAAGATATTTTGAGGACAAACTCAGATTCCGCAAAAATCATTCGCATTATCGAGATACGATGCAGCAAGAGACTATTACAGATTCTGTTACCGTGCGGTAAACAGAAAGATGAGAGTCGAATAGATATCTCTGTTTAAAATTCTCGCAATACCGAAGACGATGAATACTAGCGTCACAGCAGTAGATGGTCATTCATGTATGCGAGAATCCCCGTTAATCAGAGACTTAAGTCCGTGATTGTTGGGCAGAGATACGGTTGGTATTCAATCAAAGCAGGTGAGAAAGGACATAACCAACCGTCCATCTCAAAGCGGCAGCTGGTACTGAAATGCCTCGGCAATTCAATACGCAGTAGCTGTCGCTGACTCGTCATCCTGAGTTGCCAAGTAATCCTTTCCACGAAGGAAGCGTTCGGCTAGAACCACCGAGCATAAAAAAGATATGCTCGAGCAATTATATTTATGCGAAACGAACAATTTCGGTAAATATAAAAAGCTTAAAATGGTGTTGTTGTACAAACACCATAATATATAAAATTGAAAACTGGAAACTCCTGGGAGGTTGCAGGCAACCGAGTTGCAGTTCAATTAGAATACTTTTCGTCTAAGTCGCAATCCGTAGAATAACCAGGATATGCGCCTACCCCTCGGACCATTCAACTGCTTAGCAGAATCATGTCGCGAGGTTAATATACGTAGTTATATTTGTAGGATTCTGAACAACGTCTCCATCCTAAATTCTTTCCTTCAAGAAAACAAAATAAGGATTGGAGATCGACCACCTTCGGTCTCTATCAAAGAGAGTGAAGAAGTCTTCCTTGAAGGAAAGCTTCAATGGTGAACAGAATACTAAGACGATAGTTCAAGCCAAACTGGATATTCCCGTCCGTTCTTCTCTATTCCAGGTTGGTCGCCTATTGTGAGATAGTCTTCTTTCAGCAGCAGTCTTCTTCCTAATGCTAGAAAATTCCAGGAATTCGAGGCATAGGCGAGGTTACCGATTATCGTGTAACATATCGGGGATTCTCGTCTCGCTCACTTTGGACCGTGGTCTCGCCTAAGTGTTTGGAGATCGTAACGAAAACGTCTAACACTCTGAATGCGCTAGAAATTCCGTAGAAATCTAAGCAGTCTGCGAAACCCCACCGAATTCGTCAAACGATATCGGCTGTGGTCCTCTCGATTCCCGTAGAAATCGAGAATGGGGCAGGATCCCTCCTCAACGACCGGGGCTTACGTCAGGTAGGACCCGAAGGTCCCCCCGGTGGTAGCGCAGTCCCCAGCGTGGAATCCTACAGAGAAATCTCTGTAGGATCCCTCCCCTTTCCCTCGTAGCCGTAAGGAGAGAGGGAATGGGGGAGGAATTGGATACTCGCTCGCCTTCCCAGTGGTAAACTAGCAGTGGAGAGAGTAGGAGCAGCCATCGCCTTGCGGCGATGGCCTCTCAGAGTCCCTGGGAAAACGTATCGTCAGGAGAAAACGGTTTTCCGAGGAGGGTTACGAACTCTCACTGTAGGTAAGGGTCTGCCGCCACTGTGAACGTCGTCTGGGTGGGGCTGATCGACACCTGACAGGAGGAGAGCCGATACCGTCCTCCGACTCATTCCAGTCCTCGTCGAGGTCGAAACCTCTCAGGAGGAACCGAAGGAGTATTTAAATACGGTGTCCGAAGACACGTAGAAACGCCGCTGTCGCAGTAGAGGAGGTGGAAGTAGCTTGATCGACCGGCCAGAAAACTGAGAGAGCCTTCTTGTCCGGAGACGAGAGACTCTGGTTCAAGACAGAATCGGGCAAGCTCCGATCGCGGCAAACCCACCGTCGGTTTGGGTTCCCTCTCGGGCCCCAAAACGACTCGAGCAGAGACATGGGCTCTGCTGGTGGGAGCGGCGATCCTTCCCCCCAGGTCGTTGTGCTGACGAATCAGTGCAATAACCTGGGCAAGAAAGTTACTCTGAATCTCGGAAGTTACAGCGTCTTGAGGAGTAGGACCATCCAGTCCCTCCAACAAGAGCAGCTCCCAAGACCCTCCTCCTTCAGAAGAAGGACCAGCAAAACGATCCCTGACGTTGCCTCCAATCACTTGCGCGTACGTCTGGGGGGGGGGCTGTCCTAAGAAAAATTACCTGGCATGCGGCGTCGTGACTGGGATCGTGATCGGCGCATCTCTCACGATCACTCCTATATACCTCGCTCTTCCTGGCGTATGCCGAGGAAGTTGAAGGTATCGGAGAGACAGAACTGACGTACCCCCTCCCCCACCCCCCCCCCCCCCCCCTCCCCCCCCCCCTGACGGTCGCCTCCAATCACTTGCGCGTACGTTCCTGGTTGGTCCTAAGACCATACGTGGCACGTGCGGCGTCGTGACGGGATCGTGAGCGGCGCACCTCTCACGATCACTCCTAGCTACCTCGCTCTTCCCGGTGTAGCCCGCCGGAGGTTGAAGGTAGTGGAGAGACAGACCTGACGCTCCCCCCCCCCCCCGCTCGCTGGCAGGACCAGCGTACGTGGGGGGCTGCAGCCGATCACAACCCGCGGTGGGGATCGATCTGCAGGCCTGGCCGTGCCGCTCACCTGTGGCGAGCGGCTCGACTGAGCACGTCGACCCCGTCCCGTGCGTCAGACGAGCTGCTGCTGGTCATCGTATCCGCCCGGTCCCTGTGGGAGCGGCGGTCAGGTTGACCTGCAGAGCTCACTTTCGCGGTGAGACCGGTGAGCGTCCTCACGGACGTCAAACCGCTGGTACCAGCCGAGGGCTGGTACCGTCGGTCGAGGGGACCTGGGGGACCTCTTCCCAGCCTCAACCCGTGGCCGGTCAGAGTCCGTCACGTCCTACCGAGAGGGGAGGTTACCTGGCTGGTCCGCTGCGAAGAGCGGCCGCTGGCCTGGCGGAGAGTCACCTGAGCGGCTTCTCGACAAGTCTTCTGCTCCGTGCCTCGGTCATGACGCTGAGCGAACTCAGGCGTCTTAACTTTGGCTGCACGGTCACCCGAAGGAGACCGTACACTCGGAACTTCTCGCGGACGAGAAACCGAGCCCTGGTACCTGGCTTAGCAGCAGAGCTGCCAAGACCAGGCGAGGGTGTACCAGCGGTAGCCAGCACACCCTTGGTCCCCGTCTTCTTCTTCTTCTCAGAAGGGGAGACGGGCCCCGTTCCCGAAGGAACAGGAGGACCAGCAGAAGAAGAACCCCCCCGTCACACCGGAGTGTGACGAGCCCTTCGAAGTTCCCGAAGGAGTCTTCTTAGGGGGAAAACCCCGTTAACCAGCTGGTCGCTGCGAGAGCGGCCGCTGGCCTGGCGAGAGGTCACCTGAGCGGTTTCTCGCCAGCCTTTCTGCTCCGTGCCGTGGTCTTGGCGCCGAGCGAACTTCTGGCGCCGAAACTTGGCTGCACGGTCTCCCGAGGGAGAGCGTACACTCGGGATCTCCCGCGAACGAGAGACCGAGCCGGAACCTGGGCGTAGCGGCATCGCCGCTAGCACCAGGCGAGGAAGTACCAGAGCTAACCAATACTCCTCTGGTCCCCGTCATCTCTTCCTTATTGGAAGGGGAGACGGGCCCCGCCTCCCGAAGGGAGCAGGAGGACCAGCAGAAGGACCCCCCGTCCACCGAGGTGGGACGGGCCCTTAGAAGTTCCCGAAGGCGAACCTTCTTAGGGGGGAATAGGCCAAGCCTTCTTCTTCTTCGGCTTATGGGCCTTATTAAGAAGTCGAAGGGGAAGAGGCAGCAGCAGACGAAGACGAAGATGACACCTTCCTCTTCTTCGTCAGCTCACGCAGGACAGTCGTCAGGTCCTCCATCCAGGCCGGAGTCGGGCCTATTGCCGAAGCAACACCTGTCCGGAAGGACCTGGGACTGGGGAAGACACACCATGGGCAGGACCAGCATGGACAGGCGCAGGAACCAGGAGCGACAGGAACAGCAACCAGCTCAGGAGCGGCAGGAACAGCGGCAGCGGTAAACACAAAAGGGGACAGCCAAGCCAGTAGCGGGAACCACATCAGCGACAGGTACGGCAGGCCCAGCCATCGCCTCGTAGAATCATCGGCAGCCAGCGGGAACCTGGTACTGGCGGCCGGTCTAGGGGCGAGCTGCTGGAACGCGGAAGTCTGGGGGCAGGCACACACGAAGAAAACACAGGTCGGGCGCGGCATACCCCTCCTCGGTACGGCGGCGACCGGCCCTAGAAGCGGCAGACGGCGTCAACCGACACAGCCTGGGGAGTGTAGACCAGCGGGATAAGCAGCATAAGCGGCCGTGAAAAGGCCGGTTGTAGTGGAGACACCGTCCAAAGATCACCGCCCCAGACCTCGCTAGTACGCTGCAGCAGATCGTGGATGCTAGGCACGCCCTGCAGCCGCAGTGGCCCATACCTGTCCAAGGTCGTCTCCCACGGATGTAGCACCGTTGCGGTAGCACAGACAGATTAGTAAGAGGGGTTGGTTCCCTCACGCACGGGGGGGGAGACATGCCCCACCCTGAACGCAAGGAAGACCCCAAATACAAAATACAACGAAGAAGCTGAGCGGGGGGCAGGAAGGAAGACGAAGAATCGGATACCAAGGGAGTCGCGGGAGAGCTTTCCGACGACTTCCTGCACGACCTTCGCTTCCCCTACCCCCGCACAGCAGTGAAAACGTAATATGAAAAATGGAAACAGAAAATACTTGCCCTTGCGATTCAACTTCATAGAACGTAAATGGGGTGGAAAAGATCCAAATTCCCGGGTAGTTCCCGGGTAAAAAAAAAAAAAGAAAACACGGGGAAAAAAAAACTTGATCCAAAATAATATGATGCTCTCATCAAATAAAAAATATAATGAAAATGGAAACACGAATACTGCACTTTGCGATTTTCAAACTTTCACAGAAAATAATCGTAAGGATTCAATTCCCGGGTAAGACGCGAAATTGATCCAAATTAAATTATGCAAATAAAAAATAAATGAAAATGAAAACGGAATACTGTATTGCGAATCCACTTTCATTGCATTTATCATACAAAATTAAAAGGCTCGTGCCGAGCGCAATAACGCTCTCGGTAACAACGCACAGGGCAAAATATAATGAAAAAAGTACTTACATTTTTCAATTACACACTTTCGCCCAAATACATGACTCGGCGCGAGCGTCGGCACCGAGACATAATTCAAGGGTTCAATTCATGAAAAAGAGAGGAAATCGCCGCATCTACGGCGATAGCTCCATGTTGGTTCATAATTAAGTAATGAAAATGAAAACAGTGTACTTACAGTTTCATTTTTCAAGTCAAACAAACCATTAGTAGAAAACACAATATAAACAAAGCATACGACGATGAAGCGGGCAGAGAGCAATGACGAACACGTCCTTCACACCGCGGCCGAAAGCAAAAGTGATTCTTCACCTCTCAGGCGCGCGCGCGCGCACGATCGGACAAGCAGTTAACTACCGTTCTCTTGTTCGAAGCTTACGACCGTCCCAGCTGCCGCTAGTTACCTTCCTATTGTTAAAGGACCGAGGGTTTGTATTTACGTATCGGAACAATTCTAACTTTGGAGAAAATACTTACTTCGAAAGGAGAGTAGAGGTCTTTAGCTCCGTTTCTCACCAACAACAAGTCGCGACTGATGCCCATCTCGGGTGTCAGACGCGTTATAATGTACTTTTTCGGAGGGTGGCTAGCGTTGATTGTAGGTGGCCTGCTTGGCCTGCTGTGATATTTTACCCTACATGGCTCGTTCCCGGGAGCACTCTCGCCCCCAGCAACAAGTACAAACCTCATGTGGATCTACGTCCACGAAAGATCTAAAAATCCGCCGCATCTAGCCCCTCCAGCCCGGGACAACAAAACTCTACGGTGACTGGGGGGTGCGGCGAATCTCCATTCTTGATCACTCATGATAATCAATGTAATAAAGAAATGCACAAGTACTTACAATTCATACACACTCTAATAAACCAGAAAGAGGGCTGAAATTACTCAAAGCAAACGACAATAGCGGGCAAACGGGATGACGAACCACGTCCTATCTCCACAACGGCCGAAAGCAAAAGTGATTTGTTTACCTCTCAGTCGCGCGACGATCGGACAAGCAGTTAACTACGTTCTCCCCCCTTGTTCGAAGCTTACGACCGTTCCAGCTGCCGCGAGCTACTTCCTATTGTTAAAGGACCGAGGGTTTGTATTACGTATAGGAACAAAAGAATGATTGTACTTACAATGATTCACTCAAACACGAAACACAACCATACAACCAAGGGAAAGCAAACGACGAGAAGCGGGCAGAGAGCGTAGAACACACACGTCACTCGCTGTGAGGCCGAAAGCAAAAGTGATTTGTTTACCTCCCAGTCGCGCGCGCGCGCCTGTCGACAAGCAGTTAACTACCGAACCCCTTGTTCGAAAGCTTACGACCTATCCAGCTGCTGCTAGTACCTTCCTATTGTAAAAGGACGAAGGTTTGTATGCCGTGTCGGAACAATTCACTTATTTCCCCAGTTTTGTGTAATTCTTATACTACCCAGTTTAGAGGGTATACACATAGCCTACCTACCAAATGACAACACTGATAAACAATTGTAGAGCGCAAAGAATGCCGTAGTTCCCTTGGATACTAAGTACTGATTGGAAATCGTGTTTACAATTGTCGTGATGAAAGTGCCCCAGCATCTAGGGGTACAAGTGGTGTGCGGATTTAGCACAGGAAATGGGAAGTTTGTTGACACAAGCGACTCTGCAAACATCAAGATGGCATCAATCTTCTAAACATTTTTAATTGTAAGTAAAAATTTCGAAAGCGTCATGGGGGTAGTGTGCACTACGTTTGGTCACACTTTTCATTACCCTCTGTTTAATCTTAAAATATGGCCTTAATTTCTAACTTTGGAGAAAATACTTACTACTTTGAAAGATGGGTAGTGGTCTCAAGCTGTTCCTTTCACCACCAACTAGCTACTCATGACTGATGACCATCTCTGGTGTCAGGACGTGGTAAAGTTCTTTTTCGGAGGGTGGCCACAAACGCGGTAGTCAGTGGGTTGGCCAGTCCAGTCGGTTGTTTACCCTAGTAATTTCTAAAGTAGAGGACCAGTGGTTTGTAGTAATATCGTGTAGGAACAACTAACCTTCCTTAGTAGGCAGTGATCCAAGCAGCCCTTACCTTCCTGACCTAACTTTGGATGCCATGTCCTAACCTGGCCAGGGTCCCGCGGGACATCACTTGCCCCTCAACCCCCAAAGCAACATTAAACATCAGGAAACATGGCGACTAAGCTTTTCCGTTCGGAGTTACCTAGGTAGCTACATAGTACCTATTACCTAGAGCTTGCTCCCTAACTACCCTGGTCAAGTATTACTGACTACATACATAGTACAATTTAAATAAAACTACTTGAATCAACCACAAAGTACTTACTAGATAGTACCTAGGTAATACCTACCTGGCCACTAGAATCTTGACAAGTTGACAACTTTTGTTTAGTAGTAGTAATAGAGGTAATAGTAGTAAGCGATATTTGCCTTTGAAACTGCTCCCCTGCTTGTTTTGTATTCCTCCTCTGTTTGTGCTAAAGTTTTTTCTCTCTGTAATGAAACAATTCTTCTATAAATTCTTTCCTATTTTCAACTTCCCCCTCATGAGATCTGCAAATAAAAGTATATTAGCCATCAATCCCTCTTTATTATGGCTGCTGCACAAAACAACATTTTAATCTCATTATTTGCTGACCAGTAAAGTAAGAACTTGTTCTAATCATTTTTCCTCACAGCTCAAGCATTTGTATCTTCCCCTAGTGTGCCTAGTCTAGCCTTACTGGGCAGCATTGTTTTTTCTGTGTTGTCATACCAGATTTCTTCTACGTTTTCTTTATATTTTCTGTAGATTCTTAGTGTTGTCCTGTCATTCATTTCCTTCTGCCATGCTTTTCTGCCCCAGTTATTTATTGTATCTTTTAGCTACTTACCTTTAACTGATTCAATTTTACTTAAGTTTTTGTTTAATCCTTTCATATATTCTTTTACTGGCATTATCCAAGGTGTTTTCTTGTTTTCATACTGATCCATGATTATCTCGTATAAGAGCATATATTTCCAGTACTCTAGCTCATGTGTTTGTTCCAGGTAGAATAGTTTACTCTTCATATCTTTTGAGTGGCAGGAAGAAAGAGGACCCTCTTTTGGTGCTTAACATACAACTTGCTGCGTAATTTGGTGCTTTCAAAATTGTTCTATATACTTGTCGACATTTTGTCATTCATTTATGGTTTTCTTGTCGAGTTTCGTGATTGCCATGGCATACATGAAAGATGGTATCGCGCCTTTCCAATACATTCTTCCTATTTTTACCCTGCTATATCTTTTACTGATGACTGCATTAGCTATATATGCCATCTGCTTTGCTTTAATTTTGGCCCTTTTTATCTGTTCTCTGAAACAGTCTTTCATGTTGTTGATCGTTAACCTAGGTATCTTATCTGCTCAACTATTTTTATTCCTTCTGTGTTCCATATTTTCCATATCGCAATAACTATACCAATCGTTGTATAGTCATCTATTGCTTTTTTTCAAGTTTAGGCCACATTTGCTCACTATTTCCATAGGGGTTTGTATTGCTCTACTTATTTCTTCGAGGGTGTGTCCTAGTGTTAATCCATCGTCTGCATATAATAGTGCCACTATCTTTATAGCTTCCTTTACTGAAACCTTTTGTTGTACTTTCTAATTTTTCTATCACCAAGTAAGTTATTAGCAGAAAGAATATAGTTGAACCATTGCACCCTAGCTGCCTTATTCCATTCGTTACTTTTAGCTCTTTTTCTACATGTAGCATAGACTTATTGTCATTTTGTATATCTTTGCTACTGCATTTGGTAATTAAGAGAGCGATGGATCGGATGTGTTTTTTGTATTGCTCCGAGGGAACAGTGAAATGATGGGCGAAGTGTTTTTAATCCTGGCCTACCCCTCATCATAGGGGTGGTAACTTAGTCATTATGGTTGGTAAAAGCAGGGGGTGACCTGTCCTTTTTGCAAGAAGATGATAGTGAGGAAGGAGAATGAACTGGGTGTGAATGTGGTGATTGGTACCACAAATTATTACGTGCATCTTGGTGAAGTAAGCAAAAAGAACAATACATTATTAAAATGGCTATGTGCAAACTGCTATGACTTTGCCTGGAAATGGCGAGATAATTATGAAATTCTTCAAGATGAATATAAGAAGCTTGAAAGGAAACGTGAGAGTCAAAATGCTGAAATTGCTGAATTGCGGGATCGGCTATCCGTCGCACCTGACGACATGAGTGCAGAGTCTGCACATATGGCCCGGTTGCCAGTGTGGGAGTTGGGCCAAGAAATTCGGAAATCTTGAAAAGGAAGGTTGATTTAATCATGGAAAATATGTCTGCGCCTCAACCTGAGAAGACGAGTGGCTATGCTGACAAAGTTAACCGAAAGGATAGGAATCTTTTGATCACTGAGTCTAAACAACCGTCTGAGAAGATCACTGACAGGAAAGATGTTATTGCAAATGCCTTAAATGGCATCCCTGTTATTGATGCTAGGTCGACGAAGCATGGGCATGTCAATTTAAATTTTGCTGATGAACATGCTTTGGACCTGGCGGCGAATAAGATTAGGAATGACGTTCAGGGAAGTGAAGAATGGAAATATAAGCCTAAGATTATGATTTGCAATACATTTGAAGCAGAGCAGGTGTAAAAGACACGATTGAGAGAAATGTTTTTTTGCAATCAATCTCCGAAATTGATAAGATGATATCAGTTGTCATAAAAAAAGCCGCCGACATTAGGAACGTTTAATTGGGTACTGAATTGTGAGCCTGAGGTTAGGAAGGAAAGCTGTTCGTGAAAATGGGGACAAAGTGAGACGTCTAAAATGGGGCGACTTTACTATTGTCAAAGATACGGTCATTTAGAAAACAATTGTGGGTTCAAGAATATGCCTAATGAGTTAACATGCGGAAAATGCACATAGCATGTCATAGGACAAAGGACTGTAGTATTACTGTTGAGATGACGAGCTGTATAAACTGTCAGACACAAATATCAAACATATGGTCATGCGGTGAACTCTCAAAAAGAATGCAAAGCTTTAGATATGAGATGAAGGGGATTGCTGCTTTCACAGATCATGGCTATGAACAATTGCTAACAGAAATTTAAAATGTGGTGACGTGAATATCCAATCTACAGGAAATAAAACACTCCAGATTAGCTTGTTTGTTTGTTTGTATGTATGGTGTTTTTACATTGCGTGGAACTAGTGGTTATTCAGCAACGGGACCAACGGCTTTACGTGACTTCCGAACCACGTCGAGAGTGAACTTCTATCACCAGATATACATCTCTAACCACTAAGTGGAATGCCCGAGAATCGAAGTCGCTGCCACTGAGGTGGCAGGTCAAGACCATACCGATCACTCCAGATTAGCGACACAATAACTGAAAATTCCATAGATATTTTTGCCATTGCTGAGACAGGGGTATACTGATATTGGGTTTTTAAAAGAGTTGCTGTAACAAGTTTTGAATATCTTGAGGTAAATTTTATATATTCTGGTACGAGGATGGCTATCGTCGTAGTCTATAGACCTCCCTCAACAAATGTAAATGTCTTTTTAGGTGAGTTTGGCTTACTGCTGAGTTGACATGAATATAGAATTTAGGCCAAAGGCCAAGCACTGGGACCTATGAGGTCATTCAGCGCCGAAACGGAAATTAACAGTAAAAGGTTTGAAAGGTGTAACAGGAGAACCTCAAAGTAGTTGCGCTATGAATCAAGTGTTAGGAGACAGTGGATAGTAAGGTGGAAGAAAGAGAATATGAAAGGAGGTTTAGTAAAAGTCAAGAAAGTGGTTGCAGCTAGGGCCTGAAGGCACGATGCAAAGAACCTTAAGTGATGCCTACAATGCACCGCATAAGGTCCACTGACGGCACTAGCCCCACTACGGGGGCCCTATTGCTTGACGAGATTGATGAATCTGCAGCGAGTGTTTTCATCTGTTCTGTGGTGATTTCAGTCTATGGATGGGTGATCCAACCAGTAAAGGTGTTGTAGCGTTTAATGATCCAATTATGTCGCATCGTCTTGCAATCAAATTTCCTCTACTGCAATAAGCGGTCACACGTTAGACCTGGTGTTATGTGATGCTGTTATTCCAAGTATCCAAGTGTTGTTGATATAAAAGTTGAGGAAATGTGTACCTACGATTTCTTAGGTGCATTGTCTAATTACTTTTTATTTGTCAAAAGGAAAATATTGTAGAGTAATGAAAAAGTGAAATGTAGAAACAAATCACGTTCCTCCCTTGTTGAATTTATAAGGATAGTAACTAAGAAAATAAACGATGATTTTTTCTAAATAACTCCGATCATCGACGGTCGACCCCTTAATTAAATCAAGAGATTCGACATGTGTTGAGTGCCTGATAAGTGTATGTAATCGCGTAAATAAGCACGAATATGATTATATGTGTCCATTCATGGAAAAGTACATTGTTAGTATAATGATAAATCTCCATGGTTTAATGGTGAAATAATGGAAAAGAAAAGAGAGAAGACGAAAGGAGAAACTATGGAAAGGATTAAAGACTGATCGTTCATGGCACGAATATAAGTCTTTTGAGAAATGAAGGCAGTCCCCGGGTTACAACGGGTTTGGCTTACGACGTTCCTAGGTTAAGGCACTTTTCAATTATATTCATCAGAAATTATTTCCAGGGTTACGACGCCTACAATGCTCATCTGGCAGAAGAAATATGACACCAAAAATGCAAAATAATCAATATTGTAAGGTTTTTTTGATGCAAAATGCAATAAGAATGCAGGTACATAGGTTTGAATTCACCCAAAGCATTAAAAGTACGGTTTTCTTAGGATTTTTAGTGATGTTCCGGCTTACGATGATTTTTGGGTTACAATGCATCTCAAGAACGGAACCCCCATCGTAACCCGGAGACTGCCTGTATAACCTTCTGATGAGAATGAGGAAAACTGAGCACTACTATAATGGAAAAATTTGCGAGGCAGGAAAAGATGCAAATGAGTTATCTAATCTCCTGGGCTGTTTAACAGGAATTTATAAAGAGAAAAAAATTACCTGATTTTATAGTGATCGAGTTTTAGCTGACAATTTTTTAGAGTTTTTCAGAAATAAAATTGAAATATAGTTTCAGATTTTGTAGAACGCTGTGTCTTACCATCATAGATATTCTATTTATAATAGTATATCTGTTGATGATGTCACTTGAATTATTAGGAAAGCCAAGGAAACTAATTGTTTATCCGATCCAGTGCCTATATGGGAAATAATTGCAGCTGAGAATTTTCTGAATTTTGAGTTGCCATATTGGAGAGTGTGAATTCCCGATATCTGAAAAAACTACTAAGCTAGTTTTAAAGGACACTCTTGACCATCAGGTGGTGAGATCATATAAGCCTGTATCAGATTTATCTTTGATATAAAAGATTATCGACCTCGAACAATTAATGGCTTACCTATACTCTGTTTTTTTTTCCATCTGTCCATCCGCCTATGGTGTTTGCGCATGGTAACACTGCAATAACATCCTATTTCGAAAATAAACGGTGTAATTCGCATACAGTAAATTATTAAAACACTTTTCAGTTGCAAATGTACACCAAGATATCCTTTTATTTACCTAAAACTTAGGCATAGCGTAACTATTTAAAGCCCGGAACGCAGTGTTACCATGCGCGACCACCACAGGCGGATGGACAGATAAAAAAAAAAAAAAAAAAGTATAAATACCACAGGGTTTTTTCATAATTGTTCAGAGCGTTATCTTCGACACAGTTATATATGATATACTCCTAGATGATCTTCAGTCCACTTAAGTAGCGGATGATGCACTTGAGCTTTTGAAGGACTGTTTGAAGGATAGGTCATAGATGTTACGTACAGATTGGAAATGCCGTGTCATTGTGTGAACCTTTGACGAGAGGACTTCCTCAGGGAAGTGTGCTTAGCCCTGTTCTATTCTGCATCTATACAATTAGTTTGTCTCATGTACTACTACATAATCATGGAATAGAATATTTGTTATATGTCGAGGACTCAATTCTATTTCATTGTGACAAATATTGAGAATATAAATAGAAAATTAAATGGAGTTCTGTGGAATATTAAACAATGGATGATTTCGAAACAGTTGAAATTGAATGAAAATAAAACTGAGCTTATGATAGTCGGTAAGGAAAGTAACATAAGGAGTCTGGATGCTAATCAAGTGTGTCTAAATGAAAATTGGGTTCAGAGAACTGATTGGGTCCATGATCTCGGGGTGTACTTGGATTGTAGCTTGTCACTTAGTCTATAAAATGACAGTTTTTAAAAGTAAATTTTATTTTTTCTAAATATACACCTGAGGTCCTTTACAATATGATTACTTCCTCTTGAACAAGGTGGTCAGGCAGTAACTATCGTCCGGTAGGCGAGGAGATCGCCTGCCGGGATGTAAACATTCCACTTTGCCTTTCAGCCGAGGTTTCAGATTGGTCCGTCCTAATGTGTAAAGGACGTCAGGTTTGCATAGTTTTTTTTTTTAAGTTTTTATTCAATAATTTATTTACAAAACATTACAATAAATCCAGAACTACATATATTTCCATCTAAAATACATTGCATTTAATGTTACAAAATTCTTTGTGAAATATTTTAACAATTTCTCTTTCAAAAATGGCCTTGATATCTCTCTGGTTTTTTTATAATCGAAGCTTTTATTCTATTTTATAATCAAACGTTCAGGCACATTCTTGTCTTTGAACAACCATATATTACAATATAACGTGGGACAAAGTTAAAATTAAAGTTGCAGTGTTCCTGTTTCCTCGATGACTCTGGGAAATCAAAATACATAATCTAATGAAATTGCAGTGAACAAATTACAAAATAGCTTTCAAAAACCCTGTTTTAACCATTATTATTACATTTGCAATTCTCTTGCAGAAATATACCATATGAATATTTTGATTCCTCAGCATCACAAAAACTGGTAATGAAAATCTTGAATTATTTTCATTTCTTTTAACCGTTTTTTTATTGAGTAATATTTCGTGAATATATTTTATATATTATTTCCCTATCAGCAGCAGAAAGAAATTTCATGTTGATATTTTCCCAAATCAGAGGCCAATTATAAAGGGGGTATCTACTCTTACAGTTGGCTGTACATTTGGCAATAAGTTCACATATATAGTTCTCGATTTAAGAAAAGGAAAATTCTGAAATGTTTCACATTTCCTAACTGTTACTAAGACCTCAGAATACATAGGTGCCATTACACATGAATTGTCTCTTTGTGTTGAATTTCGGTAACAAGCCCTTCATATTTGTGAAATTGTTATAATAATTTGACATAAACATTGCATTCTCATTACAGTGTAACTTTAAGAAAGAGGCAGCTAGAATACTTTGTGTCTTCCATAAAAGACTTAAACATTCCTATCCCTCCTTCAATGTTTGACTTTGTTAAAGTGTCTCTTTTGATGAATCACATTTTTTCCCCAAATGTAAAAGAAAAAAAATTTCTTTACTTATTAGTTTTGCATATTTGACAGGCAAAGGGTAAATATGGGAAACATACCATGTCTTTATTTGAAAAAATCAAGGTATTGACGATAACAGCTTTGATGAAATGTAAGTCTTCTGTTGTGAAAGCTCGCCAAAGTATTCTTAATTTTACATAATATATTTGTCCACGAAGAATTAACAGCCATTCGTAATTATCAGAAAATAGAATTCCCAAAGTTGTAAAAGAACCTGTATATCCTTGAAGCCATGATAAAGGCCAAACAGACCTATCACCCCATGGGGACCCAATCCAAAAATTAGTTTCGTCTTATTTTTATTTAGCATGCAACCGTGGCTGCTTCAAATTTAGACACTAATGTGCTAATCTCCAAAATTCCCCTGTCACTGGCAACGAAAAATATTTTGTATCATCGGCAAACCCAAGAATTTTAAGGTGTATCATTTGGTAAGGGCAAGTGTTCAATACAACTATTTCTTTTTATAGTAAGTACAGAGGTTCCTGGAAAACAGCATAAAGGAGCAAAGAAAGAAGGCAGCCTTGTCGGACTCCCCTCTCCACATAAAGTATTTACCAATGTTACCATTAACAATGCAACAACTTCCAATATTCGTGTACAATATCTTAATGCAGGAAATCAGTTCATCACAAAAACCTAGTCTTTCAAGAATCCGAAGTACAAAATTAATATCAACACGGTCAAATGCTTTCGACCAATCAAGATTTAAAATAGCACCTTGAACTCTTTTCTCACTACAATAATACACATATCTCTATTAAAGTATTACATGTATTTATGGATCTTCCAGGCACAGAAAATTGTTCGGGACTGATAAGGTTAAAGATAACTGTTTGCATTCTTTTCGCCATTATCTTAGCAAGTATCTTATAGTCACAGCACAATGAAATTGGTCTCCAATTAGTTAAAGCACTCATCGGTGCCTTTCGATATGAGAGTGACCAATGCAATACTCTGACTCTTGAGAGAGGTTTTTCATTTCTATAATAATTTTCAAGCAAACAGCTTTAGTTTCATCCTTAATATCTTCCCAAAATACCTATAAAATTCTATTGGGGATGCCATCCTATACCAGGACATTTATTGTTAGCAATGGAAACGAATAACATCACGTATCTCTCTGAGAGATATATTCTTATGAAAATATATATCATTATCAGATCAGTCAATTTTTTCTCTACAAACTGCATAAAGAAGTTTTGCATAGGTACATCACAAATGTTTTTCCGGTAAAGTTTTTGGTAATACCTGAACACATAGTGTTCAATGGCCTGGCTATTTGTAAGAACAGTACCTTCATCAAGATTCGGAATTATGTTTCGTTCTGCAACTATTTCTGTCACGACCTTTTTACTATTTATTGCTCTTTGCTGTCCAAGAAGGTAAGAGGAGGCTTTTTCCCCTTCAATCCTGTCTTGAATTCTCGATCGTACTTTAACCCCTTCTAAAATCTGAGATTTTAGATTGTTTATTCTGTCTTTGAGAATAGTAATATCTGCATAATCTGAGTTTCCTGACACATTAAGTTTCATGTATTGTTTTGCCTTAGTTTTGCTTCAAAAATTATTGATGACCCCAAAACTTCTGCCTGCTAATCCTTTTGTTTACCTTCTCTGACGAAAAATTGTTTTATTTCTGGTTTCACCAAATCATTCCACCAATTACTGATATGATAGAAATTGCTTTTACGTGTTTTCAAGAATGTCCACATTCTCCTAAACTTTTCTTTAATTTCCTCGTCTTTTAGTAAACTAGTATTAAGTTTCCAAAATGAGTTCCCAATACTAATGTTTGGATTAATCTTAATTTTGCAAATGACAGCGGAATGATCAGAAAATGACACAGGTAGCATTTCGCTTGAAATTACATTGTCTCTGAGCGTCTGGCAGTACAATCTATCAATGCGCGAACCGTAGTTTGTGCGTACATAAGTATAGTGGGGCTCCCTGTTATGCAAAAACCATACATCATTAAACCTAAGGGTCCTAATTAATCTGAGCAGTGATTTCGACACGTTTGATTCACTATTTTTGTATAGTTAGGAAAAATACAATTTACTTATAAAATTTTTTCATTTGTTCCTACACAGTATGCAAACCCTCGGTCGCATCCCCTATATATCTATGGATTGGAGTATAAGTACTACTGCGAGATCAAGATATTCAAGAGTCAGACATCTGGACCTTTTCGAGTGAGTGACGAATCGTAACTTACACGAAAAAAGGCTGGAAAGAATATAAAATGTCGAAGGCATTAAGGCAAAGAACTGAGAAGGGTTTGTCTTATTTCCAGTCTCCTTCTTAGAGGTATAGGAGCAGGATTGCGGTTCTATGATTCTAACAATAAAAATAGAAAGGAAGCCGGAAGTTGTAGTGCTGCTGCACTGACCGCATCAGACGCTAGTCCATCAAGTGTAGGTTCGAGTCCTATTTCACAACCGAAAGGAAAAGAAGTAGAAGAACTTGGGAGGGGGAGAGGCCAGTCACTCTTGAATCCTTATACCTCTAGAACCGCACACCTTAGGCGAGATGCAATTTGTCCTAGCTCTTAAAGGAGCCAGACAAGAAAAGCGACTTATCGAGCATCCACCACAGATCCAAGGAAAATAAAGTTTCCAAGGGCTTGTGGACATATACTCGAAGGAAGAAAAATATAAATGCTGTCCTAATGAGACCACATTTATCTTCCTGTCCGACATACCTATTCTTCGGAATTCGAGGAAAGGACTCGCTGGTACTGTGCACTACCATGGAATGGTGGAAATAGGCTCCTATACGAGATAACAAGAATACATCCTGGATAATGCGAGTAAAAGAACATATGAAAGAATTAAGCATAAAATTAAGTTAAATTGAATCATTTACAGGTAAGCAGCTAAAAGAAATAATAGATGATTGGGCCAGAAAAGCATGGCAGAAAGAAATGAATGAAAAGACAACATAAAGAATCTAGAGAAAATATAAAGAAAACGTAGAAGAAATCTCGTATGACAACGCAGAAAACACATTGCTGGCCAGTAGGGCTAGACTGGGAACACTAGGATTAAATGAGATAAGTAGGCTAAAAGGGGAAGATACAAAATGCTTGAGATTAGATTTTGCGCAGCAGCCATGTCGGGAAAATAAAGAGGAATTGATAGTAATAATTAACTTTTTATTTGCAGATCTGCTGAAGGGGGAAGTTAAAAAAAAAAAAAAGAATTAAATTATGGCATCACAGAGAGAAAAAACTTAAACAAACAAAGAAGGAATAAAAAAAAACCAGTTAGGGGAGCCGTATCCAAGGAACATCGTACTTACTACTACTACTTCTACTACTACTAAACAAAAGTTGTCAATACTAGGTAGCTAGGTGAGTACCTTTTGTTTTATTCAAGTAGTTGGTTTGTTCAAATTATATACGGCCATTAATACTTGACCTGGGTAGTTTGCAGAACGAAGGGAGTGGAAGCTTAGTCCATGTTTCCGATGTTAGTGTTGCTTCGGGGGTCGAGGGGCAAGTGAAGCCCCACGGGGACCCTGGCTAGGTTAGGACATGGCATCCAAAGTTAAGTTGGTTAGGAAGTTAAAGGCTGCTTAGATTAGGACACGGCATTCTAGGAAAGGTTAGTTGTTCCTACACGATATACAAACCATCGGTCCTCTACTATACTTTAAGAATTAGAGTAAAGCACCTCTCCGACCATTGATCCGAGGTAAGACCACTTTTTCACTCGATATTTAGGCTATAGGGGAAACAACTGAGTGGACTAGTGATCCAGTTTTGACGCATGTGAATCCACCCTCTGAAAAAGTACTTTAACATGTCCTGACACCGGAGATGGGCACCAGTCACGAGTCATCGTGGTGAGAGCACAGCTCGAGACCTCGGAGCACTTACAGATTAGCGGGGCCCACCTCGACCGCCGACCGAAAATCGGCCGGGGGGAAGAACACCAAAACCAATATGGCGGCGATACCAAAACAACAACAAACAAAGTAGGGAGCTACTACATATCCGCGACGATCGATTTATGTGTGCTGTCAGAAAGGCCGTGGCGGAACGGCGCTTCGCGCCTTATCCGCAAATTTAAAGATTCTTGGCAGGCACGGGCATGTTTCTGGCAAGAGGTAATGTTGCGCTGCGCGCGCTAACCACAGGGGTTACAGTAAGGCTACTTACCGTGGCGGATGGATTTGGGTGTCGCGATACCAAAACAACAACAAACAAAGTAGGGAGCAACGGCCCGGTAAAGTGTAAACAACCCGAGACCTCTACTATAGGTACCTACCTATCCTTTTGAAGTAAGTATTTTCTCCAAAGTTAGAAATTAAGGTCATATTTTAATATTAAACAGAGGTTAATGAAAGTCTAGCCATGCGCAGTGCAATCATACCTTCATGACGCTTTCAAAATTTTTGCTTAAAACAGCATACATTTAGAAGATTGACGCCATCTCGATGTTTGCGGAGTCACTTGTGTCAATAAACTTTCCATTCCATGTGCTAAATCCGCACACCACTTGTACCCATAGGGTAAACAACCATATGGACTGGCCCAACACACCGACGGTCACGGCTGAACACCCTCTGAAAAAGTACTTATAACACGTCCTGACACCGGAGATGGTCATCAGTCGCGACTTGTTGTTGGTGAGAGACACAGCTAAAGACCTCTACTCTCCTTTCAAAGTAAGTTTGTTCCGATACGTAATACAAACCATCGGTCCTTTAACAATAGGAAGTAGCTAGCGGCAGCTGGAACGGTCGTAAGCTTCGAACAAGGGGAGAACGGTAGTTAACTGCTTGTCCGACAGTCGCGCGCCGCGCGACTGGGAGGTAAACAAATCACTTTTTTTGCTTTCGGCCGCGGGTGTGAAGGACGTGTTCGTCATCGCTCTCTGCCCTCGCTTTATCGTCGTATGCTTTGTTTATATTGTGTTTTCTACTAATGGTTTGTTTGACTTGAAAATGAAACTGTAAGTACACTGTTTTCATTTCATTACTTAATTATGAACCAACATGGAGCTATCGCCGTAAGATGCGGCGATTCCTCTCATTTCAAGAATTGAACACTTGAATTATGTCTCGGTGCCGAGGGCGCTCGCGCTCGCGCCGAGTCATGTATTTTGGGCGAAAGTGTGTAATTGAAAAATGTAAGTACTCTTTTCATTATATTTTTCCCTGTGCGTTCGTTACCGAGAGCGTGATTGCAGCTCGGCACGAGCCATTTTATTTGGTTATGATAAAATGCCATGAAAGTGGATTCGCAATTGCAGTATTCTTTTCATTTTCATTTATGATTTGCATAAAATTTAATTTGGATCAATTTTCGCTCTTAACCCGGGAATTGATCCTTAGATTATTTCTGTGAAAGTGAAATTGCAAGTGCAGTATTCTGTTTCATTTTCATATATATTTGTTCCGATACGTAATACAAACCATCGGTCCTTTAACAATAGGAAGTAGCTAGCGGCAGCTGGAACGGTCGTAAGCTTCGAACAAGGGGAGAACGGTAGTTAACTGCTTGTCCGACAGTCGCGCGGCAGCTGGGACGGTCGTAAGCTTCGAACAAGGGGAGAACGGTAGTTAACTGCTTGTATCCGATCGTGCGCGCGCCGACCCGAGAGGTGAAGAATCACTTTTGCTTTCGGCGCGGGTGTGAAGGACGTGTTCGTCATCGCTCTCTGCCCGTTTCATCGTCGTATGCTTGTTTATATTGTGTTTTCTACTAATGGTTTGTTTGATCTTGAAAATGAAACTGTAAGTACACTGTTTTCATTTTCATTACTTAATTATGAATCAACATGGAGCTATCGCCGTAAGGCGGCGATTTCCGCTCTTTTCATGAAATTGAATTGAATTATGTCTCGGTGCCCGAGGGCGGGGCGCACTCGCGCGAGACTAGTATTGTGGGCGAAAGTGTAATTGAAAGATGTAGTACTCTTTTTCATTATATTTTTGCCCATGTCGTTCGTTGCAGAGAGCTTGATTGCGCTCGGCACGAGCCTCTTATTTTGTATGAATAGAATGCAATGAAAGTGGATTCGCAATGCAGTTTTCTTTTCATTTTCATTTATTAATTGCATCAAATTTAATTTTGGATCAATTTCCGCTCTTACCCGGGAATTAATCCTTAGATTTAATTGCTGTGAAATAAAGTGAAAATCGTCAAGTGCAGTATGTTCATTTTCATATATATTTATGATAGCATCATATTATTGTGGATCAAGTTCGCTCTTACCCGGGAATTGATCTTTCCCCCTTTAAGTTCTATGAAGTGAATCGCAAGTGCAGTATTCTGTTTCATTTTCATATTACTTTTCACGCTGTGCGGGGGTAGGGGAAGCGAAGGTCTGCCAGGAAGTCGTCGGAAAGCTCTCCCGCGACTCCCTTGGTATCCGATTCTTCTTCTTCTTTCCTGCCCCCCCAGCTCCGCTTCCCTCGTATTTGTTTATTTGGGGTCTTCCTCCTTCGTTCGGGGTGGGGCATGTCTCCCCCCCGGTGCGTGAGGGAACCCTCTTACTAATCTGTCTGTGCTACCGCAGGTGCTACATCCGTGGGAGACGACCTTGGACAAGGTATGGGCCACTGCGGCCTGCAGGGCGTGTCTAGCATCCACGATCTGCTGCAGCGTCTAGCGAAGTCTGGGGCGGTGACCTTGGAGCGGTCTCCACTACAACCTTCACGGCCGCTTATGCTGCTTCCCCCCGCTGGTCTACATCCCCATGCTGTGTCGGTGACGCCGTCTGCCGCTTCTAGGGCCGGTCGCCGCCGTACCGAGGAGGGGTATGCCGCCGCCGCTGTGTTTTCTTCGTGTTGCCTGCCCCAGACTTCCGCTGTTCCAGCAGCTTGCCCCTGGACCGGCCGCCAGTACCAGGTTCCCGCTGGCTGCCGATGATTCTACGAGGCGATGGCTGGCCCTGCCGTACCTGTCGCTGATGTGGTTCCCGCTACTGGCTTGGCTGTCCCTTCTGTTTTTACCGCTGCCGCTGTTCCTGCCGCTCCTGAGCTGGTTGCTGTCCCTGTCGCTCCTGGTTCCTGCGCCTGTCCATGCTGGTCCTGCCCATGGTGTGTCTTCCCCAGTCCCAGGTCCTTCCGGACAGGTGCAGTCGGGCCGTGTTGCTTCGGCAATAGGCCGACTCCGGCCTGGATGGAGGACCTGACGACTGTCCTGCGTGAGCTGACGAAGAAGAGGAAGGTGTCATCTTCGTCTTCGTCTGCTGCTGCCTCTTCCCCTTCGACTTCTAAGGCCCATAAGCCGAAGAAGAAGAAGGCTGCCTCCCCCCCCTAAGAAGAATCTCCTTCGGGAACTTCTAAGGGCCCGTCCCACCTCGGTGGGACGGGTGGGTCCATCTGCTGGTCCTCCTGCTCCTTCGGAGAGCGGGGCTCGTCTCCCTTCCGTAAGGAAGAGATAGACGGGGTCCAGAGGAGTATCGGTTAGCTCTGGTACTTCCTCGCCTGGTGCTAGCGGCGATGCCGCTACGCCAGGTTCCGGCTCGGTCTCTCGTTCGCGAGAGATCCCGAGTGTACGCTCTCCCTCGGGAGACCGTGCAGCCAAAGTTTCGGCGCCAGAGTTCGCTCGGCGCCAAGACCACGGCACGGAGCAGAAGGCTGGCGAGAACCGCTCAGGTGACTCTCGCCAGGCCAGCGGCCGCTCTCGCAGCGACCAGATGGTAAACGGGTTTTCCCCCTAAGAAGACTCCTTCGGGAACTTCGAAGGGGCTCGTCAACTCCGGTGTGACGGGGGGGTTCTTCTGCTGCCTCCTCCTGTTCCTTCGGGAACGGGGCCCGTCTCCCCTTCTGAGAAGAAGAAGAAGACGGGGACCCAAGGGTGTGCTGGCTACCGCTGGATACACCCTCGCCTGGTCTTGGCAGCTCTGCTGCTAAGCCATGGTACCGGCTCGGTTCTCGTCCGCGAGAAGTTTCCGAGTGTACGGTCTCCTTCGGGTGACCGTGCAGCCAAAGTTAAGACGCCTGAGTTCGCTCAGCGTCATGACGAGGCACGGAGCAGAAGACTGTCGAGAGCCGCTCAGGTGACTCTTGCAGGCCAGCGGCCTCTCTCGTAGCGACCAGCCGGTACCTCGGGTGGACGTGACGGTCTCTGACCGGCCACAGGCCGGGGGGACCTTCGGGTCCTACCTGACGTAAGCCCCGGTCGTTGAGGAGGGATCCTGCCCCATTCTCGATTTCTACGGGAATCGAGAGGACCACCAGCCGATATCGTTTGACAAATTCGGTTTGGGGTTTCGCAGACTGCTTAGAATTCTACGGAATTTCTTCCGCATTCAGAGTGTTAGAGTTTCTAGGGCGATCTCCAAACACTTAGGCGAGACCACGGTCCAAAGTGAGCGAGACGAGAATCCCCGATATGTTACACGATAATCGGGAACCTCGCCTATGCTCGAATTCCTGGAATTTCTAGCATTAGGAAGAAGACTGCTGCTGAAAGAAGACAATCTCACAATAGGCGACCAACCTGGAATAGGAGAAGAACGGACGGGAATATCCAGTTTGGCTTGAAACTATCGTCTTAGTATTCTGTTCACCATTGAAGCTTTCCTTCGAGGAAGACTTCTTCACTCTCTTTGATAGAGACCGAAGGTGGTCGATCTCCAATCCTTATTTTGTTTTCTTGAAGGAAAGAATTTAGGATGGAGATCGTTGTTCAGAATCCTACAAATATACTACGTATATTAACCTCGCGACATGATTCTGCTAAGCAGTTGAATGGTCCGAGGGGTAGGCGCATATCCTAGTTATTCTACGGATTGCGACTTAGACGAAAAGTATTCTAATTGAACTGCAACTCGGGTTGCCTGCAACCTCTCAGGAGTTTCCAGTTTCAATTTTATATACTTATGGTGTTGTCACAACAACACCATTTAAGCTTTATATTACCGAAATTCGTTTTCGCATAAATATAATTGCTCGAGCATATCTTTTTATGCTCGGTGGTTTCTAGCCGAACGCATTCCTTCGTGAAGGATTACTTGGCAACTCAGGATGACGAGTCAGCGACAGCTACTGCTTATTGAATTGCCCGAGCATTTTCAGTACCAGCTGCCGCTTTGAGATGAACGGTTGGTTATGTCTTTCTCACCTGCTTTGATTGAATACCAACCGTATCTCTGCCCAACAATCACGGACTTAAGTCTCTGATTAACGGGGATTCTCGCATACATGAACGGACCATCTACTGCTGTGACACTAGTATTCATCGTCTTCGGTATTGCGAGAATTTTAAACATAGATATCTATTCGACCCTCATCTTTCTGTTTACCGCACGGTAACAGAATTCTGTAATAGTCTCTTGCTGCATCGTATCTCGATAATGCGAATGATTTTTGCGGAATCTGAGTTTGTCCTCAAAATATCTTGTATTCGGAGGTGTGCAACTTGTTCATTGTTCACCCCGGATTAGCAGATGTATTGAAAGACATCGCCTACTCCACACCTGCCAGCTCTACTTCCAAACGTTCAGCCCATGAGAAGCAGTTCTTCAGGCGGCTCTCCCCTGTGTTTCATTACTGAAGAACGCCCGCTTTCACTGCACACCGGACAGCATTGAAATGGCGGTTAGCGTTTTCAGTCATTTGTAAGCACAGGTTTAGAATCTTGAGATTCCTTCTCTCGATTTCAGCTGGAAGACGTAGGTTGCATTCATTGCCTACCTTCGTCTTCAACGTCACATAGTGTTGTTTCTCCTTAAGCTGAGATTCAACGTCTATGAGATTTTCTTGCCATCAGGGACCTCGGTCTTTTGAAGGCAATTGACTTTCGCCTTTTGAGCTTATGCATTAAGAGAATCATCGCCGCGCCGTCCGGCATCGGTGACTAACAAATATTTTATTTGTTTGGTCTCTCAGCATAACTCTTTAAAGGGCGAAGGTCATGTGACTTACCCGGATGCTTGGACAAACTTGCCTCTACTGATTCCGAACCAGTCAGTCGGCAGCTGTCAGAGCGCCCGAGTCAGTACGAACTATGCTGTGGACTTAGTTCGGTTGTTCCAGAGCAATCATTACTTCGTCTTAATAGCTTGTCAGTATGAGTACTGTACATAACCAAAGTCGAGAAGAGGAATAGGTCATACGACTATCCCCTTCTTTTCGTCTTAGGTAACTGCATGACTTCTCTTGAGAAGTCAAGCACAAAGGGATGGGGATTTGTGACGCTCAATTTCGTACCGATCTTCGTAGCGAAGACTCAGAACCCTTCGGTAACTGACGATTGGTTCGAGTCCTTCACAATACCCTCCCTAATGGACTTCACCGCCTCCGATACGAAGGCTATGCTGCTTTGTCCTGTGAAGGCGCGACGGAGCTGTCTGAAGAAACTCGACACCCAGGATGAGTGTGGACGCCTCTTCATCATTCTCTTGCGTTCCGCAAGAACTTCTCCGTGGCGCAGGTAATGAAGGCAGGCGCCTGGTCCAACCGGACCGCATGCACCTCCTTCTACCTTCGGGATATTGCCCACAGTTCCTTGGGAACCGTGGTGGTTGCTCAACACGTTGTGTAGTTAACCCAGACCCTCGCAGGCTGAACAGCATCGAGTCCTGGTGTGACCGTAAGAATGGATGAGGAATGAGAGTGTGACTGGCTCCTCTTCCCACTCTTCCCTCTACCTCTGGGTAGAGGGACACGGTCGTCACCCTGCTGGGTAAGGGACGAGATGCAGGTGAGCTACTCAACAATAGAGCACCATCCTATCCCTTTCAGTAGGGATAGGAGTAAATATCCACCACTTCCTCCAACACCAAGGGGGAGGAGTAGTGGATGCCAATTTGAGACAAACCCATCATTTTATGATTTGTCTCTTGCAAACAGGAACAAGTTCTTGCTTGCTGGTACGAAGAGATACGCTTGCCTCTCTCTTAGTACTTGGCCCAGAGGTCTGACCATTGATCCTGCGGTGCACACCCCGATCAATCGGACAGAGGTTTGGATCCCTCCCTTGCTCTTACGACCAGGGAGGCACTCCAGGGTTGGACGAACACCAGTCTGTCACCAAAAAGACTCAGATCCTCCCACCAAGAAGTGAGTCTTCCTATTGTTAAAGGGACGATGGTTTGTATTACGTATCGGAACAAATGACAATTTGTCGAAAATTGCATTTTCATACAATCAACTTACCTGTCAGATATATACATAGCTAAGACTCCGTCGTCCCGACAGAAATTCAAATTTCGCGCCTCTCGCTACAGGTAGGTCAGGTGATCTACCGGCCTGCCCTGGGCGGCAGGACTAGGACCATTCCCGTTTTCTACTCATATATTTTTCTGTCGCCGGTTGGTATCAACATCGTTGCTGCCACCTCTTGACTGGAATTCGCTTTTCTAAGCAATTGATCATCTGTGGACTTTTGGTGACGTACCTGGATCGTTGTTTTGGCATTCGCTACTGTGGACTGGATTTGGACTTGCTTTTTGATTTTTCTTCAGAATGTCTGATTCAAGTGTTTGTGTGATGTGTGTGAATGTAGGCTGCAAGGTGAGGATACCGAAAGCTTCGGTTGATCCTCACAACTGTATGTCGCAAATGTAGGGGTTTTGATTGTTCTATTTCTAACACTGTCATGAGTGTGAGAGGTTGAATGTTGAGGAATGGAAGACTCTAACTTCTTACTTGAAGAAGTTAGAAAGGGATAGAGTCAGAAGGGCTGCATCTAAGATGGCGGGTAGTAGTACAAGGCCTATTGGGAGCCTTTGGATAATTCTAACTCTTCTCTTAAATTGATTCTGTATCAGGACCCTCACTGGCCTACATTCAGATCGGCATCGGAAATTGCTGAACTGAAGGCTACGCTTCACAGGATGAGATGAAAAATGGCTACCATGAAAGGTAAGGACTGTGAAAGTGATTTTAGTGAAGTGATTGTCCCCAGTGTTGTGGAGGGGAGCGTCTGACCGTCTCTGCGACGCTCCCAGGCCTAGACCTCTTCCAAGCTCCCAAGCCCAGAGGAGAAAGGAAAGTCGAAAGCCGTACGGAGGTTGTGGAGAATTCCCCCCACCCCGGTCAGGCGTCCCTTCAGCAGGTGCTGTATATAGAACAGCCTGCTCAGGACCGCTATCGAAAAAGCGTCCTCAGAGAGTGCTTCTCTTCGTCCGCTTCTCCCTCTCCTAAACGAGGGTGGAAGGATTCGGACTTGTCCAGGCCCCTGAAAAGGCACTGGAGAGATCCTGTTTTGGATTTCAAGCCCAGAACGCTTTTCGGAAGAAGCGCCTCCTTCTATCAAGAAGGCGAAGAGGGTTTGCCTTCCCATGATGGGGGCAAAACACGCCTTCAAGGTCTCCTCTCCCGTTCAAGAAGACGCGGAGAAGCGTCCAAGAGGATCATTTGGCGGTGCAGGAACAGCTGTCCGCCTTAGTAGGAGTCCTTTCGAAGGATCCTCCTCGTAAGAAAGACGGTCAGACTGCCGGTCAAGAAGACTCGTCTTCCTTCTCCCACCAGGAGATGAGGCTCCGTGAGACGTGAGTCTTTTGAGAACTCAGATAGAGACTCGTGGGGAAGATTTTGATTCGCCAGGCAAGCGCGTCGCGCCAGCCAAGCGCGAGGCGTCCTACAGACGAGGAGCGTCCTCTAAGGTTAAAGAGTCAGACAAGCGAGAAACGCATTACTGACCAGAGGATTCTCCCAGATGGGATACGTCTGCCAGATCAGCAGCTTCAGCCGAGCGCGAGGTATTAACCAGGCTGAGCATTCAGCCAAGCGTGAGGCTCCAGACAAGCATCTGTCACGCAAGGATGTGGCACCAGGAAGACGCGAGACTTCAACAAGGCACGAAGCGTCAGTCAGGCGCGAGACCTTTGAGAGGCGCGAGGCACCAGTCAGGCGCGAGGCGCCAGCCAAGCGCGAAGGGGACTCAGTCAGGCGCGAGACGCCAGCCAAAGCGCGAGGATCCTGACCAGGCGCGAGGCGCCAGCCAAGCGCGAGGAGTCAGCCAGGCGCGAGGCGCCAGCCAAGCGCGAGGCGCCAGCCAGGCGCGAGTTGCCAGCCAGGCGCGAGGCGCCAGCCAGGCGCGGAGGCGCCAGCCAAGCGCGAGGAGCCAGCCAAGTACGAAGAGCCAGTCAGGCATAGGAGCTCTATACACTCTCTTAGCCCCTCTCCTATTAGGAGTTTGTCTCCAGTAGAGAGAGTGGTTGGGCAGGAAGACCCGGAACGGGAAGTGGCCTCTCCTACTGATCCGATTATGGAAGAGGAATCAGAGGACGAGTCTCACGGTAAAGAAGGACTGTCGAACTACAAAGTTTTGACAGCTCTCCTTCTCCAGGAATACGGAGATGCATTGATCCCTGCCGCTCCTCCTTCGCCTCGTTCTCTGTTTTCATGCTCGAAGACTCCGAAATCGTCGGCTTTCTTGAAGATGAGACCGACGATTTCTATGAAGAGAGCTCTGCAATCGCTGGATAAACTGGATGCTAACTAAGAAAGCAGAGCTAGTTAGGACAGTCTTTTGCATGCCTCCCCCCTAGACTTACGGGCAAGAGAGGAATTTGGTACCAGACTGGGGAGAATATGGGTCTCACTCTCCCAGCTTCAGCTGAAGCTGACTTTTCCAGTCTGGTAGACGCATCCAGGAGACATAGCCTTCACACGGCTAAGATTACTTGGGGTCTTTCAGAGTTGGATCATCTCCTCAAGGGACTATTTCACATTCTAGAAGTCTTTAACTTTCTAGATTGGTCCCTTGGGGTGATGTCCAAGAAGGCTCATGCCCCTGAAGGGCTAGAACCGGATGTACTCCTGGCAATTTGTCATGTATTGACAAGGCGGTGCAAGACGGCTCAGGGGAAGTTTCTTCCTTATTTGGAGCAGGTCTCTTGAAGAAGAGATCTGTGTTAGCGCTTTCTTGACGAAAGCAGTGTCACATTCACAAGAGCAGCTTTGTTATTCGCCCCTAGATCTGATTTTTCTTTCCCGTCCACAGTTGGTGAAGGATATTTCCGATCTCTGACGGAGAAAGCGACTCAGGATCTTCTCCTGCAATCGTCCAGGAAGAAGAGACCAGTGATGGTGGGAGAAAAGAAAGTGGCGTCTACTCCTGTTCGGCCCCTTTCGAGGTGGCCCTCCACTAGAGTTAGTACGCTAAAAGGAAAACGACCGAGAAGAGAGGTCGAGCCTCGTTCCGCCCCTTTAAAAGGGGAAAGTGAAGTGGCGCTCCTCCAAACACCAGTAGGTGCCAGGCTCCGGGGATTTGCGGAGGCCTGGACTCACATCGACACAGACCCTTGGTCGATGTCGGTTCTTCAGAAGGGATATCTCATTCCTTTCCTGGACAATCCTCCCCTGACGTCAACTCCGAGGGAATTGTCCGCCAATTACAAGGACCCTGTGTTGAAAGATACTCTTCAACAAATGGTGGATCAGATGTGGGACAAGAGAGCTATAGAACTTGTGCTGGATCAAAGCTCCCCGGGGTTTTACAATCGTCTTTTCTTGGTTGCGAAAGCCTCGGGGGGCTTGGAGACCAGTTTCTGGATGTCAGCGCTCTGAACAAGTTTGTTCAAAAACAGAAGTTCGCCATGGAAACCTCTGCTTCAGTCCTGGCGGCTCTTCGCCAAGGGGATTGGATGGTGTCTCTGGATCTCCAGGACGCCTATTTTCACGTCCCGATCCATCCTTCGTCGAAGAAGTACCTCCGTTTCATGACGGGGGGAAGGATCTTCCAATTCAGAGCCTTGTGCTTCGGCCTGTCTACGGCGCCTCAGGTTTTCACGAACCTTTTGAAAAAATGTGGCGAGATGGCTTCATCTGAAAGGAATCAGTATATCTCTATACCTAGACGACTGGCTTATCAGAGCAAAGTCAGAGGAACAGTGTTTGGAGGACCTGACTGTGACACTAAACCTAATAAAGACTTTAGGATTACTCGTGAACCTCGAGAAGTCCCAACTGATCCCCCACCAGCCAGAACTTGGTCTATCTGGGGATTCGGATGGATTCTCGGGGTTTTCGAGTATTTCCTTCTCAAGAGAGACTAGCGAGAGGTTTAGAAAAGTCTCTCTCTTCCTAGGAAGGAACGGACTCGGCGAGGGAATGGTTGAGCCTGTTCGGGACCCTTTCCTCGCTCGAGCAGTTCTTTCATCTAGGAAGACTTCATCTCCGTCCTCTTCAGTTCTTCCTCAGAAGTTTCGTGGAACATGAAGACAGGACTCCTCTCGGACTTCTTTCCCATTCCAGATCTGATAAAACGACATCTAGAATGGTGGTTACTCCCACTGAGGGAAAACAAAGGTACTTCCCTGGAAATACAGAGCCAAACCTTGTATTGTTTTCCGACGCGTCGGAAAAAGGTTGGGGAGCAACTTTGGGAAAGAGAGAAGTGTCAGCACTTGGAATGCTCTTCAAGTGTCCTGGCACATAAACTGCAAAGAACTGCTAGCTGTACACCTAGCTCTAAAGAGCTTCGAACCGTTAGTATGCAACAAAAATAGTACAAGTGAATGCGGACAATACAACCGCTCTGGCATACATTCGGAAGCAAGGAGGTACTCACTCGTATGCCCTTTACGAACTCACAAGAGATCTGCTGTTGTGGACTTCCAAAGGAACATCTCTCTCTTGACGAGGTTCGTTCAGGGGAGTAAGGAACGTACGAGCGGACAGGCTGAGCTGGAGGAACCAGCTTCCTTCATACCGAGTGGACCCTCCACTCAGAAGTTTGCCTCAAGCTCTGGTCTCTTTGGGGAACTCCTCATGTCGACCTCTTTGCCACGTTCCTCTCGAGGAGGACTGAAGTCTTCTGTTCAGTAGTAGAAGATCCCAGAGCTCTAGCAGTAGACGCCTTCCTACTAGATTGGTCTCAGGTAGACGTTTACGCATTTCCCCCATTCAAGATTCTAGGACAAGTACTCAGGAAGTTTGTGACTTCAAAGGGGACAAGAATGACCCTGATAGCCCCCTTTTGGCCAGCTCAAGAATGGTTTCCAGAGGTACTGGAGTGGATAGTAGACTTCCCCAGATCCCTTCCACAAAGGAGGGATCTTCTCAGACAGCCACACTTCGAGAGGTTTCATCAAAACCTCCCCGCTCTCGCTCTGACTGCCTTTCGACTATCGAAAGACTTGTCAGAGCGAGAGGCTTTTCTAGTAAAGCAGCAAGCTCGATCGCTAGAGCCCGGAGAACTTCCACTATCCGGGTTTACCAATCCAAGTGGGAAGTTTTTAGAAGGTGGTGTAAGTCAAAGAAGTTGTCCTCCTCCAGTACCTCTGTAACAGAAATAGCTGATTTTCTGTTATTTCTAAGGGAAGAATCGCAGCTCTCCGTAGCCACGATAAAGGGCTATAGAAGTATGCTATCGGCCGTATTTAGGAATAGAGGCCTAGATTTGGGAAACAATAAGGATCTGCATGATCTGATTAGGTCGTTTGAGACCAAGAAGTCTAGAATGACTTCTCCCCCTAACTGGAATCTAGACGTAGTGCTGAAGTTCTTGGCTTCAGAGAGATTTGAACCCTACATTTGCCTCGTTTCGTGATATAACGAGAAAATGTTTATTCCTTTTGTCTCTGGCAACGGCAAAAAGGGTTAGCGAACTGCACGCCCTTAGTGACAAAGTCGGGTTCAATATAGATTCAGCCATCTGTTCCTTCAAGGAATTATTCTTAGCGAAGAATGAAAACTCCTTCGAACCCCTGGCCGAGAAACTTCGAAATAAAAGGATTATCGGGTCTCGTCGGCAGGGAACCAGAGAGGTCTCTTTGCCCAGTAAGGGCATTAAAGTTTTACTTAAAGAAAAAGGAACAGTTGGGAGGTTCTAGACAAGGCCTCTGGTGCTCAGTGAAGGATCCATCAAGACCTATGTCTAAGAATGCCTTAGCCTTTTTGTCAGGAACGTAATTATGGACGCTCATAAGGCTTGCACGGATGATTCTTTAAAACTCCTGAGAGTAAGAGCTCATGAAGTGAGAGCAGTGGCGACGTCTCTCTTTTCAGAGAAATATGTCGCTGAAGAATATCTTGGAAGCGACATATTGGAGATGTAATTCTGTGTTTGCGGCTCACTATTTGAAGGACGTGCGTGTGACCTATGAAAAATGTTTTTCATTAGGTCCTTTTGTGTCTGCGGGCACAATCCTGGGTACAGGAGCTTACAACAATCCTTAAAATTTTTTTTTTTACTACTTAAGTCTTATAGATATGTTCTAGACTTTCTGCTGAACAGGTGCAGTTGCCGCACAAGCGGCCAGTCACTTCAGTTCAGTAAGGAACTCTTGTGATATCTTGTAATAGATAAAATTTTTTTTGAAATTATTGTGTGCTTGTGCATTGTGTTTTGAGTTACGGTTGTTGCGAAGAGTTGGGGATAACTCTGAGCAATTTTTAATACTAACATGGTGGTTAGGATCAGGTGGTCGGGATTGGTTGTGTGCTCCTTAATAAGGTGTGTTGTCATGTAAGTGGATCAGCACCCATTGACAAAGTCCTTTTAGGCTCTGCCGAGTAAGTGGATAAGACCCTTCGGCAGACCCACAAGAATTCTTGGCCATAGATCACATATCTCGCTAAAGTTTCTTGAGGTGATGCAGACTACGGGGCAAACACCCACGAAGTCTACCACCTATCAGGTAGTAACCAAGGTTTTTAATTTATACCTACAACAGATGTTTTTTACCTGTATAGTTCCTATTCCTAGTAGCTGTCTCTTACCCTCCACCGAAGGGTGCCAATCAGCTATGTATATATCTGACAGGTAGTTGATTGTATGAAAATGATATTGTTATAATACAATAAGTTTCAATACATACTTACCTGGCAGATATATACGATTAGGGCCCACCCAGCCTCCCCGCATGGAGACAGGTGGAAGAGAAAATATATGAGTAGAAAACGGAATGGTTCCTAGTCCTGCCGCCCAGGGCAGGCCGGTAGATCACCTGACCTACCTGTAGCGAGTGGCGCGAAATTTGAATTTCTGTCGGGACGACGGAGTCTTAGCTATGTATATATCTGCCAGGTAAGTATGTATGAAACTTTATTGTATTATAACAATATCATGTTTACACCGGGAAGAGCGAGGCCACAGCGCAGTGATCGTGAGGGGCATACCCGCACGATCCCGTCACGACGCCGTATGTACCAGGCACGATCTTCGGACTGACCAGGACGTACGCGCAAGTGGCAGGAGGAGACCGAGAGGGCTGTTGCTGTTCCCCCTCCTTAAGGGGGAGGTTCTCGGAATATGCTCTTGTTCGAAGGGCTTAACGGTCCTACTCTGCAAGATGCTGTGACTTCCGAGATCCAGAGGAACTTTGCCGAGGTTATGGCGCTGATTCGTCAGCACAACGACCTCGGGGAAGGATCGCCGCTCCCACCAGCAGAGCCACGTCTCTGCTCGAGTCGTTTTGGGGCCCGAGAGGGAACCCAAACCGACGGTGGGTCTGCCGCGATCGGAGCTTGCCGACTGTGTTGAACCAGGTAGTCTCTCGTCTCCGGACAAGAAGGCTCTCTCAGTTCTGGCCGGTCGAACAAGCTACTTCCACCTCCTTTACTGCGACAGAGGCGTTTCTACGTGTCTTCGGACACCGTATTTGAATACCCCTTCGGTCCTCCTGAGAGGTTTCGACCTCGACGAGGACTGGAATGAGTCGGAGGACGGTATCGGCTCTCTCCTGTCAGGTGTCGATCAGCCCCACCCAGACGACGTTCACAGTGGCGGCAGACCCGTACCTACAGTATGAGTTCGTAACCCTCCTCGGGAAAACGTTTTCTCCTGACGATACGTTTTCCCAGACTCTGAGAGGCCATCGCCGTAAGGCGATGGCTGCTCCTTTTCTCTATCCAACTGCTAGTTCGCTGGGAAGGCGAGCCAGTATCCAATCCTCCCCCATTCCCTCTCTCCTTACGGCTACGAGGGAAAAGGGGAGGGATCCTACAGAGATTTCTCTGTAAGATCCCACGTTAGGGACTGCACTACCGGGGGGACCTTCGGGTCCTACCTGACGTAAGCCCCGGTCGTTGAGGAGGGATCCTGCCCCTTTCTCAATTTCTACGGGAATCGAGAGGACCACCAGCCGATATCGTTTGACGAATTCGGTGGGGTTTCGCAGAGTGCTTAGAATTCTACGGAACTTTCTAGCGCACTCAGAGTGTTCGAGTTTTGTACGATCTCCAAACACTTAGGCGAGACCACGGTCCAAAGTGAGCGAGAATCCCCGATAATTGTTACAAGATAATCGGGAACCTCGCCTATGCTCGAATTCCTGTATTCTGGAGAGGGAGGCTTCAACCTTCCGGACTCACCAGTGGTAGCTTACACACTCCCCCTAGAAACCCCCCCCAAGAGGCGGCGCGAGCGCTAAACCACGCCCCCTTGGCGGTGCTATCAGAGACGAGCGGGTTGACTCGGCAAAAGTAGTCAAACAATTTTGAAGTTGACTTCGGCATAGAAGGTTCTCTTTTCCCTCCCGCTCTGCCCACTGCTAAAATATGAAGAGGCAAATTCTTTCCTACGTGGATGTTCATCGGCTGAGTGACGACTCCAGCGAAGAGGAGAATGTAGACCGTAACAAAAAACGTCCACATCGACTGCAGGAAGTGAAATGCCTTCAAATTCTGATATCGTGAATATGTTACTCCACAACAGAATCAAACTCTCATGAAAATTATTCAGAAAGGGTAAGGTTTTAAATTCTGTTTTTACAACGAAACCGGCATATGGAAAGCAGCGGATTTAGAATTATGACGTCACAAATGCAAATGGCGGCCCACATACGTAAGTTTGTTATTGTTTTGAATGGTTGGAGCAGCCAGTTCCGAACGTAGCGTAACTGAGTAAGTAGCGTAAGCAAGCATGCATGATTACTACATGAAATAATGGTAGAAAACCAATTAAATGCTCCAATTTATATATAACAAGCTTATAACTAGGTATACAATACAAATTGCTTGCTTGACACATCAAAACCACGTAGCTTAATAGGTAGTAGGCTAGGCCACAGGTAAGTTAAGCTGTTCGAGTTCACGTTTCTCATTTTAACCTATCGATGCTAGCCTAAGGCCCTGGGGGGCGATCTGCAAAGGGTTACATAGAAGCAGGTCTAGATTGATGTTAATAATAACAGATACATACCTTACATAGTCACTTAATAAGGCCCTGAATTAACCTAAGAAGGCTATTTGAGTCGTGAACCCCTTTGCTTGACTTCAGCCTTCTAGGTCCGCTGCTGTCCATATTTACGATACCTGTTGAATAAACACTTTAATTAAAGGTTGGTAAATAAATCACTGATATAAAACATTCAACTCGGCAGAAGTGGTTCACCTGCTAAGAAGAATGAGGCTCCCCCTCCTACTAAAACGCTCGAGACGATCACCTGAATTACCTGAAAGTGCAAATTTAGACCTCTTTTCCTTTTATAATAATGAAGATGAAAGTGATTATGAAGATTTCAACCTTCTTACCTTCCATAAACCCATTCCTTCATATATTTCCACCAATTTCAAAGCTGAACCATCTTTTCATAGAGAAGGGAAAATTCAATTGAATAACTCACTAGTAGCATTAACTTTCAGTGAAGGCCATAGTGATAACATTGATAAATTCTTTGTAAGTAGTCAAAATAAGGAGTTTTCAGACTTTTTTTAAATTAATAATACTCCAAAGTTGAATTTCTGGCCTGAAGGTAAGATATTTGATGACACTCACAAGAGAAAATTTTTCTATGACATAGAAAATATTAAGAATAGTATTTCTGCCTTTCAAGGGCATGCAGCACTGGCACACATAGTGTACCCCTCCAAAGTAAATGACATTGAGTTCTTGTCCAAGATTATTATTGGTCCCCTAAGGAAGAGCATAGACCTTATACAAAATTTGATAAGGAATTTCAGAAGTAGAGCACTTCCTAGATACCACCAGGAAGAGATAAGAGATCTCATAATCAAAGCAGACATTAAAGAAGTTTGGAATTTAACTGAAGACCAAAAACAGCCATTGCTGCCTGCTTTCGTAAGGGTCCCCTCCTCAGAGGAGGGGCAACAAACTTCAGGGTAGGAAATTCAACTTTGGGGGCAGATTTCAGGGAAGAAGGTTCAGTTCCTCAAAGGTACCCTAGCTTCAGATTCAAGTCTCAGCCGCTTAGAAGAGGTAATAGGCGAGGTGGGTACAGGGGGGGGAGGTCCCAAAATGGACAAGCGAATAGTTCAGGAGCCAGAGAAAGGAAATAAAAATAAATCATTCTCTATCCTAGAAATTGAGCCTTGCTCCACACCAGGTCAAAGAGAGGTTTTTTCAGCACTAGTTTTTTATGCACCAGAGCACAATAAGCTTCACTCAGCGCCAGACCAAGATGTTTGCTCAGCACCAGAACATGAGTTTTTGTCGGCACCGGTTGATAACGAGGTTCACTCGGCACCATTTGATAATGATTTTGCCCGCACCAGTTATAATGAGCTTTGCTCCGCACCAATTAATAATGAGCTTTGCTCCGCACCAGTTAATAATGAGCTTTGCTCTGCACCAGACCACCATGACATTGGGCCTAATGCTATAAATAAGGATAGAAGTCAAGAGACCTTGCCTTTGGACTCAAACCCAATGAATAACTACTCCCAGAGCCCCCCAGCGAGTAGGATAGGTAAGTCATTACTAATGAACATTGATAGTTGGAGAAAGCTTCCTAATGCCTCTTTTGCTTGTAGAATTATCAATGAAGGGGTGAGAATTCCATTTAATAATAAACTAAAAGCCCAGAGATCATTAAAAAGGGTAGGTAAAGATAGATTTTATTCAACTAACAAGCGGAAAATATTGGAAAGAGAATGTGACAGACTGCTAAAACTAGGAGTCATAGAGCAGATCCCCAGAACTTCCTTTACTTTTCCAACCACATATTTTATAAA
>NC_061093.1:11669273-11688547 GCF_015104395.2 Macrobrachium nipponense
CCCCAGGCTGTGTCGGTGACGCCGTCTGCCGCTTCTAGGGCCGGTCGCCGCCGTACCGAGGAGGGGTATGCCGCCGCCGCCTGTGTTTTCTTCGTGTTGCCTGCCCCAGACTTCCGCTGTTCCAGCAGCTCGCCCCTAGACCGGCCGCCAGTACCAGGCGCTGGCTGCCGATGATTCTACGAGGCGATGGCTGGGCCTGCCGTACCTGTCGCTGATGTGGTTCCCGCTACTGGCTTGGCTGTCCCTTTTGTGTTTACCGCTGCCGCTGTTCCTGCCGCTCCTGAGCTGGTTGCTGTTTCCTGTCGCTCCTGGTTCCTTGCGCCTGTCCATGCTGGTCCTGCCCATGGTGTGTCTTCCCCAGTCCCAGGTCCTTCCGGACAGGTGCAGTCGGGCCGTGTGTGCTTCGGCAATAGGCCCGACTCCGGCCTGGATGGAGGACCTGACGACTGTCCTGCGTGAGCTGACGAAGAAGAGGAAGGTGTCATCTTCGTCTTCGTCTGCTGCTGCCTCTTCCCCTTCGACTTCTAAGGCCCATAAGCCGAAGAAGAAGAAGGCTGCCTCTCCCCCCTAAGAAGTCTCCTTCGGGAACTTCTAAGGGCCCGTCCCACCTCGGTGGGACGGGGGTCCTTCTGCTGGTCCTCCTGCTCCTTCGGGAGCGGGGCCCGTCTCCCCTTCCGTAAGGAAGAGATAGACTGGGGACCAGGAGGAGTATCGGTTAGCTCTGGTACTTCCTCGCCTGGTGCTAGCGGCGATGCCGCTACGCCAGGTTCCGGCTCGGTCTCTCGTTCGCGGGAGATCCCGAGTGTACGCTCTCCCTCGGGAGACCGTGCAGCCAAGTTTCGGCGCCAGAGTTCGCTCGGCGCCAAGACCACGGCACGGAGCAGAAGGCTGGCGAGAACCGCTCAGGTGACTCTCGCCAGGCCAGCGGCCGCTCTCGCAGCGACCAGCTGGTAACCGGGGTTTTTCCCCCTAAGAAGACTCCTTCGGGAACTTCGAAGGGCTCGTCACACTCCGGTGTGACGGGGGGTTCTTCTGCTGGTCCTCCTGTTCCTTCGGGAACGGGGCCCGTCTCCCCTTCTGAGAAGAAGAAGAAGACGGGGACCAAGGGTGTGCTGGCTACCGCTGGTACACCCTCGCCTGGTCTTGGCAGCTCTGCTGCTAAGCCAGGTACCGCTCGGTTTCTCGTCCGCGAGAAGTTCCGAGTGTACGGTCTCCTTCGGGTGACCGTGCAGCCAAAGTTAAGACGCCTGAGTTCGCTCAGCGTCATGACCGAGGCACGGAGCAGAAGACTGTCGAGAGCCGCTCAGGTGACTCTCGCCAGGCCAGCGGTCCGCTCTCTGCAGAGCGACCAGCCGGTACCTCGGGTGGACGTGACGGTCTCTGACCGGCCACGGGTTGAGGCTGGGAAGAGGTCCCCAGGTCCCCTCGACCGACGGTACCAGCCTCGGCTGGTACCAGCGGTTTGACGTGCCGTGAGGACGCTCACCGGTCTCACCGCGAAAGTGAGCTCTGCAGGTCACCTGACCGCCGCTCCCACAGGGACCGGGCGGATACGATGACCAGCAGCAGCTCGTCTGACGCACGGGACCAGGGTCGACGTGCTCAGTCGAGCCGCTCGCCACAGGTGAGCGGCACGGCCAGGCCTGCAGATCGATCCCCACGCGGTTGGTGATCGGCTGCAGCCCCCCACGTACGCTGGTCCTGCCAGCGAGCGGGGGGGGGGGGGGGGGGAGCGTCAGGTCTGTCTCTCCACTACCTTCAACTTCCTCGGGCTACACCGGGAAGAGCGAGGTAGCTAGGAGTGATCGTGAGAGGTGCGCCGCTCACGATCCCGTCACGACGCCGCACGTGCCACGTATGGTCTTAGGACCAACCAGGACGTACGCGCAAGTGATTGGAGGCGACCGTCAGGGGGGGGGAGGGGGTAGTGTCAGTTCTGTCTCTCCGATACCTTCAACTTCCTCGGCATATCGCAGGAAGAGCGAGGTATACAGGAGTGATCGTGAGAGATGCGTCGCTCACGATCCAGTCACGACGCCGCACGTGCCAGGTATGGTCTTACGGACCAGCCAGGACGTACGCGCAAGTGATTGGAGGCAACCGTCAGGGATCTGTTGCTGGTCCTTCTTCTGAAGGAGGAGGGTCTTGGGAGCTGCTCTTGTTGGAGGGACTGGATGGTCCTACTCCTCAAGACGCTGTAACTTCCGAGATTCAGAGTAACTTTGCCCAGGTTATTGCACTGATTTGTCAGCACAACGACCTGGGGGAAGGATCGCCGCTCCCACCAGCAGAGCCCATGTCTCTGCTCGAGTCGTTTTGGGGCCCGAGAGGGAACCCAAACCGACGTGGGTTTGCCGCGATCGGAGCTTGCCGATTCTGTCTTGAACCAGAGTCTCTCGTCTCCGGACAGAAGGCTCTCTCAGTTCTGGTCCGGTCCGTCGATCAAGCTACTTCCACCTCCTCTACTGCGACAGCGGCGTTTCTACGTGTCTTCGGACACCGTATTTAAATACTCCTCCGGTCCTCCTGAGAGGTTTTTCGACCTCGACGAGGATGGAATGAGTCGGAGACGGTATCGGCTCTCTCCTGTCAGGTGTCGATCAGCCCCACCCAGACGACGTTCACACCCCCCAGTGGCGGCAGACCCTTACCTACAGTGAGAGTTCGTAACCCTCCTCGGGAAAACGTTTTCTCTTGACGATACGTTTTCCCAGACTCTGAGAGGCCATCGCCGCAAGGCGATGGCTGCTCCTACTCTTCTCCAACTGCTAGTTCCACTGGGAAGGCGAGCGAGTATCCAATTCCTCCCCCATTCCCTCTCTCCTTACGGCTACGAGGGAAAGGGGAGGGATCCTACAGAGATTTCTCTGTAGGATTCCACGCTGGGGACTGCGCTACCGGGGGACCTTCGGGTCCTACCTGACGTAAGCCCCGGTCGTTGAGGAGGGATCCTGCCCCATTCTCGATTTCTACGGGAATCGAGAGGACCACCAGCCGATATCGTTTGACGAATTCGGTGGGGGTTTCGCAGACTGCTTAGATTTCTACGGAATTTCTAGCGCATTCAGAGTGTTAGAGTTTCTTACGATCTCCAAACACTTAGGCGAGACCACGGTCCAAAGTGAGCGAGACGAGAATCCCCGATATGTTACACGATAATCGGGAACCTCGCCTATGCTCGAATTCCTGGAATTTCTAGCATTAGGAAGAAGACTGCTGCTGAAAGAAGACTATCTCACAATAGGCGACCAACCTGGAATAGAGAAGTACGGACGGGAATATCCAGTTTGGCTTGAACTATCGTCTTAGTATTCTGTTCACCATTGAAGCTTTCCTTCGAGGAAGACTTCATTACTCTCTTTGATAGAGACTGAAGGTGGTCGATCTCCAATCCTTATTTTGTTTTCTTGAAGGAAAGAATTTAGGATGGAGATCGTTGTTCAGAATCCTACAAATATACTACGTATATTAACCTCGCGACATGATTCTGCTAAGCAGTTGAATGGTCCGAGGGGTAGGCGCATATCCTGGTTATTCTACGGATTGCGACTTAGACGAAAAGTATTCTAATTGAAACTGCAACTCGGGGTTGCCTGCAACCTCCCAGGAGTTTCCAGTTTCAATTTTATATACTTATGGTGTGTCACACAACACCATTTAAGCTTTTATATTTACCGAAATTCGTTTCGCATAAATATAATTGCTCGAGCATATCTTTTTATGTTCGGTGGTTCTAGCCGAACGCATTCCTTCGTGGAAAGGATTACTTGGCAACTCAGGATGACGAGTCAGCGACAGCTACTGCGTATTGAATTGCCCAAGGCATTTCAGTACCAGCTGCCGCTTTGAGATGGACGGTTTGGTTATGTCTTTCTCACCTGCTTTGATTGAATACCAACCGTATCTCTGCCCAACAATCACGGACTTAAGTCTCTGATTAACGGGGGATTCTCGCATACATGAATGACCATCTACTGCTGTGACACTAGTATTCATCGTCTTCGGTATTGCGAGAATTTTAAACAGAGATATCTATTCGACTCTCATCTTTCTGTTTACCGCACGGTAACAGAATTCTGTAATAGTCTCTTGCTGCATCGTATCTCGATAATGCGCATGATTTTTGCGGATTGAGTTTGTCCTCAAAATATCTTGTTTTTTCCGACCCGGCATACAAACTTTCGGTCCTTTTACATAGGAAGGTACTAGCGGTCGTAAGCTTGCGAACCAAGGGGTTCGGCTAGTTACTGCTTGTCCGACAGGCGCGCGCTGTCGCGCTGGGGAGTAAACAATCACTTTTGCTTTTCGTCCTCACAGCGGTGGACGTGGTGTGTTTCGACGCTCGCTGCCGCTTCTCGTCGGTGCTTTCTTAAGTATTGGTTGTGTTGTGTATGAAAGGTGTAATTGTAAGTACAATCATTCTCTCTTTTCATATTAATTCACCTAAATTGTTTATGATGGAATCTCCTCGCCTCGCTAACCCCACGGAGACTCTGCCCGGGTACCGCAGGGCGTAAATGCGGAGTTTCCGCTCTTTCCCGGAGATAGACACTCATATTTTGTGTGCTCGGTGTCGGGGCGCGAATGCACCCGAGCCGAGCCTTGTGCTGTGTGTAATGATTGGTAGGAGGCGCAGTGGACTTTTGGTATGAGGGCAGGAAAGAAGCGAAGGCCTGGCAAAGTAGTCGTCGGAAAGCTCTCCCGCGACTCCTTTGTGCGGACACTTCGTCTTCTTTCCTGCCGCCGCTCAACTTCCATGTCTCGCGCCTATCCCCTTCGGGGGGGGTGTCCTAGGTCTTCTCTTCTCTGACTTGTTTCGATTGGGAGGAGGGCGCTAGTATACCCTGACGTCCAGTGTACTCTGGGTCCTCTATACGCGTTCGTCTTCGCGCGAGCTGGTAAGGATCCCCCTAATCCACTCCGATTTTGCCTCCTCAGGTGCGGTTGCCGCGAAGGTATGACCTCGACAGGTTTGGGCACGTTGGGGTGCCAGGCGTGCCGAGTGTCCAGGGGCTGCTCTAACCACTCGGCCTGGCGCCGTGGCGGTCACCCATGCAACGGGTCCTCGACCCCACCCGACCCCTTACAACACCGGCTAACGCTTCCCTCCCTCACCTGGTGTACAACCCCAGCACGCGGTCTCTGTGACGACCCAAACATCGTTGCAAGGGGGCCAGTCGCCGTAACTCGGGGGAGTGTGATGCCGCCACCTGGGTTTGCCGTGCTGCCGCGACCGGACTTTTCGGTGCCCGAAGAGCTAGCCCCTGGAACCTCCCACCGGTACCTAGGATGTCTGTGCCGCTGGTCTGCCCCTCTGTACCGCCTACACAGTCTACCGTACCTGCCCTTGACCACTGCTGCCGTTCCTGTACCTGCTCCTGCTGTCGCGTCTGCCGTTCCTGTGATGCCTGCACCTGCTGATGGTTGTTCCTGTTCCTGGCGCCGCTGCTCCCGATGCTGATCTGTTCGGACAGTGCGTCCGGCCCTGTTTTTCTTCGTCACAGGCAAGCCCCGACTCCGTCCCTGGATGACAGATCTGACTCGGTCCTGAGAAGGTTTGACGAAGAAGAAAAGAGAGGAGTAAGGTGTCGTCGTCGTCTTCATCTCTTCTTCGTCGTCGTCGTCGTCCTGCCGCCTCTTCCACTTCTCTTCTAAGGCTCCCCGCCGAAGACGAAGAAGGTCGCCTCCCCCCCAATAAGAGTCTCTTCGGGAACTTCTAAGGGCCCGTCTCTCGCTCTGGTGAGACGGGGGTGTCTCCGCTGGTCCACCCTCTCCTTCTGGTTTCAGACCCGTCTCTTCTGTTCTTCCGCAAGATGAAACTACGGGACCAGAGGTGCCGGCTAACACCGGCACTCCTCAACCTGCTGTCAGTGGTTCGGCCACAACAGCAGGTCCGTCTCGGGGCCTCGAGTCCGTTTCCGCGAGAGGTACCGAGTTACGTCGCCTACCGAGCGACCGTGTCAAGCCTGAACCATACCTCTGGTCCGCTCAGCGTCAGGTTTCACGGCACGGAGCGGAAGAACTGGTGACAGCCGCTCACGAGGCGACTTCTCACCAGAACCAAGCTCTCGCTCTCCGCGGCGAGCATTGGCTTACCCGGGCGGACCTGTGACGTCCAGGACGCCCACGGCTGAGGCTGGGAGAGGTCCCCCCGTTCGCCGGCACCAGTCCACGCTGGTACCAGCGAACTGACGCCCGTGAGGATACCCGCAACCGATCTCACCGTGACAGTGGAGCTCGCACGGTCCGCCTGACCGTCCTCTCATAACAGAGAGCGATCGGTACGGCGAACCAGCACCAGCTTTCCTCTGACACACGAGACCGGGGCACCGCTGTTCCTCGGTCCCGCCGTTCTCCCAGAAGCGCGACGGCTCGCTAGGTCTGCCCAGCTGCGATCTGCCACTGCGGTTGGGCGATCGCCTGCAGTCTTCCAAGCCCGCTGGTTCTGCCAGCGAGCGAGGAGGAGCGTCATGTCTTCCTCTCCCATACCTTCAACCTCCTCGGGTTTACACCGGGAAGGGCGAGGTATTGAGAGTGCTCGTGATGGGTGGCGCCCTTCGAGTATCGCCACACGTCGTCGTACGCTACCAGGCTCCGGTTCTCGGACCAGCCAGTTCGTACTCACAGGTGTTTGAGGAACCGAAGGGGTCCTGTCGCGCTCCTCCTTCCTTGGCGGAGGAGGTCTCGGAGGTGCTCCTGTTTGAGGGACTGGACGGTCCGACGCCGCAGGACGCACAAAAAAAAGTCACTCCTGAGATCCAGAGGAACTTTGCCGAGTTATTGCGCATGATTTCGTCAGCACAACGCCTCGCGGAAGGATCGCCGCTCCCACCATGCCGAGCCCACGGTTCCGGCTCGAGTACGTTCTGGCCCGAAGAGGGAACCCATACCGACGGTGGGTTGCCGCTTCTGAGCTTGCGGGACTCAGTGCGGGACCATGTTGAATCGTTGTCTCCGAAAAGACGGTTTTCGCTCAAGTCTGGCAGTCCGAGCAGCTGGCTTCCACTGACTCCTCTTGCTACGACAGCGGCGTTTTTACGTGCCATCCGAGACCCGTGCCGCCCAAAGCAGTGAACCGGAGTTAGCCAGGGCTAACTCGGTGTGTCTCTGCAGCAGCTCCTGTTCCGAGAACCGTGGTTCTCGCACAAGAGCACTCGGCCCTGGATCCTACCGCCAATGAAGCTTTCCAGGCCGTCTCTGGCTAGATCTGTGGTCCCTCACAGTATCTACGGTCGCAGCCACTGCGGGGAATTTCCCCGAAGATGACTCGCCTTCAGAGACTTTGCCATCTGGGGAGAGCCATCTCCTTTGCCTGCCACCTATGGTGAAGCCATGTTGGCCAACCTGGTTCTCCGACGAAGACGCTGTCCTTACCGGGTTTCCAGGCGGCTGTGCGTCGAAGCGCGTGGACTTCGCCCCGGACCTTTACGGATTCACTTCTCTCTTCCCAGGAAGATGGTGGAACGCTGCGGTGGACAGACGCGCCCTGACGACAGTACCGCTGGTTTCACAGGCGGTCTCGAGGCTTCTGGGCAGCCTCGGACTGCGGCAAGTCTAAGAGCTCGGCTTTAGCTCTTCCTCGGTGCTAAGACTGTAGCTTGCGTCGAAGCCCCGGGGATGACTCTGTCTTCTGCTTCTTTCGACTTCTGCAAGGGGGGCCGTAAACTCCCATCCTCCCCAGCCCTCCTCCTCCGTGGAGGGCTCCTGGGAGAAGTCGAAGAAAGGGGGTAAACGCTAGGGACTGCGTTTCCCCCTCACCTGCTGCCGGAATTGGGGGTGCCTGGCCAGCCATTGGCAACTTGGCAGCGCTACGGCGCCGAGACCTGGATTGTAAGTATTGTCTTCGGGAGGGATAATCTATACCCTTCGAATCTCGGCCTACCCCATCACCTCCAACCCGGTCCACATCAGTCCGTACTTTCCAGGTCAGCGAAGGACGTAGCCTGAGGACAAGAGGATCAAGACCATGCTGAGCAAGAGAGCTGTAGAATCGTCACGGATCATTCACCGGGCTTTTACAGTCCGAATTCTTCCTGGTGGGAAAGTCTACGGGAGGCTGGCGCCGGTTTGATATTCTCTCTCCCTGACGTTTTTTCGCCAGACCCGGTCACGATGGAGACGGCACGCTCAGTGCTCGACTCCATCAGGGAAACGCTTTCATGCTTTCAGGTTTGACTTGAAGATGCGTATTTCCAATACCCCATTCATCAGTCTCCAGAAAGTACCCATCCGCTTCATCCTCGACGGTACAGGTGTCCATTCAGGGCACTTTGCTTCGGTCCTCTCAACCGCCCCACAGGTTTTCACGCGAGTGTTCACTCGGGTGTCTGCTTTGGGCCCATTCGACACGGTGACTACGTCTGATGAGGTATCTCGACGATTGGTTAGTCCTGGCGAGCTCACCGCTCGCCGTTGCTACAGGACAGGGGATCGACTGCTCGAGTTCTGTCCACGATCTGGGGGATCGTTGTGACTTCGAAAGTCCGATCTCGAGCCCAAGCAGAAGATGAAGTACCTGGGTATGCTGATCGACACGTAGCAGGGCGAGTCTGGGGTTCCCCGCATACTCGCGGATCAGCAGGTTCAGGGAGGCAGCCAACCATTCCTGTCCTCGGCAGGAACAGGCAGCTCAGCGTGGCAGTCGGATCGGACACCTTTCCGTCAATCGAGAAGTTAGTCCCTCACGGGCGTCTTCCACCTGCGGTCTCTTCCGTGGAGCTAAAGTAGAGTTGTGTCACAGGCGATGGATCCCCCAAGCTTTACAGTGTCAGCCAGAGTGAGCAGGACCTAGCTGTGGCTGGACGACAGGAACCTCTAAGAGGAGTGCCCCTGCGCACGGTCCCCCCCCGGACATTCAGCTGTTCTCAGACGCAATCGACCGAGGGATGGGGCGCACACCTGGGAGGAGTTGCTGCCTTCAGGAGTGTGGACGAGAACGACAAGCACCTTCACATCAAATGTACTCCTGGAACTCCAAGGCAGCGTTCTCGCTCTCCAAGAGTTTCAGACCGCTGATTGACACTCATTTTGTGTGATGTGCGACACCACCACGGTGGTTGCTTCCGTCAACAAACCAGGGGGAACTACGTGTCTCTCCCGTTGTACAGTTTGAACATCGGCCAGGTGCACGAGTGGGCCGAGGCACACTCAATAGAGCTTCGGCAACGCTACATTCCAGGGACGAGGAATGTAGTAGCAGGACCGACGCTCAGCCGCGTCGGGATCAGGTGATAGGACCTGAATGGTCTTACACCAGGGACCGTGGCGAAAGGCTCTCTTCGAACCTGTGGGGTCGACCAGTCGTGGTATCTTGTTCGCCACCACGGCAACAACAGGAAGCTCCAGGTGTTCTTCTCTCGCCGTGCCGGACCCATGGCAGCTGCAGAGGAGCTCTTCACACTCCGTTGGACACCTCTTCGCCTATTCCTTTCCCTCCGTTCAGCCTATTCGCAAGGTGATCAGTCGAGCACTGGTCACCCGCGAATCTTCAGGATGATCCTGGTGGCTCCAAATGCCACAGGCCATTTGTATCCGGACTTCTGGCTCTTCTCGCAGGAGAACCGAGAGAGATTCCCCCTTGGCCACAACCTTCTCGCCAGCCACACCGTCGAGCGGTACCACCGAGCAGTCCACCAGTCTCTACGGTCTTCACACGGCTGTCTGTATCCCACATCTCTTGCGAACGAGAGGCTTTTTCTCAGTAGCGCAGCAACAGAGATGGCTGGAAACGTTCCGTCAGTCCTCTGCAGCTGTGTACCAGGGGAAATGGGCCTCTTCATGTGGTTGGTGTCGTAGACGGGGTCATCTCCCTCTCAGAGCCACTCTCAGCAGGTAGCGGATTTCCTCGTTTTTCTTCGCCGAGAGAAGCTCCTCTCAGGTCCCCACGTCAAAGTATACAGACGCCTTGGCGCTCGTCCTGCAACTGAGGGCTTTGGACATCTCGACTCTTCGAGATCTCCTTGCTATGAGGAGCTTCGAAGGTCTTGCCCACCCAGGAACTCAGGCCCCCTGCGTTGACTGACTCTCGTCCTTAGATCCTTGACTGAACGCCGTTCGAGCCATCTCCGAGAGTCGTCAGACAGGGATCTGACCCTCAGCCCCTCTTCTTTTGCTGGCCCTGGCATACGGCGAAGAGAGTAGTGGAACTTCATGTCTTTTCCTATGATGTACGCCACTCCAGGGGATGGGGATTCTGTGCCGCTCGATTTCGTCCCGAACTTCGTTTGCGAAGACTCAGAAAACAGTCGATCCCGTGAACGACAGGTCGAGTCATTCACGATTCCCTCCCTATTGACTTCACCGATATATGATGCGGATGAGATGCTGCTTTGTCCTGTGAGGGCGCTACGGCGCTATCTGAAGAGAGAACTCGAGACACTCAGGCCTGAGTGTCGACGCCTCTTCGTAGCACCGGGGTCACCAAGTAAAGTGAAGTTCCAAGAAACTCTTTCATGCTGTCTGCGTGGGTCATCAGGGCGATGAGTCGATGGTATTGCGACCATCCGTACTCCCGTCCGAGAGCTCCACGAAGTCAGAAGTATTGGCCCCTCGTTGGCGTTTCGTAAGAACTTCTCCGGGGCGCAGGTCCTGATGTAGGGGTCTGTCTAACCAGACTTATCCTTTAACGGTCCTTCTACCTTCGGGCTATATTGCCCACGGTCTTGGATACCTATTTCCTTTCTTGGGACACCGTGGTGGCTGCTCACAAGTTGTGTAAGCTAACCCCGACCCTCCGCACTGAACACAATCGGTCCTGGTGTGACTGGTGGATGGATGTGTGATGAGTGAGTGACTGGCTCTCTCCTTCCCTCTTTTCTCCTCCTCTACCTGTGGGCAGAGGGCCCGGTCGTCACTAACGCTGTATTAGGACGGATGCAGGTAGCTATATACAGAGCCCCATCCTATCCCTTTTCACTGGGAGTAGGGCATAATCCCACCACTTCCTTCTACAAGGGGGTGAAGTGGATGGCCTACAAGAGTCAAACCCATGACTTGGAGATTTGCTCCTGTACAGGAACATTCTTACATTGCTGGTACGAAGAGATACGCATGCTCTCTCTTAGTACTCGGTCCAGAGGTCTGACCATTGAGCCTGCGGTGCACACCCCGATCAATCGGACAGAGGCTTGGATCCCTCCCTCGCTCTTATACAGACCAGGGAGGCTTCCAGGTGGGCGAACACCAGTTCTGTTCACAAATAAGACTCAGATTCCTCCCACCAAGAAGTGAGTCTTTCCTAATGTAAAGGCCGAAGGTTTTGTATGCCGTGTCGGACACCATGCCATTTTTCTAAAATTGCATTTTTCCTAACTATACAAACCTGGGTCCTTTTCACAAGCGCCCCCCCCGACCCCCCCTCCCAGACCCCCCTCACCTCATGCCAACCCCTCAACGATCTGCAGTTTTTGGTTGGGCCAAAGCAAAAGTGCTGTGTTTACCTCCCAGTCGCGCGCGCGCGCCTTCGGACGCGTTAACTACGAACCCCTTGTTCTAGTAAGCTTAACGACCGCAGTACCTTCCATTGTAAAGGACCTCAGGTTGTATAGTTAGGAAAAATGCAATTTTAGACAATTTGTCCTATTCGAGGTGTGCAATTGTTCATTGTTCACCTCCCCGGATTAGCAGTGTATTGAAAGCATCGCCTACTCCCACACCTGGCCAGCTCTACTTCAACGTTCAGCCCATGAAGAAGCAGTTCTTCAAGCGGCTTCTCCCCTGTGTTTCATTACTGAAGAACGCCCCGCTTTCATTGCACAACGGACAGCAATGAATGCGGTTAGCGTTTTCAGTCTTTGTAAGCACAGTTTAGAATCTTGAGTTCCTTCTCTCGTTCAGCTGGAAACGTAGGGTTGCAATTCATTGCCTACCTTCGTCTTCAACGTCACATAATGTTGTTTTCTCCTTAGCTGAGATTCAACGTCTATGAGAGTTTCTTGCCATCAGGGACCTCGGTCTTTTGAAGGCAATTAACTTTCGCCTTTTGATCTTATGCATTAGAGAATCATCGCCGCGCCGTCCGACAGTCGTACTACCAAATATTTTGTTTGTTGGTCTCTCGCATAACTACTATTAAAGGGCGAAGGTCAGTGACTTACCCGATGCTTGGACAACTTGCCTCTACTGATTCGAACCATTCATTCGGCAGCTGTCAGAGCGCCCGAGTCAGTTAACGAACGAATGCTGTGGACTTAGTTTCGTTTGTTCAGAGCAATCATTACTTCGTCGTATATCTTGTCATATGAGTACTGTACATAACCAAAGTCGTAGAAAGGGATAGGTCCATACGACTATTCCCTTTCTTTTCCGTCTTCTGTAAACTGCATGACTTCTCTTGAGAGGCAAGCACAAAGGGATGGGGATTTGTTGACGCTCGATTTCGTACCGATCTTCGTAGCGAAGACTCAGACCCGCGGTAAACTGACGATTGGGTTCGATCCTTCACAATACCCTCCGCTATGACTTCACACGCCTCCGATACGAAGGCTTATGCGCTTTGTCCTGGAAGGCGCGACGAGCTGTCCAGAAGAAACTCGCACCAGGATGATTGTGGGCGCCTCTTCATCATTCTCTAAAAAAAAAAAAAAAAAGGAAGCGTTCCGCAAGAACTTCTTCTCCCGTGGCGCAGGTAATGAAGGCAGGCGCCCTGGTCCCAAAACCGGACTGCATGCACCTCCCTTCTACCTTCAGGATATTGCCCACAGTTCCTTGATCTTTTCCTTGGGAACCGTGGTCGTTGCTCAACACGTTGGTGTATTCACCCAGACCTCGGCAGGCTGACCAGCTATCGAGTCCTTGTGTGACCGTAAGAATGGCTGAGGATGAGAGTGTGACTGGCTCGCTCTCCATTTTTTTCTTTCCCTCTACCTCTGGGTAGAGGGACAAGAACGGTCGTCACCCTGCGGGTAAGGACGGAGATGCAGGTGAGCTTACTCATAGAGCACCATCCTATCCCTTCAGTAGGTATAGGAGTAATATCCACCACTTCCTCCAACAAGGGGAGAGTGGATGCCAGTTTGAGGACAAACCCATCATTTTATGAATTGCCTCTTGCAAACGGAACAAGTTCGTGCTTGCTGGTTACGAAGAGATACGCTTGCCTTCTCTTCTTAGTACTTGGCCCAGAGGTCTGACCATTGATCCTGCTGTGCACACCCCGATCAGTCGGACAGAGGTTTGGATCCCTCCCTTGCTCTTACACCAGAGGGCATCCAGGGTTGGACGAACACCAGTCTGTTCATCCAAAAAGACTCAGATTCCTCCACCAAGAAGGAGTCTTCCTATTGTTACAGACCGAGGGTTTGTATACGTATCGGAACAAATGACAATTTGTCGACACATATGCATTTTTCCTAACTATATCAAACCTGAGGCCTTTACTATAGTCCCCCCTCATGCCACCCCTCACTCTGCAACTTTTTGCATGGGCCTAAAGCAAAGTGATTCTTCACCTCTCGGGTGCGCGGGAGCGCGCACGATCGGTACAAGCCAGTTACTACCGTTCTCCCTTGTTCGATAGCTTATCGACCGTCCCAGCTGCCGCTAGTTACCTTCCTAGTTGTTAAAGGACCTCAGGTTTGTATATTAGGAAATGCAATTTTCGACAATTGTCCTTTTGGGCGGAAGTGTGTAATTGATAAATGTAAGTACTTTTTTCATTATAGTTTTGCCCTGTGCGTTCGGATACCGAGAGCGTGATTGGGCTCGGCACGAGCCTTTTATTTTGTATGATATAATGCAATGAAAGTGGATTCGCAATTGCAGTATTCTTTTCATTTGCATTACGTATTTGCATAAAATTTAATTTGGATCAATTTTCGCTTCTTATCCGGAATTGGATCCTTAGATTATTTTCTGTGAAGTGAAATCGCAAGTGCAAAAAGTATTCTGTTTTCTTTTTCATATATATTTTATGGTAGCATCATATTATTTGGATCAAGTTTTCCCGCTCTTACCCAGGGATTGATCTTTTCCCCTTTAAGTTCTATGAAGTGAATCGCAAGGGCAGTATTTCTGTTTCATTTTCATATTAACTTTTCACTTGCTGTGCGGGGGAGGTGAAGCGAAGGTGGCTCCAGAAGTCTCGGAAAGCTCTCCCGCGACTCCCTGGTATCCGATTCTTCGTCTTCCTTTGCCTGCCCCCCCGTCAGCTTCCTCGTTGTAATTTTGTATTTGGGGTCTTTCCTTGTTTCGGGTGGGGCATGTCTTCCCCCGTGCGTGAGGAACCCCTCTTACTATCTTATCTATACTACCGCAGGTGCTACATCCTGTGGGAGTACGACTGGAGCTAGGTATGGACACCCGCGGCGGCAGGGCGTTGCCTAGCATCCACGGGCTGCTGCAGCGTTCCTAGTGAGGTCTGGGCGGTACTCCACTACTACCGTTCCACGGCCGCTATGCTGCTCCCCCCCGCCTTGTCTACACTCCCCCATGCAGTTTCCGTGAACGCCGTCTACCGCTACTAGGGCCGCCGCCGTCCGAGGGGTTTGCCTGCCGCCGCCTGTTTTCTTTCGTGTTGCCTGCCACAGACTTCCGCTGTCCACAGTAGCTTGCCCCTGGAACCGAGCCGCCAGTACGCCAAGTTTCCGCTGGCTGCCGATGATCTACGGGCCGATCGCTGGCCTGCCGTACCTGCCACTGATTGATTCCCGCTGCGGATGTGATTCCCGCTGTTGGCTTGCTGTCCCTTCTGGGTCTACCCGCTGCCGCTGTTCCTGCCTCTCCTGACTGGTTGCTGTCCTGTTCGCTCCTTTTTCCTGGCCTGTCCATGCTGGTCCTGCCCACGTGTGTCTTCCCAGTCCCAGGTCCTTCCGGACAGGTGCCGTCGGGCCGTTTTGCTTCGGCTAATAGCCCCGGCTCCCTGGATGGAGGACCTGACGATTGTCCTGGCGTGAGCTGCCGATGAAGAGGAGGAAGAGAAAGCTGTCATCTTCGTCTTCATCGTCTGCTGCTGCCTCTTCCCCTTCGACTTCTACAGGCCCAGAAAAGCCGAAGAAGAAGAAGGCTTGTGACCTTCCCCCTAAGAAGTCTCCTTCGGGAACTTCTTAAGGGCCAGTCCCACCCCGGTGGTACGGGGGGTCTTCTGCTCCTTCGGGAGCGGGGCCCGTCTCCCCTTCCGTAAGGAAGAGATGACGGGGACCATAGGAGTTATCGGTTAGCTCTTGTAGCCTTCCTCGCCTGTGATAGCGGCTATGCGCTAACGCCAGTTCCGCCTCGGTCTCCATCGTTCGCGAAGATCCCGAGTGTACGTTCTCCCTCTGGAGCCGTGCAGCCAAGTTTTCGGCCGCCAGGTTCCGCTCGGACACCAGACGCCGCACAAGAGTCTGAAGGCTGGTGACAGCCGCTCATGTGACTCCTCGCCAGGCCCAGCGGCCGCTCTGGCGCAGCGACCAACTGGTAACTCGGGTTTTCCCCCCTAAGTAAGGCTCCCTTCTTCGGGACCCTCTAATGCCCGTCTCGCTCCGGCGATTCGGTGCTCTTCTGCTGGTTTCTCCGTGCTCCTCGGAACAGGGCCCGTCTCTTCTTCTACAAGGAGAGAAGACGGGACCACGAGGAGTACCAGCTTTTCGGCTGGCACTTCCCGATCGCCTTGGGTTCTAGCGGTCTGCCGCTAAACCAGTATCCGCCTCTCGGCTTCTCGTTTCGCGAGAAGTACCGAGTGGACGGTCTCTACCCGCGGGAGACCGTCCAGGCCAAAGGTCTTGCACCCGAGCTCGCTCTGGCTGTCAGACGAAGCGGGAGCAGAAGACTGGCGAGAGTCGTGCAGACCTCTCGCAGACCAGCGGACGCTCTCAGCAGCGACCAGCCGTCTGCTCTCTGACTGACGGTCCTCCGACCGGCCACTGCGCTGAGGCGGAGTGAAGGGTCCCCTACGCGGCCGGTCGGTACCAGCCTCCGCTGGTACCAGCGGCTCGAAACGCGGCGCGGAGGACCTCACCGGTCTCACTGCGACAGCAGCCTGCAGGTCACCTGACTGCCGCTCCCCGGGACGGGCGGATAGGGGGACACAGCAGCTCCTCGGCAGCACGAGATCGTGGCCGCTGTCTCGTCCAGCCCGTTTCCCTGGGAAACGGCTCGACTAGGCCTGCAAATGGCGATCGCCTGCATCCCCTCCAAGGGCCCCGCTGGTTCTTCCTTCGAGCGAAAGAGGAGCGTCATGTCTTCCTCTCCCGTGCCTGCCAAACTTCCTCGGTTTGCAGCCAGGAAGACGAGGCAAAGCGGGGTGATCGTGAGGGGCTACCACCGCACGATCCCGTCATGACGCCGTACGTACAGGTACGATCTTCGGACCGACCAGGACGTACGCGCAGTGGCAGGAGGAATCGAGAGGGGTCCTAATCGCAGCTACTCCTCCTTAAGGGTGAGGTTCTCTGGAATGCTCTGTTCGAGGGGTCCTTGACGTCCCTACTCTGCAAGATCTATTACTTCCGAGATCCAGAGGAACTTGTCGAGTTATGCGCGGATTCGTTAGCGGCAACGACCTCGGGGAAGGATCGCGCCCCCCCCCACCAGCAAGCCCACTTATCTGCTCGAGTCGTTTTGGGCCCGAGAGGGAACCACCAACTGACGGTGGGTCTGCCGCGATCGGAGCTTGCCGATTTCTGTCTTGAACCAGAGTCCTCTCGTCTCCGGACAAGAAGCTCTCTCCAGTTCCTGGCCGGTTCGATCAAGCTACTTCCACCTCCTCTACTGCGACCGCGGCGTTTCTACGTTTCCTTCGGACCCGTATTTAAAATATCCTTCGTTCCTCCTTAGAGGTTTCACCTCAGAGGACTGGAATGATCCGGAGGACGGTCGTCCTCGGGCTCTCCCCTGTCAGGTGTCGTCAGCGCCCACCCAGACGCACCTCCAGTGGCAGAAGCCCTTACCTACAGTGAGAGTTCGTACCCCTCCTCGAAAGACGTTTTCTCCTGACGATACGTTTTTTCCCGAGACTCTGAGAAGGCCATTGCGCAATGCGATGGCTGCTCCTACTTTCTCCAATGGCTAGTTCCCTGGGAAGGCGAGCGAGTATCCAATTCCTCCCCCATTCCCTCTCTCCTTACGGCTACAAGGGAAGGGGGGGTTTCCTACAGGAGATTTCTCTGTAGGGGGGATCCAGTTGGGGGACTGCGCCTACCAGGGGGGACCTTCAGGGTCCTAACCTGAACGTAGCCCCGGTCGTGAGGAGGGATCCTGCCCATTCTCGATTTTCTACGTGGAACTCGAGAGATACCACACGGATATCGTTTTGACAGAAATTCCGGTGGGGGTTTCGCAGACCTGCTTAGAATTCTATCTAACGGATTTCTATCGCATTCATAGTGTTCGAGTTTTTTTACGATCTCCAAATCACTTAGGCGAGAACCACTTCCAAAGTGAGCGAGACGAGAAATCCCCGAATATGTTTACGACGATCATCTGGAACCTCGCCTATGCTCGATTCCTGGAATTTCTAGCATTGGGAAAAGACTGCTGCTGAAAGAAGACTATCTCACAGTAAGGCGACCACCTGGAATAGAGAAGACGGACCGGGAATATCCAGTTGCTTTGGAAACTATCGTCTTAGTATTCTGTTCACCATTGACGCTTTCCTCGAGGAAGACTTCTCCTTCACTCTCTTTGATAGAGATCGAGTGGTCGATCTCCAATCCTTAGATTTTGTTTTCTTGAAGAGAAAGAATTTTAGGATGGAGATCGTGGTTCGAACCTACAAATATACTACGTATATTACCTCGCGACTGATTCTGCTAAGCAGTTGAATTGTCTGAAAGGGGTAGGAGCATACCTAGTTTAATTCTACGGAGTATTGCGACTTAATGAGAAGTATTCTATTGAACTGCAACTCGGTGTTGCCTGCAACCTCCCAGTAGTTTCAGTTTTCAATTTATATACTTATGGTTTGTCACGAACAACACCATTTCACGTTTTATATTTACCGAAATTCTTTCGCCTAAATACATTGCCTCGAGCATACTCTTTTTATGCTCGGTGGTTCTAGCCAACGCATTCCTTCGTGAACAATGGATTACCTGGCAACTAGGATGAACGAGTCACGAGAGCCAGGCTCCGCTACTGCGTATTGAACTGCCTGATAGCAGCTCGTATCAGCTGCCTCCGAGATGCCGGTCATTATGTCCTCTCTCTCCCTCCGCCTGCTTGATTGCTACGAACGCGATCTCTGCCCACATCATGCCTTAGGTTCTCTGATTAACGGGGATTCTCGCAATAATGAGGACCATCTACTGCTGGACCTAGATCCAATCGCCTTCGCATTGCTAGAAATTTTTCAACAGAGATATCTCTTGGACCTCTTTCCATCTTTCTGTTTACCGCACTGTAACAGAAGTCCTGTACAAGTCTCCCGCTGCTTCGCACTGCGATAGATGCGAATGGATTTTGCAGACATCTGATTGTCTTCAAAATATCTCGTATTCGTAGGTGTACAATTTGTTCATTGTTCAACCCGAATTAACATATGTGTCATAAGACATCGCCTACATCTCTGACCTGACACTCTACTTCCAAATGTTTCAGCCGCATGAGAAGCAGTTCTTCAGGCGCTTTCCCCTGTGTTTTCCTTTCTGAAAATGCCCCGATTTCATTGCAACTACGACTTCTCACCGGACAGCAATGAATACGTTTAGCGTTTTCATTCATTTGTAATCACAGGTTATGAACGTGAGAATCCTTCTCTTCGTAGTCGTCTGTGGAGACGTAGGTTGCATTCAGTCTACCTTCGTCTTCAACGTACATAGTGTTGTTTTTTCTTCTCTTAGCTGAAGATTCAACAACTATGAGATGTTTTTGCCTTCAGGACCTTCGGTCTCTAGAAGGCAATTGACTTTCGCCTGTTTGGGCACAATGCCCTTAATAAATCACACCTCGCTGTCGGCATTGCTGACAACAAATACTTATTTTTTTTTTGGTCTCTCGCAATAACCTTTTAAAGGCAAGGTGTCACGTGACTTACTCGGATGCTTTGGACAACTTGCCTCCTACGAACGCAGTCAGTCCGGCAGCTGTCCAGAGCGCCGGTCGTTACGAACTACGCTGTTGACTAGTTCGGTTGTTACAGAGCACTCCTTATACTATCGTTTTTGATAGCTTGTCACGGTACCCATACCATTGACACCCACCATGGAGTGTCGGTGTCCTACCACTTACCGAGAACTTCGCGGCTGGGGATAGGGAGGATGCGAGAAGACTTCGTGGCAAACGGACCAACCAGTATGGGTACTGACATCACGAAGTAGAGAAAGGGATAGGTATTCGACGATTCCCTTCTTTTCCTCTGA